>NC_135265.1:129819782-130123948 GCF_051311805.1 Agelaius phoeniceus | reverse complement strand
AATATGCAACGTAAACATTCCTCTTTAATTGAATTTACGTAAGTCTGAGATAATTTTAGAACTCATTAAAAAATAAAATGCAAAAACTGAAAGGATTGAGATGCTTTAGCTTACACAAGTAATGTACTGCTGATACTGCTAATGCAGAAGTTTCACCAATTAGAAACAAGCATTTTACATAACTACATACACAGTATGTGCCTTACTAGGACTTAATTAAGAGAATGAATTGAATGAAAAAAGCAAGCAACAAAACGGAAAACTAAAGATTTTTTTCTGAAAAGCAGAATACCTTTTTAGTGCATTTTCAGCAACAAGATAACAACACCTGGTCTTTTTAATAGAATAAAAAAATTATTTGAGAAACTAAAAGATGAACACAGTTGTTAACTCCTTTATCTTTACTATCAATCCACTTCCACAGTCCCTAACACCAGAATGCCACTGGAAATCATTGAATCTTTCCCTCTCCAAAATCACCACATTCTTCCTCAAAACACAGCAGGAGAAGACCAGGGAAAATAAATTTTTAACTTCCTATCCAATCTTCTTTTTGAAATGGAAGAAATTTTAACATCACAGAAAAGGCTTCTATCGCCACCCCAAAGGCAGAACGAAATATTTCTTCACCTTCAAAGAAATACTGACACAATTTTAAAAAATACTTAACTTTGAAAGATTACAAACAGATTCATAATAGGGAGTGGGTAACTGTTCTAGGGCAAGATCCAGTCTGATCTCTTTCAATTTATCCTTCTCACTGGAAGGCTTCAATCTCAGACAGGAATCAAAGGGAAAAAACAAAATCAAGTGACTGACTGAAAAAATGCAATACAAAGTAAGAACAAACTACTAAATCCAAATTTATGTTTTACAAAATTCCTAGGAGCTGATAGGCTTTCTGGGTGTAGGAACTGCAAAATTGGTAATACACAGGATTCTCACCTGGTTGAGGATAACTTTGATGACCAGAAGCAGTTTGGGGAGGCCTTGGACACTGCCAATGGAAAGCCTCAGACCAAATCGAACCGCAGCTGCCAAAGAAGAAAAAAGCAGCTCCAACCCAGGTTCCCCATCCCTCTGTTCTAGCAGTGGTTTCAGACACCATTTAAGCCATTTCAGAAGAACAGATCCAGAAGCTAATGTGGTGAAGTAGAATATCCCAAAGTGCATGGGATCAACAGAAAAAAGCTTTCATTCCTCTGATGCTAGTGAGCAGTAACAAAGGCTTATTTCAGCCCATATCTTTTCTCAACAACACTAAAGAACACTCCATCAGACTTCTCACCAGTGCAGACAAGAGATAGGACAAGTGCCAGGCTATTTCATTCCATCAGTCTTTTATCAGGTAGATAATCCTGGAATGATTATCTCTCCCATCTAGTGATGGATGTGGAGGAATAAAGACTTAATTTCATTCCAAGCCATGAAGGATTTAAATTGAAATGAGACTGGAAGGTAATAAATTCCAAGGAGCAAGGAGATGACTAACTACAAGAGAGAATCTAGCAGACATGCATTCTTAATCTCTTTCAACACCACCTCAGTGTAAAGACTTTGCACTCTCATCAGACTCTTTGGGCATTCACTGCTTTGGCATCATATGAAATCCCCACTTACAAAGCAGTGTGTAAAATGCAGATTGCACAATCTACTGGTATCAGAAGCATCACAAACACTCATCTTGGATCTCAGCACTCAGGGGAGAGCTGCTACATTACCAACGAAGTGCCCAGAGAGACAGGGGCACTTTAGAAGTCAGCATCTTCTACCTGCCCATCGTTCTACAGAACACAGCAAGGGTCATGGAAGGATTTTAAACAGACATTTTTTAGAGACATCATGAAGCTGCTGCATACATCCAAAAGCATGGGAACATAAAATTTCTAGAAACAAAACCATTTCAGGAACACAGGCTGTACATCAGTAAATCTGAACCCCTTCCTTTCCTACCTCTAAATTCCAACTCCTGAAGACTAAGTGAAAATTTTTCTTTTTGTGTAAAACAAAGAATTATCTAAATCATTTTAAAAGACAGCAAACATTTTGACAGAAGCTCATGGCTACCACACATTATTCGTTTTATTTTAAAGAATATAAATGTTTAAAGTTTCAGATGCTCTTGCAGGTAAAAGGACAAAAATAATTGCTTTATTCCTCTTACTCCTTCAAATCTGAATCATTACACACAGCAAGATTTTTGGCCTCAGAAATCAATTCATTTAGTGCAATGGACTTCATACTGTGCTCAAAAAATATCCACCAAATTACCAGTGTGTATTCTCAAGTATTCAAATGCTCCATGACCACGTATTTTACTGGATGACACTTTGAGAGAAGCTAAGTGCTGCTCCACTGACACCACAATTTGTAACATCAAGTTCTTAAAACTCAACGTTGTTTCAAAGCCTTTCCAATTTTCTGAAACACCAAGGCTAACATGTTCCCAGGTTACACTGCAATAGTATATTCTCGTGCAAGATGCTCATACCACTCAAGCCTCCCATAACAAAACATCAAAGATCTGACCTTTCAGATTGTCAGTCAGTAAAGAGAAGACCATGGAAGACCAGATTAATGTGTATCTATAAAAGGGTAGAACTTCTTAACTCATGAAGTCCTAAGAGCCCAAACCCATCTAACCATGTTTTTGCAGTCTGAACCTCTGTACACACACATTAAAAAATTACTTATGGATACAATAGTCAGATTATTCAGAATTCAAATCCTCTTTGTGTATAATTCAGCTCACAACAAGCTCAATTACAAATATTACTGTTCCATAATTAACAACATTACTCTGGAGTCTGTAGGAGAAAACTGCCACGGGTAACACTTCTGCAGACTGAGGTGCCTCTGGTTTTCCTTCTTACAATCACACAGCTGATCCAAATTACAAACAGAACATGTAACAAGGCTCAAACTTGTTAATTGCCTTGTAATAAACTGCATTTCTGACTTTAACCTGGACACCACCAGGCAAAAAACAGCATTGATTTTGTCTGCTGGATTCTACCTAAGCTCTAAAGATTAAGTATTACAAAACCGCAAAAGGAAAAACATGAGTGGCAGTATACAACACTGGAAAAGGACAGCATGCTTTATAAAGGAAAAGAAGCATTTTTGCCATAAATGACTGATCTAGAAGAGACTCAGCACCACTGAACTCTTTTCAGAAGACATGCCACATAATGATTTTAGCACTCCAGTGAAAATGTAAACATAAAAATTCAAGCTCTTTTATACTGATCATAGCAGTTCTTGATGCAATGCACAGACACCTCTGCAACTGTATACAGAAACAGTGGAACAGTCTCTGTATTGAAAATCTTGGGATCTAAAACAAGAAGGACAGATAAGGACAAGAGGGATTTTCCCAAAGATGGTGTCAGAGGAAAACAATGGATTCAGCAACTACATCTCAAAATCTTATTTTGAGAAACTGAAGTGTTACAATGAGCTAAGTTGCTCCATATTCCCTTCTGCAGAAATGACCTAAACTTGATAATGAAAATTCATTGTGAGCCTGCTCCTTTCAAAGATACTGCTAAAGGCAAACCTTATACTGCCACACAAGTAAATCCATTAGGAATGCAAGTAAAATAACTCTTACTAACTTCAGCTGCCTTCTGTTGGACAGTTATTGATCCTCTTCTGATAACATTTTTTTAAATCTTTTATGAATCAAGTAGAAAGCAACCCAATCTTTTCCTTTTGAGGAAAACCTTATCAGTTTTCTCATTGCTTTTATTTTTGAAAAGCATACCAGAGAACTGTCTAGAGGACCTAATCCCTCCTAACATCACACAACAGTGCCAAAGAAGAAAAGGGAGTATTTTCCTCTACATGGCTCTTGAGTCAGAGCAAAGGTTTATTACAGAAAAAATGAAAACATTACAAGGATTAAACAAAGGGATTTTCTGGAGTAATCAATCAAATAACTTTTTAATCATATTAATGAAGTGTGTAATTTCTAACAAAAATATTTATGTTCTTTGCTTGTGAGAACATGAGATTCACCCAAATCTTCTACCTATTTGTGTGCAAAAGTCAGTTATAACAACTGGAACCCTTCACAATCTCACTGGATATGTGGGAGTTATTGCTCAAGACAACAAAATAGTATTTTGGATAAAACCACATCTGGTTTTTGTAATATTGTAGTTCAAGTTAAAATACCAAAATTTTTTATGATTTATCATGTTTTACTCACAACACACCCACTCTATTATTATCATTATGCTATGGACAAATATAAACACAGCTAAAATCATACTCATCAGAAACATTCTCAAGCATCCCTGAAAGTATGATTTTTTTAAACAGTTAGCTTATTTAAAAGAAAAACCCTTTCTTCCCCCCTCCCCAAAAACAGTGGGGCAGTGTATTTTAGATTTTAGACAAACCTTGCCAACAGGAACATTTTTAACATCTTCCACAAATACAACTTCCCTCAGAGACCACTGTTCTTCATTCACTTTCTCCTCCTCTTTTGGGGCAGGAGTAGATCGTCGTCGCTCTGAGACAGAAAAGTTAGCACCAAAAAGAAAGACTTGACATACTTCATCAAAGCATCAAAATGCATTTTTCAGTAAACACCAAACCTTTCCCCAAAAAGATTATCAGCAGTCAAATACAGAAATTAACAAGAGGTTAACATGAATACAACTTTAAGAGTCAGAGCTACCTAACAAATGTATCATGTCACTTTCATGTTTTTCTATGGATTTGGAAACTAATAAAGCCTATATGATAAGTGAAGCAATTTTAAAGATATTTAAGAAAAGTAAGAGAATACAGTATTTTTTAAAATTTTAAATAATACAGTAACTAGAATACAAAAAATTAAAACACAAGGAACAAGCTCTGTTTTGGCAGGGCTTACATACTCATGCTGTAAGTGAAATGGCTGACTCTGAGAACATTCAGCCACCCCTGCTACACTGCTTTGTACCAATCTTACAAAAAGTCTGCTTGCCTACCACATATGGATTACTTGGTAAACTTCTAGAAGAACAGCAAATGAGGCAGAAAATAGCTATTTGGGCTAATGGCAACTGCAGTACAGTTAGATTTGCTGCAGACTTTATCTGGACAGCAACTGTAGAACACTCATAATCAAATCTAAATACATAACATGGCTAAATTAACACTGACAAGAACCTTTAATCTTCCAAGTTGAGTATATAGTGTAATTAATACTATCAACATATTTAAAGTAAGAAGCAGAGAACTTCTAAGCTAATTGCACAGTTAATTCCAAACACTAGATCAAAAGCCCAAGCAAAGTTGTAGTCAGTGGAAAATTACAGCTGAATGAACTGCAAAAGAAATCAATAGTAGAAGACTTCTAATAAAATAAGTGAGTACTGCAGATCTGAGCAGATGAGATTCTCAGTCACTGCACAAGGCCATTTGAGTCATTAGGTCAATGCTGCTTAAAACTGCAGCCTGTGAACAATCAGAAGAATAAGCCGTAGAGAGAAGATTTCTTCAAATGATGGCATTGTAATTACATTTTATCTATTTATGTGTTGAAATTGAGAGAAAAAAATGCTTAAAGGAGTCCAGTTGCACAAATTTGGATGTAGCCCTTCAGGTTTTTAAGCACAACTTGTACTATGAAACTTCCCTGACTGCTTTTGTATGTTAGTAAAGAATGTCTCCTTTTAGACATTTTCTGTTATAGATACAAACTACTGTTTTCTGCACTGACTTTCAACTACAAGGCAAGCTGTTCAACAGCAGCTTAATCTTTAAAGAAGTTTTCCAAAACAAGTTCAACTTCCTGGCTGCAAAGAAACTCATTATCACATTGCAACTAAAAATAAATTTATCTTTAGAACTTCCTCTTGATCACCTCTTGAAGGATACTTTTGATTCTGAGAACTGTTACGCTTGCACAAACACACCTCACATCAAGGAGTCACTGCTTATACATTTATTTAACACTGACAATTCACAGATTATTCGAAGTCTATTAGAAAAGCCTTCACCTACACTACAGTACAGACTGAAACACCAAAGGATTCTGAAATTAGGATAGAATCACTGTAGAATTGCCTTTTATGGAAACTTCTTATCTGCATAATTATTTAAGTTTATTCTGAGCTACACATTACTTACTATATGGCATTGATGCACTGCTTGCTATTGAAGATGCATCACTACAAGTGGAAGCTGGGGATGGTGGAGGACCCATTTCAGTTTTCACTGGTTCCTGTTTGCTTTCAGGTCTAGAATAAAAGTTAGTACTCAGAAATGAAGGAAGAAAAAAGTGAAATTTTTTCTGTGACAATGGACAAAGCACCAGTGTATCCCAGCATTGTTCCTTTAACAACACTTTAAAGAAGTAACTCCACACTTGCAAACAACCATCCTAACCAACAAGGCTATAAACCTTGAAGCTGGGGATGGTACAATACTGCTTAATAAGGGCTTAGCTTTTTAACATTAACTGAGCAAAGACACACTATTACAGAAAATAAACATGATGAGCTTCATTTGAGCTTTTTTATTAGCTTTATACAGTAACCTGAAACTCTGGAGCTGCTAAACATTCTCAAGCTTTACTTGAAATTGTTTAAATCTGCTTTATGAAACATTTAAATGGCATTGTCAACCCAAAAGATTTTTTTTTTTTTCAAGCTATGGAGGGGCTGAAAGAGATCTGTTTAATCTCATGAAGAGCCAGGAAACAGCTGGTTCCATTTTCAGCTATTAAAATATAAAATCTTGGAAACCTTATGAAACACTGTAGGGAGGCCTTCATTTAATAGTCCTCCTGCATTTCACATGTACTTCGTGCTTTCACAGAAGTGAGACACCTTTCCTGCAGTGAACCTTTCTGTACATCTAGCCAAGTTTACAAGAAACCTAATACCTCATAAAGATCACAAAATTTTCAAAATTACAGAAGTTTGACCCTCCTTTTCCATTATTGCTCCCCAGTTCAGGAGAGTACCACATGAACAAGCTGTGTGTACATGCAGATGGTCTCCACACTTACTTGGCCTCAGTAGTTTTGCTGGCCTTCTCCATGTTTTTCAAGCTCTCAGGGGACCGAAGCTGAAATCGACAGCTGTCATTCATGTTCCAAACAGATTCCATTAGCACACCAACTTTAGGAATTCCAGCACTGATTGAAAAAGCAACTGCTCCAGCATGATAGAGAGGGTTATTTCTTAAACACACCTAGAGACAGAAATATTTATTTCTATGAGAAAAATTAATTCTACTGAGGGAAATCATATGTACTTTATTCTCTTGGTGGCATATGCAGTAGTCAAAATAGAAAACTTATGGAATCAGGTGAAGAGGAAAGTCAGCATTATGTATGAAAAAAGAAGCTGTTGTGAAATTCACAGCTGAAAGCAACAGCTTTAGCATTGAAACTGTTTAACGTACAATATTTAGATGCTCAACTACAAAAGGAACAATTAATCCAATAACAGAGACTCATCACAGTGTCAATTAGAATGGCTCTGCAATCAAAAGAAATGTGCTCCCTGGGAAAGGGCTGCTTTGTCTCATATTAGTTCTAGTACTTATCAAAAAAAATCCTCTGTATCAGTTATTAGCCTTTTTGGTAAAGGCTTCAAAGCAAAGGTCTATCACACTGCATAAATAAATCAAACCCAGATATTAATACTGTAGGCATTTAAATGCCTCATCATTTACAAAGCCTTTTGTTCTACGGGGAATTGTATTTCTATACTTTCTCTCAAAATACAGTATCAGTAGGTAAGTTAAAATAGAAGTACTTTGCATGAGTACATCTTGTTCTTCTGTGCAGCAAGAGTCATACTTGTAGAACAGCAACAATACTAACAGGACACAGCCATTTACAGGCATGTAATTCAAACATACTATTTTTATTTCCCATTTTTGCTATCACTTTTGTGCATAACTTTTTGTGCTAATTACTTTTGTTTTTTTAAGAGCACATTGTAAGCTCAGCATATAGCATGGTGGAAGTGCCACTGGTGACAGCTGTACTTGCCTGGGTTCCAACAGTTATGTTTGGCATAGAGGAGATACCAGCACTAGACTTCGGCTTTTTATTTTTCGCTCTGGCCTTTTCTAGCATTTTCTTCCTTTGGCTGAAAGGAACTACACCCCTGTGGAAAAATGCATGTTATTTTAAAAAGTCTGTGAAAGAAAAGCTTTGTTCAGAACTTTGAACAGTTTATTTCTTCTGCTTAATGTAACCATGAGCAAACATTCAAGTGTGTGTGTGCCACCTTCTCCAAAATCTCAAAGCACTGCAGAAATGTCATCTTTTTCCATATGTACCCCAACTTTCCAAATTCACCTCAACTACCCCAATTTATACAGAGGAGGAGGAAGAGGCAGAGCACATGACTTATTTCATTGTCAAATGGCTTTCCTTCCAGTCTGAAGTGCTGCAAAACCTCTGTCACAAGTGGTATACTCCAGTCACAGCTTTCAACATGCAGTTTGTCTCTCTGAACTTGAGGATATCTTTCCCACAAATAGTGATAATTTCCAGAATTTGCAACCTCTGGGGAACATGATTTTTTGAAAAGCCTCACTTTCTCTCTGGGCACATGGCTGAAGGTGTCTGGGGCTCTTACAACTTCCACTGCAAGAGGGGGGGAAACCCATTTCTTTTGTGATTGGATCCGCTTGGTTTAGCTGAAAATCATGCCTGCATACACAGCTAAGCTTATTATATAATAAGCTTATATGATAATAATGCTTATTATTTTGATACTTCATGTTTCAGTCAGTGGCTTATGCAGTTAGAAGCTTTGATTCAAGAAGCTCCTCCATGTTAGGTAAAATGTAAAAAGCATCAGTCCTGTGAAACAGTGGAAATTGAAGTCCTGCCTCATGTACGACAGATCACTGTAACTCAGGGTATCAATAGTAACAGAAGCTTCTGTCTGTATCAATCTGGTAACATAAAATCACCATGGTTGACATTCAACCAGAAAAAGACATATTACATCATAAACTGCTTCCAAAGATTGCATGTAAACACTAATAAGTATTATTGTACTTTGCACAGATTATTCCAGTAAATATGGAAGGTTCTAATAGCCAACTATCTAATGCTACCGCTTAGCAGTATCTCTACAAGGAGTAATTAAAGTGTGCCATGTCAGCCATGAAATAATGAAAGAGCCAAGAACCAGAAGTTTACAAGTATAGCTTCAAGTCTACTTAAATATTTTCCAGAGTTAATAGAATTTAATGAGAAAGCTGTTTCATACAATTAATTTTCAATGCTCTCATTTCCAGCTCATCACTGAGTATTGAGCTCATCCATGCCTCAAAGCCACTTGAACTTTAGGCATGATACATAATGCAATGACTCCTGACACACTGAAAAATAATGCATGCTGACAATGCATTAGTATTACTCAATTAATTCTCTTAAATTAGAAACTCATTTCAGAGCCCTTTGGAAGTATTATTTTTGAGGGTTCATTTTCTGCTTTGTTTTGTCTGTGGTTTTTTGGTGTAAGTTCTTAATCATGAAGCTATTCGTTAAAATGTTTTAACTAACATTTCATATTTTATGTCTGAAAGGGTTATATTTTAACAACAAACTCCAGAGGGAGCATTTGCTGTTATTTCCCCCTTCTTTAAGATTTAGACCACAAACTAATAGACCAAATCTTCTAACAGAGCCAGACAGAGGAACATCAACCTCATATGTGGGTACGTTTGTTCCATATTTATAATCTGAATGACCCAAAAGGCATAGAGATTATTCTCTGATCCTGTGTAGTACTGATACATCTGAATGCTAAAGCACTTACACGCATCTCCTAAAAGAATGACCTTATTCTGTTAAAGATGTTATAATTGGAAGCTTTAGGCATTAAAAAAGAGAATAAATATATTTTATAAAGGGAACCAAAGATCAACAATGGTGGTTCAGCAGTTTTGCAATGCTTCTCAGAGCCAGAGACATGAAGACATCCAGAGCATGTGTACTGTTGTACACAACCACAGTATTTACTTACCACCAATACAAGTTGTTCTCTAGCTGAGCACACGTGTAAAGAGCACAACAATGTAAAGAAACAATCCTTTCTCCCTGAAGCTCTGAGTATGTCTGTGCAGTGTGTTCTAATTTAGAGGCTACGGAGCTTAAAGTTTCATCTACCCATGTAGCAACCTAAGGGAGAGGGAAAGAAAGGAACAGAGAAGGTAAAGGGGGGGGAAAAAAAAGAAAAAGAAAAGTTGCACATCAGTTGCATCTTTAATGTAATATTTACTGGGTTTGGAATGGGGGGAAAAATGTATCACAAAACAAAGAAACAATTATACGCGTCAGAAATTTATCCCCTACCATCTTTCTTTCCCCAGAAGAGAGCTTTTCAGATTAGTTTTCCCCTCTCTTTCCAGTCCTCAACCTTAACAAAAAAGGCTGAAAACAAAGGAGAAACCTGTCGAAGTATATGGATGTGTTGGTGTCTTTACCAAATCGATTTCAAGTTCACTCTAACTGGGCTGAAAAGCATATTTAGCTAACTTACTTTACATCACTGAAAGCTTCAATGTCCTTAGTTTTTCTACTAAATCTCTACAGAACATTAACAAGCTTCTCTATTCTCAAACCAGAGTCAGTTTCTACCGTAAGAGCAAAAAGTCAAGTGCTTCATATCATCAGGCAACCTTTTCACTGTTTCAGCTCTAAATCTGATAGATATCTTTCTTTAAAACTTTTTGAATTTCATGGGGAGGAAAGGAAAGGAATGACTAAATGAATTGAGTACTTTCTAGTGCAGATGAAGCTGAAGAAACAACTTCTCTACAATATACTGCAAGCAATTGAAAAAACCCAGCTTTGTCAAATTCAGCAACCAGCAAACATTTCATACCTTGTTATTTTCCGTGGCAACAGTTGCTCTAATACTATTTGCAGAAAGGAGCACAATCTTTTCATTGGTTAACCCCAAGAACATAGCTCGTGGATGATGTAGTGAAGGATTCTTTAGAAACAAAAAAGTATTTTAGATATTCAAAGCATATAAATAATTCTGAAGGGGAATATTTAAAGCTATACAGTACCTGTGCATTTCTGTAAGGCTCTGATTCACTCCATTTCCACTGATAGAGTTCTCCTTTACTGCTAACAGCCACGAGCTCAGAATATAGAGCTCCAATAGAAATAAACTTTGTTCCATCCTACAAACACAGAAATACAAAATCTAAGACAATGATATTATAAATACATCTATAAATGCAAAAAAATGAACTTGGAATTGGTTTTTTTTCAGAGCACCCATGAATGCTGAACCTGAAAATAAAGATATATCCAGACTGTCTCAAGATCATCATGCCCCCTCACACCAAACATCATTGTTTCTGATGAAGTGAGGGAATAAAGAAAGATATTATTTCCAAGACCTTTATCAATAGCATATACATGGCAATTAACTTGGACAGTTTATTAAGAGCTTATATGGTGCTTTAAGAATACAACACAGCCCATAAAATTAGAGATGAGAAGATCTCTTGACTTGCAACATTGAAAAAAAAAATTCTGCTTGAAATTCTGGCTGTTTGAAATTAACAAAAATGCAACATAATTCCACTATTCCATTACTAAGTATAGTCAGGAAAGTATTTTCCAAGCTACCCAAGAAATCAATTATCAAATTCACTGCTTTGTCAATTAACTCTTATCTTTCACTTCTGAAAGTAAGTAACTGCAAACAACATCAAGTTTTTAAAAAATCAGTGTGCTATATCTCAATAATGCATCATGATAATCTGACATGCTGGGAAAGTTTCTAATTATTGGTTATTCGTCTCGCCCTTTTCTCCTTTTTAACATTTTATCAAAACTCACCTGGTATCTTTCTACTATTTACATGGCATCAGTTCGTTCATTTGCTTCATCCTATACCTACAGGGACCTCAGTGGTCTGATTTCCTCCCTGTTAGATTGGGTTTTGTATCAATGCAACTATACAATGTTACAACCTCACCTCTGCAAATTCCTGTTCTTCCTTGCATTGAAACAGATCTCAAGCGACAGAGAATTGGAGTGATTTCACAAAACATTAAATTCTGTTTACTGAGAAACATTTGTAAAGTTTCACTGCTCCTCAGCAAGTGCAGCTATAGGATAAACATGTTCTTTCTGAAGTTCCTTACTACTAATAACTCAAATTTTTCTTCCACTTACAGCTTCACAAAAAATTTTTAAAAAACCCAACTTAAACTAGCATAAAATCAAATGCTGTCTTCTACAGCTACAGATGAGAAAGATGATATCTGGTCTTCTCTGCAGTGGTTATCTCCCCAGATCAGTATGTTTAACTGACTCTCAGATTACAATTCACCACATTTAAGTACTTCAGCCATGTGAGGGGAAACTGAACTCAGCTATTTAAAAAGTCCCACTATCCAGTACATTTACCTGTCCTCTAAATTAGCAGACTTTTCACCACAGAAGTTTAAAAGTGGAAACACTTTTAGTTTTGAAAGTCTGGATTTACACTATTTTTTTACTGTTTTCATGCCCAGAAGTGCACATTCCAAAAGGTGTGAATGTGTCCTTGAGTGACAAAGGATTCATTCAGTACAGCTCTTACCAAATGCTCACCAGTATTTCTGGGAAAAAGAAAAGCAGCAGGAGGAAAGGACAGAAGCAATCACAAGCAATTTTCTTTTATACCCTGATAAGAGTCTCTAGAATTGGTTAAATCATTAGAGAACTACTTTGTTCTGGAGGGCATCTACCAACATAGCAAAGAAGTAACACAACTACTAATCCACATTATGATTATTAATACATGCCATGGCATAAACATTGTACATTCTGAGAAAGAACTGTCATCAGAACCTACTGTAGTCTAATGAGATGCATTAGACTTCATCAGCATAGATGAATCTTCAGAAGTTAGCTGGCCTAATGCCTCACAGTTAAGTATGGAAGGCAATTAATTTTTGCTCCAAGACACTCTCATTTTGACTTTTCATCTTGCTAACAGATCTTTTAAAAACAAAACACCTTTGTACCAGAAGCTGAATACTAGAGAGACCTGCCAATCAAATTTTTTCATTCCCTTCCATCAAAATACTAGCAGTTGTGACCTAAGTGCTTCAGGATCAATGCTGCATTCACCTCCAGAGGGCCATTCAACCAACTGCCCAAAGATGCACAAACAACACAACAGCTCTGTTTCTGTAAACCTGAGACTCGTGTTCAACAACAAATTCTGATTTCAGGCCAGTGAAATCAACATACATGAAGATGATGCAGACTACTGGCAAAATCTCAGTATCTCAAGCAGAATGCACCTACTTGAAAAAACTAAGGGCTTGGTTTGCACCTAAATTACAGTCAAGCAAGAAAAGAAAGACCAGCCATACTTGCCTTTACTACACTACCCACACATGTGGCACAAGGCTGATACAGTGCAAATGCAGACTGGCAGTACCACAGTGTAACAAATATTCTGATATTTGAAATATCAGAAGAATGTACTCACTGGTTTGGATTCCTGAGCAGTTGATGATGTTTATTTGGTGGAGAAAATGCAGTACCTGAGCAACATGTCTATACACTGTCAGTCTCAGATTGCTGGTGAAACTGATGCACTTGGGAGCACTATCAGCTTTCTGAAAGTTTCACCCATGCCTCCCAGGTTGGTACTTCACCTCCCGCAAACAAAAGTTAACCACCCTCATCACAGCCTTCTACAGAGTTCTGTCCCAAATGCTAAAGGTCCAAATAATGAAAAACAAAGGAAAAATATTTGCAAACATGACTGGTTCTTTTGTAGTGGTTTCTCGTGTGCTTTCACTTGCCCCCTACTTTACTGTCTTTTCCAGTAACCTTTCCAGACCCCCTTCCTATTTTCCAAAGTGGAAGAGACATCTGAACTGACCTCTCTGCTAAACCATCTCTCCCAGGACTTTCTTCTTCAAGAATTTCTGTTGGAAAATGCTACCAACAAAAATTCATACTGGATTTACAGCAGGAGAAGACACAGAACCACTTCTTATGAATGTTCAGATGGAAGAAATGATGCAAAATTAAATTACTTTTGAATAAAAATGGAAGGCCTTTCCAGTTAGACACCTTGATTTAGCTGGAAGCCCAGAAGCTGGGGTTTATATGAGTGCATATGCAAACAGGTAAGTGGGAAGCAGTTTAGTATAAAGTGCACAGGAATACAGTTAGATATCACAGCAAAACAAACAAAAAACCCCTACTAGTAATAACGGCCATAGTAACGTTACCAAAACAAAGATGATGAGTCAGTATTCCAAATCTAAACTACATTTATTCATTGATGTTAAATTCCTGGAATGTCTCTCTCCCAAGCTAGATTTTCTCATTCTGAGCTAGGGGGACGAAAGCTGCCAATTTTCACTGACAGAGAAGTTCAATGTTACTAGATAAAAAAAACAAAACTAAACCAAACCAACAACAAACCCAAAACAAACAAAGGAAAAACACTTTAGACATAAAAGATCTGGTAGAGAGCAACTACTACACAAACATTCTTTTTAGGTCTCTTAGTTTCTCAGTCTGAATGCCCAGAAGAAGACAATTGCATCTGAAGTCTTGCTGCTGTTAGCAGAAATAAGCCTCTATATTCACCTCTGTTTTCAAGCTTTCTATCTAGATTTAGTCTGAAATGAACAGAGACACAGAGAAAGAAAGTGTGACAGATCAAAAAAGCAACCTCACAGATCCCATGGACAGACAGAAATGGGAACACTAGAGCAAGTCAATAAAATTTGGTCTACTAAACATAGATGATCACTTCCATTCTTAGGAAGCTCTTTGGTTTGGGTTTTATTTTATTTAGGCTTTTAAAAACTCATCTCCCCAAACATTTAGGTAGTTCACAAAGACAATGACCACAGATATTCAACTGTTGGTACATATAGCTGGTGTTTCTACTACTTTTATCTCCTGCAGTTATTACTTCTTGCCTTGAAAATGGAATTAAGGTTATAAAGAAAAACAGCTAATCAAAGCCAAAGGACTTTGAAGGAGCAACCAAGTTATTGATCAACTCAAAACACAACTGCAAGTAAATGTAAATTTTTACTACTGTAGTTTAAAAGCCCAATCCACTCAAACTGAAAGTATCTCTAGGAATAATAATGCTTACAAAAAACATTTCTTTGATGAAGCATAGTTTAGATTGTTTCATGAGTTCCCTACTGCCAATGCTTTGAGCACCCAAATAAATGTAAGAAAGAAACAGAAAACCCTAAGCCTTATGATCTACAGCAGTATCTTGAAAATACACAGAGAAGAAAATTAAAACAGTAGTAACAGAAGGGCAGCTATAAGGGTGTCAATAATTATGTGTAATTTAACCGTGTGCATAATAAGGAATATGCTTTATTACATTATCTCACAAAACTAAAAAGTCATCATCAAAAAGGCAACTCACAGTATTTATTCAGAAAAAAAAATAAACAGATCAATTGCTCAGCATGCAAATAATAGATTAAAGAATTCCATACCTTATCTGGCCACCACTGCAAGTCTTCTCCTAAAGAAACAGGACTTTGTACAGGTGTATTCTTCTTGTCCAGGTTTGGTTCCCCTTCCTTACTTGTTGAGCCTCTTTCATTATCAAATGAGGCTCCATCAAGCCACCTTCGTTCACGCAAACGTAAAACGGACTCACGTTCACGCAACAGCTCAGAGTCTCTCTCTAAGGGAAGAAGGAGAACTGGTATGCAATTGGGTCACACCAGTGGGATAAAAGTAAGCCACTCTCTAGTAAAGACCCTTCAGGATGCAACTAACAGCAGTTTAATCTACTCACACAGATCAAAAATATAGTCCTGACATGCAACAGTCAACATATTAACTCTTTCAAGAATATATACTTTAGAATCACTAAACATAAAATAAGCTAGAAATAAAGGCTTACAGTTTTTTGCACTATGAAAATGCTAGAGAAATTTCACTTACATCATAAGAGGCCAAATACATTTAACATTTCTATTTAGTTTTCTAGTACAATATGCAGTTTTGCAGTTTTATCAATGTAGTTACATTAACAGAAGAATCTTAAGTCTATACAGTCTGCCAGATTTTATGCAAACCAAAAAAGAGTTATTTATTAGAGAGTTTCACAGCAACTTTCCCAGAAAAAACAGTAATTTGAAAAGGTTAAAGAAAGAAAGCATTAAAAAAAGCTCTCATACATATTTGATAATCCAACCCCTTTCGTTTAAAGCAATATTCTATAGGACTGGATTTAATAAATTAAAGTGTATCTGCTTTGAGTAGATTAAATGAAAACTTTTCAAGAGTCAGACAAGTTTTTAAAAGGATCCTGACAGAAAAATGTTCTTACCAAAATGCTTCCCCTCCAACTAGCCTATAAACTTTCTAAAGCCAGTACTCTGCAGTTCGCTCATGCAGAAATTTTTTTTTTAAATCAGGTAATCAAGCTAACTTTCCACAAGTTTCAACTTTCAACTACACATGGAAAACAAGGACTATGAAAATCACGGTAACATCTTATACAGAACAACCTTTTATATAGAATAACCTTAGGAAAGGAAAAAAAAGGAGGAATTTAGAAGGAGTTATGTCAGATGCTGAATATTCGCACATGCACATAAATGTATTTAACCTATGAAGTACCTCACTTATGCTCACAAAAATCAACTGGAACTACATATACTGATGAGATGATGCATTATTATCTCATAGTTTCAATGGATTACACCAAGTCTTGGGTCTTTTGCTGTATTAGACAAATGGGAAAGTTTTTACATGAGCCAAACACGACAGCCTGTCTTACAGATCTATTTCATATAAGTACTGTACTTACTTTCTAGCAAACATCACACTGGCCCTTGACTAATAATTTTGTAACAGGAACTTACATATTCAGCAATTAATATATTTAAACATGTTCATGAAAGGCAACAAAACTGTACTAAATAAACAATCACATCAGAGGCTGGATTAACAGTTTGGAAATACTCTAGGTATTTCTGGCAACACCCTCAAAAAGATAAGAAATTGCTGCATGGTCTGCTATAAATTTTTCAAATGTATAATGCTTGAAAGAAAAAATGCCCTAACACTGCTCAAGGAGCTTTTTTTATCACCTGCCAATAGTTCTCCTTATCCAACTATAAAAATCCTTCAAAAAAGTAAAATTTAGATTTCTTCTCCCTCCTTGTTATCTAAAGTTCCTCATTCCATAAAGGTGACTTCTGTAATGGAACAACTAAGGAAACATGAAGAACAGCGTACAAAGAGCAACCCAAAAGAAAGAAAGAAAGAAGAAGAAGAAGAGGAAGAAGAAGAAGAAGAAAAAAAGAAAGTATTAAGAATGCTGCATGTCATCGATTATTACTAATTTTTGAACCAAATTATATATTTATATGGCAATCTATGTTAGTAGGTACATACACTACAGTTTAAAATAAACTTGACATGCAATAATTTTATAACACCTTGCAATGATCAACAATTATATTTGTAATATATGACTACCAACGTTCTTGCAGAACTTACCTGCTAACAGTCAGAATTCATAAAAATTTTGATGAGCAGCAATCTACTTGCCTACTCTATATTTGACAACATAGCACAGTCTACTTTCACATTAAATCAGCATCTAAACCACCAGTGTGTACTATCACTAGCTTTTCCCACAGCAAACTACATATTACAAAGAAAAAAGGTGCAAAATTACCTCTGGATGAGCCTAGCCTGGAAAGTGATGAGCGCCGAAAGGATGGATAACCAAAGTAACTAATATCTTCTGAAAACATAGCATCAGCATCAATAATGACACTTGGGTGAGCAGAATGTATGTCAGCATCCAGAAGAGACATAAGATCCTCTATAAGAGGAGACAAGGATCTTAAGTGAATAATCAGCTACTTAAAACATCAGCTAGAGAGACCATCAACTAAACAAATATCAAAACAAAAAAAAAAAAAATCCTATCTATTAATTGAATTTCTGCTCTTCAGATTCACCAGTGCAAACTCATGTGCCTCCTATGCAACGACATTTACAATCAAGCTTGGTGAACTAGTGAACAAAACCAGCTTCCCTGCAAGAACTGCTCTGTCACTTACCTAACTACATTTCCCAAACAAGACTTTCCCAAAACATATTGTTCTGTATCCCAGAAATTCAAACTTTTGACTGTCACTTGAAAGAACTAAAGGCACTAGAGTAAGATGGAGACATATACACACATGTGCACACACACTCATGCATGCGATGCAGAACTCCCAGGATGACCTAGAATGGAGGGAGGACAGAGCTGACAGAGAAAGGCAGCTTTCACACAGCCACGTCTTTGATGCCAAAGACTGCACCTTTCCCCATGCAATGTTGCTTTCAGAGAATGATGTACTCATTTAATTCACAAGCCAGCAACTTGCAGCTCTCAATAAAAATCTTTAAATGGGAGCTACACGAACAACAACAGTTATCTGGGAAAAGCACAATGTTTTAATACCATGCAGTTTAAAAAGAAGACCTAACCAAACATAAAGGTTGAACTTAAATACTCTGAGTACCCTCGCTTCTGTGTTGGAAAACTTGAGTTTCCCTGGAGTAACGATCATCATTAAAATGCAAAACAATCTCCTTCCAGTAACTAACCTAAAGCTTCTATCCACACACAAAAGAGGCTACTGGAAATTCACGTGACTTATTGAAGGCCAGCAATATGGACTGTCAAGACAAGTGAACCTGACCACCATCTTACCACAAAAGGTCAGTCCCTACTTCCCTCCTTTATCCCTGTGGCGGGCACCTCCCTGGGACAAGGATGGATTTCTAAATCTAACTAGTGCATTCACCTGGCTTGAAACACAAGTTCACTAGGTTTAGAAGTAAGGTGGGGATGGATCTTCAGACTGACTTAATGGAGTAATCAGAGCCCCAAATGTGGAGCTTCACCACATGCTGCAAAGCTGACCAGACCCTACTGCTTCCTGTCAAAGGAAATAGTTCTGCCCTTCCCAAACCTTCAAGCAAATCTGACTTTAAAAAAACAAAAAAAAAAAAAAAACCCCAAAAAAAAAAAAAAATCAGGCTCCCCAAATTAGGTTCTACTATCCCACACAGGCCCAAAAATCTCATCCCCAAGCAAGGGAATGGCAGGACAGTGCCTTCTGGCAGCAAGACAACCTCATCAGCTTAAACCACCGACAAATCCCATGTGAGGCTATACACAGACTCCCTTCAGGAACCCTGGCAGCAGCACAATTCCTGCACATCCAGTTCTCAGCCTCTATCTCATAGGCATAAAAGGAAACAGTGGCTAGAAAACAAGCATTCTTGACAGCAGAATCTGATTATAATGGGTCTTTTTCTCAGTGTCTGGAATGAAATGGAGGGAGGAACCCAAAGTAGAGGGTATCAAAAAACTGAAAGGAGCCAGAAGTCTGCTCTTAGAGATGGTATTAATTCACTTAAGACTTTCACATGCTTGCACATCAGAATATTCATCCTTGTATTTCTAAACCCTCATCTACAGGAAATGTAACACATACCACCAAATGTCCACAGAAAAACAGCACTGCAAACCAGTGAGCACAGTGGGTTTAAGGCAAGACCTGCATAAATGCTTTTTGCATTAATTAAGTAATCCACTCAAGTGTAGGCTGTGCTTCTAAAAGCACACCATTTGGGACTCCATAGTTCACACAGTACACTTTAGGAAGTCATCCATGACAGGCTGCTTGGAGATCTTAGAAAGAAAATTCACATTTGGCAAACAGGCTTTATCTAAAACAGTTCAGATCACTCAGAGTACCCCTACCCTGCCTGCTACTGGCTTTTCACAATTATAAAGCTGCAGTACACCTTACCTTCAGTGTCAACTTGTAAGTAACAGACTTTCAGAGCTGGGAACACAGATGAGATTCTGTTGTATTTCCCAATATTGACATATTGCTCCCTCCTCCCACAACCATCTTTTCCTAGGTAAGCTCCAACCCCTCCATACTCTAGCAACTAGTTCTGATTATCTTCTGGTCAGTGTCCAGGAAAAAAAACTGCAATGAACTTTGATCTCTTTCTAGGAACCAAATTGCCCAGTACAGAAAAGAACTTTCTGCCCTCATTCAAAACAGACAACACTGGATTTTTTTAAGGTAAGCTATGTGAGAAATCCTCTCGACAGAAAACACACACTAACTTGTAACACACACATACACACACACCTTCCACCAGGTCAGGCATCTTGAGTTTAGCTGTGTTTCCAAAAAAAAAAAGGTAAAAATTCAAGTATCAGACGTAAGAACCAAAACTATGTGGCTTTGGGCTAAATACGCATTAAGATGAGTAACGAAATGAAGCCTTTTCTTACCCTCTTATTTCAGCTTCAAATCAGATTTTAATTTTCTTCCAGTATTTCTGAAAGAGATCCCCCTTCTTCCATTTTCTATATCAGCAAAGAAAGGTGCTAAAACCAGTAGGGATAGGAGCCAAATCCACTCCCCTTCAAACATCACTGGAATTTTTTTAGCGCTGTGAAAACACAGATACTGCAAGGCTACATCCAGTTTAAGAATCCAGAGTTTAAAAAAACGAAACAAAACAAAACCAAAAAAAAAGCCAAAAAAACATTCTCTATGTCTTTATTTTCCTGCTCTTCAGACAAATCCCATGGGATTATATCATTCATCTTGTGCAGTGTTAGACCAGAATCAGACTGCTCCCTTCACATCTAAGTGTGATACTTCTGATGAACCTATTTTTGTAAGAAAATATCTATGATTCACTACTAAATACCAAAGAAAATTGGAAGGAAAAAGATATCCAGTTCAGAGGAAAAAAACAAAACATCAAATAGCATTATCACCAGATTCATCAATTGAAGGCGTTGCTTAGACAAGTAGAGATCCTTTTAAAACCTTCTCCCTTAAGGGTGCAATCATAAGTTCTCTCCCCTCTTCTCAGCTGCACACTTTTATGAAATATTCAAGTATTCAATGTGTTCAGTACCTCCTCCTCTTTCAAGTTTGGATTAAATTGGCAAAACTGCGACAGTGAAGGGAGAGAAACATTTGTTTTGGTTTCCTAGGAAACTAGACTAAAACAGAACTCCAGAATTCATTCTTGATAAGATAATATTTATTCAAAATATTACCCAACTTGAAGTTCACAAAAACAGAGAGAAAAAAAACCAACCCAACAACAAAGAAAACCAAACCACAACAACAAAACCACAAAAACCCCCAACCCTATTATCTAATTGTTTTCCCTAAAGGCAAACCACTGAGCTGATCCTACACTAGGCTGTAGTTCCCATTCCCCTCCCTGGAAGCCAGCACAGGAAGCCTTGCTGCAACACCAGCCCATCTCTCTCCTCTGCAAAGCAGCCTGGATGTTGTCAAACCCACATTTCACAAGTCCCACCAGTGAGAACCCATCGTACCATGCAAAAGTTACTGAGCAAATATGCACTCCTCTGAACTGCACAAACAATAAAACCTTTTAACATCTACAGCATCTCTAGCCCAACTATTAACAGAACATAAAGCCTACAAGAACCCTCTAATACAGCCTGGGATGAGCCTCATAGAGGCTGTCAAGTCTTTCCTATGATAAATGAACTTGTCCTATATATTTTTACCTTGATTATTCTCCTTACGTATTTGTTATGAAACAAATGAACCCACAGTCCTCTCTGCTAACTATCACAGAACAAAAGAAACAGGACTAGATGAGAAAAACCAAAAATCAAAGTACACCAGGATCCAAAAATAAATATTTAAGAGACACTCATTGACAGCAATCTGTACAGAAAAGTAACATTCTGCTCTTCACTTAAGACATTTTGAGAATTCAGGAAGGATTGAAACATGTTTTTTGCTACCTCAAAAAAAAGTCTGATAGATAATGTTTACAATACTAATAATATATGATCCATTAAACAAGAATATATTAATTTCACAGTACTTGGAAAGTATCTCAGCTTATTAATGATTTATTTTTTTTAATTACATGTAAAGTGCTTTAAAAAAATTCTCTAGCTTGGAAAGCTTAGAGAAGTAACCCCTAAATTTAAGGGTCACAAAGCATCAGACATGCAGAAGGCAGAAAGACAAAATTAACATATGCTTTTAATTGAAATGCAAGAGCCTCAAAAGTCCAGAGGCAAATTCTGTCTTCTCACTTGCTTTTCTTGTGCTTGAAATGAAAATCAAAAAGCTTTAAAGCATAATTTGGCATAATTTTAAAAAAGGTTCTTTATCTTTCAGAACAATAAAAAAGCCTAACAATTGAATGCATATAGCATGTATCAGTTATCCACAGTTTTCTCTGATGATGTTGTATTTCCAAAGGGGCACCCAGATGTGAGATGGCAAGTGAAAGCAGGAAGACTGCAAAGTTTCTAGAGCAAAAATACTTTTCAAAAGAGCTATAGGCAACTTTCTCTGGCCATTTTGGTTTTCCTGAAAACTAGCTTGCATGGTCATGTGACACAAGCAAAGCTGCTAATTTTTACTATTCAATGTTTCAACAGTAGAGTTATGATAGCACTGCCTAGTGTTCAGCTAGATTTTTGATCAGTTTCAAACTGATCATACCAAACGAATCAATTTCTGTGCAACAAACTGTTTTTCACCCATAAAACTTAGGACAGAGAAGGCATGCACATTCTACAAATCAGAAATTACATCTCCAAAGAGTGGCATTAAGACAGATCAAGTGTCACTTCTGCCATCATTTCCATATATTTTCCCATAAAAACTGGGGAAAAAATAGCCCAATTTCTCTGTGGGGTAAAACAGGGAAAATACCTAATTTTAGGACATTGCAATCCCTTACAGGAAATTTACTCTGAACAGGGAAGAAGATTTAAAGATTAAGCCAAGGAGAAAATTTTTTTCTGGACATCCAGTGAGGACAAGGAAACTCTGCATATCACTTTAACCCATGTCAAATAGATGAGACTCACAGACTGTAGTGGAGGCACCTTCAAATAAATGTTACCAGTCACAGGTTGTCAGACAGTCCCTATTAATTGATCCTTAGAATCACAAGAGGTACTCAGAGAACAGCTGATGCTGTTGAAGGCTGGTTAGTATGGTTAAAAGCAGTAATTTACAGTAGAAGTTCCTAACTGTAATTTATCTTCCTAAGGTCAATTCTGGAGGAATGCACTTGGGTATCCTTAAGACTGAGAAGTGCTTTGAACACTTGGAAACTTCTGAGATTTAACTTCCTCCAGTGCATCTGTCTAATCCTATTGAGCTGATCACCAAAAAATAAGACTGAGATTCAAGACTTTTCACCCCTTTCACCAAAAGAGTCTTGATTCTACAGCAAAATAAAGATGCTTGACAGATGCAACTAAAACTAAAAGAAGCAAAATGAACTGCAAAGTTTTTGTTGCAGAAATTAAAAAAAAAACCATTCTCTAATCACATGACTGACAAGCTAAAGATGGACGAAGCCCATGAACCTTCCTGGTGAACCAGATGAGCAGAAAGAAAAAACCAAAATACAACCATTTATTAGAAAAATATCAAAACATCATTTTGACACACAGAAGAAAAGCTACTATGTAGTCAGAGCTCAGATGTGCTCTTTTCGTGCAGTGCAACTAACACAACCCTGGATTTGGCTGCTATGTTTTCCAATCTGTTCACTCAGAAAGAAAAGACTGCCTAAATTATTTAGCCAATGCAAAAGAAGATTCAAAGTCTTTTATAAAAAGCAATTTTATGGGACAGGCAGTATTTCAAAAACAGCTGCACTTACATTACAGGATTTTGCCATTATAGCCAGAACAGCATTTATAAGGGGAACCTGAGATGAAGACTAAATTCTCGATCTAACTGTAACCACTGTAAAGTGTTTTGCCCTCTATTAAGGCTTCTTGATTTTAGAAAAGCACGTAATTTTTGCTCTAAAAACTTTTATGAATATTAAGAATATATGTTAGTAGTAAAAAACATGCAAGTCACTAGAAAGTTTTAGAATTAGCTTTTATGAGCAAGCCACACAGCAGTCTCAGCATCTCACTGAGCAGCAAAATAGATGAAAGTAATCCAGTGTTACAAAGCCTGGGATCCTAAAAAACCCCATAACTTTCATGCCCCCCAACAAACACTATCAACAGTTATTCTTCAGTGGCTATTCTAATCCCTCAAGACATCCCAGTCCATCTTTTGTTTTATACATCTTTAGACTTTGTTCCTATAAGCAACAATTGTCTTCGCTGTGTACCTTGCACAGCACAGAACTCACTGTCAATACTTAAATACAGAAAAATAAGAACATGTTGGTGATTTTTTATCAAAAGTTGCAGGATACAAACCTCCAGGAAGATATGATTCACTTGCTGTGTCATCCCCATCATCTCCATCTTCATCATCACGACTCAACAAATTATTTACAGCAAGGTTTACATCAAGATTTGTTCGTTGGAGTTCTCGAATAATAATACTTCTGGACTTCCCTTGTAAAACAACTTGTGCCTATAAGAGCAGAGTGAATTGGTTACTGGTCATTCTCAGATCACCAACCACTATTCATAAGAAAATGCTTAAGTCTAAAAAAAGTCTAATAAGAATCACAAGTCAATAACAGTACATACAGACACAGGCTCCTATCAATTTTTCACAGTATCATGTACTTGATATCCAGCCTTCTCTCAGCTCCAGTAAGGTCACTGAACCCCTTTGTCACTAAATTTTCTAACAGAATCTTAGAATCTACTTCCTGGAATGTTTAATGCTGCAGTTAAATAATAAGTATAATCTGGTTTTGAGAGTTTCTGTATGTTTCTATAAAAGTGTTTAAACTTAGTATGTCAATCAACAGTTTGCAATCAATTGCTGTGCCAAAACTACACTTCAATCCCTTTTATACTGGTTTCTCTTTCCACTGCCCTTCAAACAAAACCACTTTAATGACTCTATTTTTCTCATTATTCTGTTTCTAAAGGCTTATCATCAGCAGTTTCTGCAACACTGAAGTTTTTATTAACAAAGTGCAAATGTAGATAAAACCTCCCAAACATCAAGTACAATGAATTTACAAAAAAAGAGAGAAACTCTGATTTATTCCACTGACCCTAGGACTCAGAGCACTTTGTTTTTCCAGACTAGCCTCTACCAAATGTCAGAGATTATGAGAGTTTTGAAAGATCAGAAACAAAAGAATGTAAGAAACAAGTTCTGAGTACTTTCACAACAGAGTAAATATAAGGCATCAAATAAAATGGTCTGCTGGCAAGCAAAAAAAAAAATTCTAATAGCACACAAAGGTAAATTTTTTGTCATAAACTTCTATGCCAGAAGTTTACAGATTTTTCAGACTTCCTAGAGTATACAGACCATCTGCTAAGATCTTTCCCATTGCTCTGTTTTCAAGTTACCTCAAAAATGTTTCAGACGTGTTCTATTTTGAAGGTCAACAAAGTACGCTATTTAAAAATAAAATTAAACAAAGAAGGCAAAATATCACAGCAAAGGAAGTAAAGCAGATTATCTTTTGCCTAGCAACTAACTTCTGTATTTCAAATGTCAACCAGGAACTAGTTCTAATCTAATAGTTAAAATGCATTAACTAGTCACACATTTTGAACGTATTCTTTTCTTCAAATATAGAGGAAAATGTTTTAATAGACTGAAGCACCTCTTCAGACTTTAGTGCATTAAAAGGCAAAAGCAGAGCAATATATACCCAACATTCATAAAAGTCACATTTATAAAAAATTAAGCACAGGTGTCCATGAAGAAAAATTATCAGTATTTTCAAGAGAATAAATAAATTTTCTATCTTTCATTTACATCTGAAATGGATCATTCCTTCTATCAAACACAAAAAAAAAGAGTCAATCTGCCTTCCTTCATTACATTCCTTCAAGAAACTTAACATTTGATATTATTCTCAAATATCTGATTCTCTCACTAAATCTCCCCTCTGCAACCAAACACAGCCTTTCTCATCTACATTAAACATACACCTTGTCTTGGGTGACGTTTGGAAATGAAAATTCTAATTCTAATCCAAAAGTCTGTCACTTCCACTACGTACTTAAGAATAAAACCAAGTCAGATAAGGAAAGTCAATTTTTCAATTGCATGCCATTACTCCTTGGAGAACGGGTACTACTACAACACATTCTGGTACACATGCTCTGAGAAGCCCTGCAAGTTTTTGGCAACAAGCAGTTTCTAGTTCACACACCTGTGAAATTAGTTCCTCTGGAATGACTGATGCTGGAATCACTGGTTGTGGCTGACTCCCCAGCAGTCCAGATCCTCTGTCACGTCCTGTGCGTATAACTCTGGTCTGCCTTCGAGAGTCTCGAGCTCCAGCAGATGATCTACCAGAAGATCCTCCTCCACTTCCACCAACCCCTGAACTCCAGCGACTTCTAGAAGATTTAGATTATTTGTTTTTTTAATACAGCAGCATACCTTGGGGACTACTTCAAACATCTTTAGTTTTATTACTAATAACTTATTAACATCCTCTGAAAAATACTGCAGCTTGACTTCACAGACAAACGCTATAAAAGTAACTCTCAAAACTAGAAAGAACAAGAACACCAGGATATTGATAAAGTTCTGAAATATGCAGAAGAAATAAAAAAAACAGGACTCCAGCTGGAACTTGCATTCTTTCCAACTCATATAGCTGCGTGGATGTATACATACAAAAACACATAAAAGGATCAATTCCCAGATTTTTCTAAAAGCAGTAGCAGCAGCATAACATTTAACACTTATCTGTCAATTTCCTGCTATAAAAGCACACATGCACCAACTTCACTGTCAGTGGCTCTGACAGAACATCACTATGCTTAGGTGGATCTTCTAAAGATTCTGATACTTGATTTACATTAAGAAATTGGTTAAAATTATACTAGAAAAATCAAGTCATCTTCTCTACAGCAAAAGAAATCTTACACTAGATAGTTCTCTGATCCTCAGGAATAGTTTTCAAGAGATACTCTACTTTTTACGTATTCCTATTGCAGAAATCAACAACTGCACACATTGCAAAAACATGCCTTAACTGACTGAATGGTTTCTTTGTTTCTACAAATCAGCATCAAAATAAGGCAACAAAAAGACAGTGATTTGTAGAAATAGACATCTCACCTTCGTTACAATTATCCATTAATAATTATCACCACAGATCTGTGTCAATTGAATCTGCTCTGAATTTAAGACAAGATAATCTGCTGCCATGAAAGACAAGAGACTCTAGCTTGTTCTTCAAGGTTAGCTAAGCTTTATCTTGTAATACACCTTAAAGGTTATTGGATATGGTATTACTGCTACTTAATAATCTGTATCAGCAGACCCTTCCTGCTATCAACCACTTGAAGCCTCAAACTCCTTTCAAAAATACATTTAAAATCAGACATGAAAATAAAGATACGTTCTCTGAAACAGTATCTAATAAATTTACATTAAAAGTCTATCAAAAGCTATTAAAAGCTAATTATGTAAGAATACTTGTCTTGCATTGTATGCCTTCAGTTGATTACTAGCACCCTTTTTAATTGGTTTTTTTTTTCCTCCTGACAAGACCCTGCAATCACAGAGTAACTCGAGTGTCTTGCTTAAGACAAGGCTCTGTCAGACACCTACATTGTCAGAATTCTAGCTAGAGACCACAGACAATGACAAGACAAAAAGTAGTTCAATTATGTCTTTAGGAAAAGTCTTGTCTCATGAGTTAGAAAGAGGATTCTAAAAAATAAAAATATACTACTGAAAACAGATAAAAGAAAGAAAAAATACTAAAGAATGTGACATTTTAAATAAAATGAGCCACTTAAACTGTTCTAAAGGTAGGAAGGTGGCTGAGAGGAAAAGAACAGGACTGAGGGGAAGTCAAATTCTATTGAGTAACTTTCAATTCAACACTCTGCAGGGAGGGGTGGGGTTAAAGAAAAAGTTCTATATTAGATATTAATACTCACTACAGATCCAATTTCTACTTTAAGTTATAAACTATCAATGGCATCATTTAGACATCTAACAGTTAAAACCATTTCTATTTGTGTAACAATCCAAATATTCCCTGTATGTCATACCCTGGCTCTGTTAAGGCAAATAAGGATACAGCCACTGCTATTAAAGCCATCTAAACCTAAAATAAATATTAATATAGAATAGAAACCTTTCATCTCATTTCTGTTCACCTACTAGTTTACCAAATCTCTCTACTATGCAGCAACATGCTGGCAATTTTTCAAATCCAGTTACCTGCTCTAATGGCTCTACAGTTTGAATGGGTTTAGATTAAATTTATTAAGATAATTACTCCCTCCATTTAACAGACTAGTTATAGTGCCTGCTGCTATTCTACTAGTTCAGTGACTTTCAACTACCTACTTCTGAGACATTCAAGAGAAGACATTAGGAACACTTCAGGGTTAATCTCTAAGATTCAAACAATTTTAACACATTATGCTTAGCTAAGAATAAGGAGGGGAAAAAAAGTGTTACATGTCCCACAGTAAGTTCTTAAACATGACAATACTAGTTTGTCTTTGATGTTTAACACACGGATTTTTAGGTTAAGATGCGTAATGGTTTCAGAAAAAAACTGGGAAGGTTATGGGTTATTCTTCATGCAACTAAGGCCCAAATGAAATTAGTTGATTTGGTAATGAAAAAACAAAAAATTTTCTGGAAAATCATGGAAAATATGATCTGTATGAGTATGATAGAGTATATACTCATAATCACTGTAGTTAGTATACTACATAATCACGGTAGTTCCTTCTTCTTAACAAATCATTCACATGCAGAAACCACGGTTCTTATTACTGCAGTCAGTAACATTAGGAATCAGCATAGTTAGACATGTCTTACAAAAACACGTAACAAAGAGATCACTGTCATTATGGAATGTAACTTACATTTCTATAAAAAGGGACACCATCAATTTTAAAGCTAATGACAAGAAATCTGGATCTATACAGTACATTTTGCATATAGTACAATTTTAAAGGTTCTGAGAAACAACCTTTTCCAAATGTTCCTTTTCCATTACTATGTATAGGACCCTGGCTATCAAAACACCATTTATGACTTGGGACAAGGGAGTGGAAGGCACAAAACAATGGAGCCCATAATGAAGGTTCTTCCTACACAAATGCACTCATTTCACTGTATGCTCCTGGCCTATCATGGTTTAAATTGATTGTGTCCCTCTAAAAGCCTGTTTTTCAAAAATCAAGGAACTAAAAAAACATTCATAAGAAGACAACACAGCCCAAACCAAGTTATTCTTTGCACATATATGAAAAATTCTCTGTACCCTATGTGCTGAAGGGTCACTTAAATGTCTGTTATTTTAACCAAGTCAATCAATTTTTTTTGTTATACCCTACCTACACAACTGCTGTAGTTATACGTCCCCTTAGACATACTTCATACAATTTATATATGTGTATACACATATACTCAAATATGGAACAAACAGATTGCAGCCTCAATCCTATCAAAACTTACCCAAGGGTGTTGCCTGCCAGTCTGCCCAGAGTTTCAGAACCAGACAGAAACCATGGGGAGTCACTAGTCCTGCCTGGCCTGGATGTCCTTCCTGCCCCTGAGCCACTGCTCAACTTTGAACTGAAAGTAAAAGATGGTAAATCAGTCACAAAACAATCCCAAATGGGTTAAGAACAAAACCTGGAATCCCAGGTTGAAATTCTCAGGGACTTAGTCTGGTAACATACCAGCTTAAGCAACACCCTTGGGGAATATTCCAAACTAATCTAACTGTATATTAAGAAGTACACTGGAAAAAGAAAGTGGAAAGCATGCCTAACAGACCTTACGTACATCAGCAATCCATAATAGCACAGATGCAAATACATATTAAGCTAATTTGTGATTGGAGTTAGCCACTGTGCTAAATTTTCCATTAGTGTATATGTACAAATTGTAATCAGCAGGTGTTCTATCTATAAACCTGAGCCTGAGTATGCTACTTCAATATTAAGTAGTTTAAATTCAAATGTGAACCATTAATTAGTCCTGTTAAGGGGGACTTACCTGGACTAAGGACCACAGATCTAGAAAGTGAGCCTTGCCAGATGGGACTACTTTCAGAGTGAATTCTACATTAAGCTTAACAGTTTAACACAGCTTCTTTCTTAAGGATTATTTTTGGAGTAGCTTGTTTCTTCAAGTTAAAGAGAGTCTGTGAGTCTTTCAGAATCACATATACTATTTCTTCCTACACCAGTTTGTCAAGCTAGGCTGTTTGGCTGCACCATCATAACCACTGTGTCTCTACTCAAAGTACCGATTCCAAAATCTACTTTGAAAACAAATAAAAACAAAACCAGAAAAGCAGCCAAGCTGCTTATCGAGTTTAAAAAATATCTTAGAAGAAAAGCATTCCTTACCCATCACTATTCTCAGGTTTACCCAATTCCAATCTGTCTGGTTGAACTGAAAAACCGATCCTGCAGACTCTACCATCCTGTATTTAGAACAAGAAAAGCAAGTGTTCAAAACTGAAATGTAAGTCAAGTTTACCAAAAAAATTAAAACACAAGTCTTCAGTTATTGAAGAGTATTAATCAATTTAATATTAGAATACCTAATTTTAACTATATGGTTTCAAGTTTGTTATCCGAGAAGATTTCAGGAACTTACCTCCAGAAGAAATGCAGCGTGATTTGGTCCCACCACACACTGTTTAATAGTGGCCTGTTCCAATACATTCAAAGGCGGGTGGCTGCAAATAAAAAGTGAGAATTTACAGTATTCTAGAACTTTTGAAATCTGGAAAATCAAAAAAAAGTCAAGCTGTACATGAAAGGAAAAATGTGCAGTGGTGGCTACCACTACAAAAAACTTTCAAAAATGACTAAACATGCATTAATTGAAGCACACAGCACATAAAATCCAGAGAAAAGATCTTAAAAGATGATAGTTTTCACTTAATCTGATCAGCAATAAACAACAGGGTTTATACCTCATATTAAGAAGTCATTCTGTAATGAAGATTTTAATAATACAATTTATCATAACTGAGAACCCCTCATTTTCTTCCTGTGTTATCTGAAGCATGTCTGGCCTTCAGTATAAGTAGCACTGAGGATTTCTAAGGTTCCATCACCTACTGTAAAATCTTCTGATTCTTGTTGCTATTAGAAAAATTGTACTTTCCTAAATTATTTACAGCAGCATATGATATGCCTTACCTGTTTAAATTATATTTGTTCAGCTTCTCTGAAACTTCCCTTAATCTGAAACAGAAAGAAACGAAGCTGTTATTTGATTACATACTCCACAGTCCACAACATCCACTCACCCAGCATACTTATGATGTTATGGGAACAACTTACCACCACATTTATTGAAGTTTAATATAAATGCTACTTGGTGCTGTGAGGCTGTTTTACTCTGGAGTTTAACCCTTGCCACAGAACCAATGTTTGCTTGCATTTCTGTGTGTTTTGCAAGTCACTATCAAAAACCACTACTCTTGCCTTGTTACAACCATTTACAATTTCATGCACAAAATAAACACATAAAGCAATGACCAGGAACTGTAGATATACTTGTATTTTCTTGTATAAGATTGAATACAGTATCCCAGAGGAGAAAGGATTAAAATCCTCTAAGAAATCCAAGTATGTGGCACATGAGAGCCAAAAATATGACAGTATATTCCCCAAAACAGTAAACACAAGGAAATAGATGAACAAAAGTCAACAGCAAAAGGGACAAAAACAAATTCTGACTAACAGAAGAAACAATCCAGGGAAACATCACTATTTATAGGGTTATGTAGAACATTACCTTTACTAAAGGTAGACAATGTTTCCAAAAGCTCAAAATATCAGAGCACAAGAAAGGGCCAACCCATATACCACTCCTGCTTACAGGACACTGCCTCTAAAACCAGAAAGCAACAGAGTAATTTCTAAGGTAACTTCCAATCCACTGAGGAAAGATCCTCTATGGGCAGCAAAGACACAGGAGTAATATCAGGTAAGAATGTCAATTAAAGCTTGGGTCCCTTTCTTCCCAAAGAAGACAAGCAACCTGAAAAATCCCCAAAGAGCTTCCAATTATAGTCAGAGAACTTGCATTTTATCAAGATATAAAACCAAGACTAATTCTGTAAAAATTGTGTAAGGTCTTAAATAAGATAAAAAAATCTCAGCTTTGGTACCATGCTCATCCTAGCATAAATCAGTAACACGTTTCTAAACCTAGCAAAAAAACAGGCACACCAGCACTGTCTTCCTCTGAATCCATGCCTTAAAATCCTCCATTTTTACTTGCTTAATTTCAGTTTCTACACACAGGCTATGGACATCAGACTTCAGCTACTTCAAACCCTGAGCATGAGAAAGAAAATAGACTAGAGGTCCAAACAGTGAAATCTTAACATTAGCAACAGTGTATAACTCCAAAGTACTTGTCCTAAGGGAAAAAAAAAAAAAGAAAAAAAATCTCTAAATCTGTTTGAGAAACCAGGTATTTTATACTGTTAGAAGTAACTTCCAAGCCCAAGAAGAAGGGAGAAGTGAAAAGAAGACAGCAGGATGGAATTGAATGTGTTTAGAATTGCCTTTTGCTAACCAAGCCAAGCTGCCAATATGTAAGTAGGCGATTTCACACTCCCAATTTCCAGCCACAACTACTTCACACAGGCCAAGAGTACATAGGCAGACAAGGTTTCTGTGAAGATAACCCACAAAAGCAAGAGAAAACACAAGTTTCTCATGCAATCTGTGCAAAAGGTACCCCACAAGAGTGAACTACTGTGGGAGACTATGGAATGAACCCCAAGTTGAACAGCATACACTCCTCACCTTATCATATGGTTTTATACAGCAAGCAGGGATTGCTGTGTGATACCTGACAAGTTAAACATCCCTGAAGTTCTATGTCTTGAGTTTATCACCTAACAATTTCCCACAGGAATCCTGAGCAGTTTCCCATTAACATTTCTCTCCTGGCAAGCATGAGTAATAATTACAGAATAGGAAAACCTACCTTTAAATTCATTGCACTGCCTTCAAGAAAAGCTGATGGCAAAAGAATAGCACTTTATTGGAGATGGTTACTAGACTAGTCTATGAGAAACATTTAAAGCTTCCTTATCTGAGCCTTGGTCACAAGACCAGACCACTACCAAAGAAATCAGCATTAAAATTTGAAAAATATCATCATACTCCTTTTATACCTGTAAAAAATGAAATAACAGGAAAGAAATATGCTCAGAAAGCCAAGACTTGAATAGGCAATGAATCCATGACTAACATCAATCTCAAGAGAGCAGGTCTATCTGCAACAAGCACAGGCCAAAAGAGATCTAACACTGCTGAAAAGAGGCTGTTGTCAATCTTTAACAGGAGGGAACAGAGAAAGCTATAAGCAACAATGCTGAAAGTACTAAACTCTTCTATAGGAAGAAAAATACAAGTAAAAACTATCTCATGCCTCAACCATCTCATATGCAACTGCTGTAACAGCAAAATTATCAAGTACTGCTCATATGCTCCTACAAGTCCACAAGGACTTGAATTTGATGCAGAACACTACTGGAGTTGTTCCTGCTGAGCTCCTGGTTCCACCCTCATTCCTCCCCTTTCTTGTGCTGGCACCAGCATTCACATGAACACCAATCACAAAACCAAACCAGGAGGAAAACAAGAACAAAGCAGAAAGATGTGTTTGTATACTCTGTATGGAGAGTCTCTGTGAAAATAAAAACTTGAAATAATTTCCTGCAGCAACCTAAGCCTTTCTACCTGCACAGTTGCAGGGTATTGTATCACTGACCCTCTGAAGGGAAAAGCTTATTTAAGATCAGGTTAATTTTAATTATACAGTGCAGTAATTTCAACTGATGGTGCTCTGGAGGAAGAGGTAAATGCAGAGATGATTTAGTCAATTCTCACATCAAGGTCATAAGACCTTTCTGTGGTAAATGAAATCTCCAATATAAATGCCTTGACAGACTACACTTCAAAAAGGTCTCATTAAAGGCAATTAAACTACTTCAAAGGACAAAGTTAGAAGCAATAAGCATTTTCATCACAAACATTTTTGAAGAAATACACTAGGCTTGGTAACACTTTTAGACAAAAAGTTTAGTGATGATGGCTTCTATCAAGACACACATTCTTTAAATATTATTAGTGAAATTAATCCAAAAACAGTTGTGAGGAAAATAAATTCAGTTTGTCCAAGACAAGGAGGGATTTCTTTTATTTCAAGTTTTGAAGCTCCAATTTCTAGCCACTAGAAACTAATCAGAATAGAAGAGATCTATGCTCACACTAAGCAACCAAAAAGGCTCTAGGTCAGGACTACACAGCTCAGATTTCTGACATGGCACTTTTATTCATCACAAGACATTACTTTTCTCAAAGAAGATTTCTATTTCCAGACAAGTTCATCTCAGGAGCCATCCTTCCACCATATCTGGTTTTATAAAAGCAAGTTAGGCTCAAAAATGCAAAAGAGTTGTAGAGAAACTCAATTTCAAAATACTGAAAGTAAGAGTTGCAGAGGAAGAAAAGGTACTTTTTAAAAAAACCAACCAGATAAACAAAACATAAACCAGCCAAACAAAAACCACACAGGCACACACAGAAAGAACCAAACAAAAAAAAAACCACATCCCAAAACACTAAAACCAGCTTGGTATGATGAACAACTTCAAGTAGGGAAATAAATAAGAAATAAAGCTACTTCAGGCCTGGTAGATTTTTTTAAGTGATGTTTAAAACAACTTAATATGTCAACGAAGTCTGTATGCCAACAAACATGGGACTTCCACACCAGAGCAGACAGAAGTATTCAAGTACCACTACAATGCTTTTCCAAGGGAAGTCTAACACTTATAGTAATAAAAATAACAAGCAGATAGCCAAGGGGACACACCCATATGACACAATCCATTTAAGCACTGGAGAACAGTATTACACACCTATCAACATTTAAAAGGTAAATACAACCTTCATCCCTGTCCCTGATCCTGAAGTGCTCTGAGCACAGGGAGCCAGAGCCAGGGAAGCCCCTCTGGGGTCAGTTCACAGGATCTGGCCCAGCAGAGCAACTCAGCCTCCAGATCAAGGACCTCTCTCACCTGCCTGTCCTGAATCACATGGAAATGAGCTCCTGTGCCAGTCTATCAGTGTCACAAAACAGTCTCAAAAATGCAGAAAATGGACACCAATGAAAAGCTTAAGCAAATACACTTGTTTCCTAATCCCATGATAACACTCTGACACTAGATACTGTCATTGATGCAAAGTCACACCCAGCTATCTTCTGTGCCACAATACAGCATAGAAAAAGATCCTCACCCTGACTGCCATTTCAAACATTACAGAGAGGCTTCCAAGGAGGCAGCCTTCCACAGCTACACCTTTCTACTACTGGAATAAATGAAGATTTAGAGTGTGCTTTAAGTCATTCTGGGTAGAAAGGGAGAAGAATCCATAAAATCAAATGCTAAAGTACCACACAAAAGCAGGCAATAAGATTATCTGTAAAAATAAAGTAATCCACATTAAAAAAAAAAAAAAAAAAGAAATCCCAAGCAGAAGTACAAAATGACAGGCTCCAAGGTAACCCATACTGCTCATCAGGGCAGTGGGATAATGTGTTTAGACTATAATACACAGATCACTGAAATGAACTAGTGAACTAGATGACAAAGAAACCCATTGCTCTACTCAGTTAGTACTCAGGGGAACCATGAGTACTTACACTGTGTCCTCTCTACATTTCAAGAATTATAAATTAGGACTATTTGGTTATTATATACTAAATCAACACCTGTTGCTCAGGAAATCCCCAAGCTGCAAATTCTTAGAAGTTAGAAAAGGATCACTGTATGTTTGCCCTATTTTAACACTGTTCTCCTGTTAATCTAGCACTGGTCTGTCAGCAGAAAACAGGAGGGAAATAAGATGGACTTCTTGTCTGACTTGAACAGCTGTTCTTTTATTTCACAGTATCAGCCAACACAGGTTTACAAAACATGGCTCCCAAACTTTATTTCCTGTTTTGCAGGATTGTCAGTTTGGTTGATAAAGCTAGCTCTTATCTTCATAGTTCCCTCTGGAGCAATGGTAATACATTGTGCTGAACCTGCAGTAGAATGCTAATGGAAAAGACCAAACAATGTCCTGAAAACAGCTTTCTGTCACTGAATAGTCTTCAGCTAATACAGTGATTGTAGAATGAAAATTCTCTAACAGTAGACCATTACTATTTAATAACAACACTGATATAGACAATGACCTAAGTTGGGTATAAGACAGCCCACAAAAAGGTTAACGCATGACAGGAAAAATTAGCAAAAATAGAACATGTATTTTAGTTCCAGTTTTAAGGAAAGAAGGCAGGTTTCCTATCACTGTACAGAAGAACAAGGGGAGAGCAGTGTATATTGCCTAGCAAGGCTTACAGCGCTGTGTTCCACAAAATCCTCACATAGAAGCTGTTGATTGATGCTCAGGCTGGATGAGCAGACAGTGAGGTGAACCAAAAACTGTCTGAACATCTGGGTCCAGAGGGTGGTGATTAGTGTCACCAGGTCTGGCTGGAGGCCAGTGACAAGCTGTGTGCCCCACGGGTCAGTACTGGGTCCAGCCCTGCTCAACACCTTCTGCATTAACAATGAATGCAGATGACGGGGCAGTGGGTACCCTCAGCCAGTTTGCTGATGGCACCCAACTGCAGGACATCGCTGCCATCCAGAGCACAGCAACCTCATGAGAACCAAGAGGAGGCAAGGCACAAACCCCTGCACCTCAGCAGGAACAACCACATGCCAGAGACTGTCCAGCTGGAAAACAGCATGGCAGAAAAGGACCTGGAAGTCCTGGTGGCCACCAGGTTGAACATGAGTGGACATGCCCTGAGCAAAGAAGGTAAACAGCATTCTGGCTGCAATAGAGAAAGTACTGCCAGCATGCTGAGGCAGACAGTCCTTCTCTTTATTCAGCACTCACTCATGAGGCCACATTTGGATTTCTGGACTCCCCACTACAAGAGAGACATGAGCATACTGGACAGAGTCTAGCAAAGGGACACGAAAATGATTAAGGGACTAGAGCATCTCTCACAAGAGGAAAGGCTGAGAGAGTTGGGACTTCAGCATGGGGAAGAGAAAGCTCTGGAGGGAATCTTCTCAACATATATGAACACCTAAAGCAAAGGTAGTAGAGGAGACAGAGCCAGGCTCTTTCCAGTGGCACCCAGTGACAGGACCAGAGGCAGCAGAGACACGCCAAAACCCAGGAGATTCTGTCTGAACATCAGGAAACACTCTCTTTGCTGTGAGGGTGACCAATTACTCACACAGGCTGCTCAGGGAGACTGCAGAGTCCCAACCCTTGAGAGTTATTGAAAAGCCACCTGAACACAGTCCTGGGCAACCAGCTGTAAATGGCCTTGCCTGGTAATGGGACCCGATGATATTCAGAGGTCCCTTCAACCTCAGCCTTTCTGAGGACTTAATGCTTTCAGGATGTGATCTCCATCTATTTGACTCGAAGGCACAGGAGCAAAAGGAGGGGATTTGCCATTGAAAAGCTGGGAGCTCATGTTTTGCTGCATAGAATCCCTCTATGGTCAGTGACACAGGAAAAAAGTTACACCAATGAGCCAGGAAAGTGTCAGAGAGTTGCACATTCCATAAAAAAATCATAGGTACTTAAATATCCAGCTGGAAGTATTCTGTTTCTTTAGCAGGAACAGCAAGACCAGGGGCAGACACCTGTAGAATTTGTGAAATGCCTCTAACTAGCAATGACTTCTTAAGCTTGGTGACTGGTTCCTCTAGCTCAGAAACTACTTACACCCCTTCATCAGATTTCAGTGACACTAAAAACATCCCCCTCTCAATAAAAAATTAAAAAAAAAAAGACAGAACCATAACCCCACACCACAGTGCAACAGTGCAGAGGATGACCATAGCCTAGCTCAAGGGGAATACAAAGTCAATCATGCTTTTTAAATAAGCAAATACCCATAAACTATGAAACAGCATGGCCCCTTTTCAGTTAACAATCTGAATACAAACAGGAAGAAATCACAAATGGTATGATCCTGACAGGACTGCCACAGAGGAGTTAACATCATGCCTACATGTTATTTAGTACTTTATCTAGAGGATTTGGTAGTGAAGTCTATAGTGAAGTCTATCTATAGCTACAAGTTGCCTAAACACCTACGATCATTTCTGGGGGGAAAAAAGAAAAATACATTACAGGAGAATGAGTCAGATTCAATCTGAGGTCCTTCTATGGCAGTAGATTTCCAAAAGTATAGCTTGCAAATCCAGATAGAAATCTGTTCTCTGGTGCAGAATGCATCAAATCATCATTTTGTGGTCCCACATTCTGTTCAACTGCACAATGTCCTTGCAGCTGTTTTGTTTAACATTTAGCAGACCATTTCTTTAGCCAGAACCCCACAGCTAAACAACTGGATCAACCACCTCAGTTGGGTGAGTTCTGAATCCTAAAACAACTAAGGTTGTAAGCTATTCAACTATCCATCATTTTAGGAAGTATATCCTCTTGTGATAATAAAACACGAATAATGGGAATTTGGAACCCCATGGTTCTAAATTCAAGGATACTTGAAAAATGCACACATGATAATAGCATGAGCAGTGTTACTACACTGAACAACAAAAAAATGCTAGCTATCAAAACACAGATAGGAAGCTGTATACTTGTTTAACTAGAATGAGTGAAAATTAAAAGACCCCATTAAGACAAAGAAAAGAAAAAATCCCATTTTTACAGTCAGAACAGTGCTGTAGTGATTCCATTAAAAAATGCTATCAAAATAAAAATCCAGTCACTGAAAATCACAGAACCTCTTTGTGTCCCATTGTGATAAGATTGTTGATGTTCCTTCAGGAGTTCACAACAAGCCACCAGGGAGGCTGTGAATTTACCAGCATACCAGCTTAAGACCTGGAGAGCCGGGTTCCAGTCCCAGCTGAGGCCACTGCGGGAACCCAAATCATCTCTTCACCATTTTCCTTTGCTCTAAGCTTTTGGGAGCTGTGATCATTTTTTATGCAAAGTTGGAAAATGGTCTTTGATTAGAGCATTCAAATGCTATAAAAATATTTTTTAAAGTAAGAACTGTCACATTGTTAAATGCTCAGTGTCTTGACTAGAGAAAAGCAACTGTATGTTTTGTACAAGTGATTTTATTAAAAACAAAGCACAAAGAAGAACTGAATTCTAATTGCTTTGCTATGAAGTCCAACGACCTTATTCTCATTCTGAATTAGTTTTAGCAACAGGGAAAGATCACTTAGTATGTCCAGTCCTTTACTTGCCAATTCCTCCAATTCCAAGCCCTGAAATATTCAACAAAACTCTGATATCACAGTGTTATCTGCATGTCATTTTTGCAAACTTGCTAAAAACCACCTTTTAAATACCAGACCTCCTCTTCACTTTGAAGATTGCTTTGTCTTCCACTAAAAACACATCTTCAAAACCTTTCTCTCAGACTGCATCTTTGATTTAGGAATAGACTGAGGCCTGGAATAAAGAGTAGAGAGCATGCACCACGCCAGAAAAACAAGCAGCCAAATTGCTTTGTCTGATGCACAGTACAGGCAAAGTAAGAAACCCCAGCTTCTGAGGTGCACAGCTCATCCCAATACTTTTTTGCACTGCCAAAAAAACAATTCTTTTTTCCATCTGCCTGTACCCCAGGCATGAAACCCCAGGTGCTTCCCTTGGTGTAACTAACCAGTGTTTTGGTTCCCCTAGAAGAAGCAGCACACTTCTGTACCTCCTGCATCACATTTTGCCTAGGGCCATATTAGTTTTGGTAACAATCTTTCCAGATACATACTCTGCACCACAAGAGACAAAAATAAACTTGGTCAAAACAGCCTGTTAGTCCCCAGCCTTCCTATGAGGAACAGGGCACTCCTTGCCAGATTACCTCCTGCCTACCCAATCTGCCCCACAATGACAAGATGTAATGATCCATCTCATTTGAAGGTTTAATTAAGTACCTTTAAATTACTGCTCTAGAGACAGACACATTTTGTCAAAGTCAGTGAACTGTGTATACCATGACTTAAAAAAATGAAAAATGAGAGAAGAAAAACTGCTGTTAATAATATACTGTGTTCAAAGCCAAAGAAAAGAGTTCCAACAACCTAAGAAAGATCTTCATTAAAGATCAGACAACAATAAGTCAAGCTAAAAAAATATGAAATAGATTAAAAGCCATAAATTCCCTTCAGAAGAATGTATCTTGATATTTACTAGAGAGAAAAAAAATACAGCTCTGACTATTTTTAGGCTGGATAGAGAATAGCAAGAATTTAATACAATAAATGAAAGAATAAATACAGAGACACATTTAATAAAATTAATTGTGCAAAATGGAGAAAAAAATTAAAATTATACCATCCTTACTGAAGGAAGTGACAAACTCCAATGGCTTCAAGCAAAAGCAGAGTAAGGTGTACATTCAACTTTATTCCCATAGGCAAATACTTATTCTCCAGTTAAGTTTTTGGAAAAACACTGTAACACAAACATTTGTTTATGTAGAGTCAATGTCAGACTCTATGCTGACACCTACCCAGTGAAATTACAATTTTCAGTAGAATCCAGAGATGCCAACCAAGATTCATTTGAGAACTCCCTACCTACATAGAGTTCTGTATCAGAACTCGCTACCTATATAGAGAGATAATTCATCCCGAGGGTGAAAAAGGTGAGAGGTTGAGGAAACATAACAGATAATAGACAATGAAGCACAATGAAAGATGGTAAGCAAATTTTTAAAATGCTGTTTTATCACGGGTTTGGATTAAAGTAGTCAACTACTACTTCTATAGCACATAGAAAAAAAAAAGACAAAATTAGCACCCATCTAAACTAGAGATGATGGCAAACATGCTGCAGGCAGAAAGTAACACCAGCAAGACCTGGGCACAGAGCAGTTTCTGGGCTATCTTCTAATGAACAGACAAACTACAGTTGCATGGTTATTATCACCCTCAGCTATTTGAGATATTTTGAACTGATTCATCTGACAAAAAACACACTCTCTCAAATGTGGATTATTTTTGGGGTTCTTTTTTGCTGAAGACAAATTTCATAAGATTACTGAAATCTCCAGCAGCCTTGGTACCTTTATCTGCTGCATTACACTACTGCTGCCACAAACTAAACTGGCAGACCTCATGGCTGGCAATAAAACAATGATAGCAAGAAATTCCAACACAGCTAATGTCCAAAATAGTACTAATCATGGAAATGTTTTCAAAGTTTTTATTCTGCACTCTTTCATAAACACTATAATGTAAAAACTAAATCAGAAAGATAGACCAAAATATCTTCAGGCATTTTTTCTGATAAAAGGCAGTAACCAGTTTACTGATGAAAAGCTGTCCAAAACAACCTTACAGAAAATACATGGTTCATCTCCACCGTAGATATAACCAATTTGAGAAATCACCTTAACAGCAGCTGGCTTGGGATTACAAAAATCAGCCAGTTAGACAAACTGTAAAATGCTACACCAAAAATCATTTTTAGAACTGCAACAAAATAATCAAGTTGGGATGTTAAATATTCACTGTACCAACATGGACTGCTGCTGTAAAACACACTGCACTTTAAAGTGCAGCAGCTAGGATTTGCTGAAAGACTGGGTGAAACATATTTAGTATGAGAAATTCCCCTGACAATGCTGGGTGTAGCAGCGAGACTTGTGAGATGAAGACGAAATTTCCAAAGACAGCAAATTGAATGGTTACATCACTCCTCACCTGGAACCAAACTGGCAGTTTTAGGTGTAAATGCAGACAACCAGAGTTCCCACCTTAAACCTTTCTGTTTGGGTTTACAGTATGTTTCAATGTGCTCAGAATTGTTGCACTTCATGCCTTTGTATCAGTGAGTATGTGTTCTCTCTCATATAAAACAAAAACATTTTTCAAATTGAAGCAAAATACTAATTTCCCTACAGGGGAAGGGTAAGAGAAAAGAAAGCAATGTTGGTGACCTGCATTTTTTAAGCACAGAAAGACTTGTAGAAATAGAGCACAGAGTTTATTGTCAAAATAGTTCTATGCCAGAAAGAGCAAATAAGATCTGAAGTTTGGATAATTATTCCTGTAATGGAGTAACTAATGCTGTGTCATCTTCACTTAAACTGTCAAGCTTAAGGGTTTGGACAAAATACATGTGTGCACTGTGAAAATTAGGTTTGTGCTTTTATTTCAAAATCTTTTTTCTCCAAATTGTTCCTCCCAATTTAAAATCCTCTAACTACTGCAACCAGGCCTTGTCTTCACCTTTTCTCTGGGGCACATACAGATGCCAACTGCTGCAGTCTCCTATGTGGAGTTGTTGCTAAGAACCAAATCCTTAGTGGACTTCAATGAACTTAAGGTTAAAAAAAAATCTGTACAACTGAAAAGCACAAGTAGCTTTTCTGTGCATTTTTTTTCCTGCATAAATGGCTGTTGGTGCAAAGAAAGCCAAAACAGCAGCTTTTACACTAAGCATCTTGCAAAAGTAACTGCAAATTAGATTGCTGCTAGTGTAATCACTAAAACAAAATACCTTGAACCCCCTTCTTTTCTTCATGTAAGTTTCAAATACATAATATCACCTATTTAAGTCACAAATTATTAACTGTGCCAGGAATGTGAAAAGGCAGCTACAATACCTTGCAGTTTGCCAAGCTTAGGTACATCCTTGGTTGTTTTTCCTCAAGTGTCAAGTCATTTTTCATGTAAGTATAATTGTGTACTGAACAGTTATCCACTTCAGATAGTTTAAGAAAGAAAGTGTCATACCCTTCATGTTTATTTTTTGATTGAATCAAAAATGTGACAAAGATTGTACATGGCAATCAGAATATTTCATAAATACTATACCAAAAATTACCTCAAATGTATGTCATTGTTTATAGTTTTTAACTTTTACAAATATTTAGTGCATAAATGTTGTTGACTTAAAATGTTGTTCTCTGACAGCTTTGACTTGCAGTGCCAACCTTAAAATACAGCTACTAATATCTTAGTCAATTAGTCTTACTTTATTATTGGTCCAACAAATACACTCAAACCTTACATATCCGATTTGAGAAGGAAAAAGAAAGCAACATTTGTGCCCCAATTACTATTTTACCAAATTCCTTGTGACAGGTCACAACTACTCTCAGCCCAGATCACATTCACAGTACAGTTTCACATTACAGTAGCCAAAATAAACTTGCTGCTTTCAAAATGGAAGGAACTCAAGCCTGCTTCCTCTTTCCCGTTCTTCACTACCAACTCTCCCTCCCGCAGCACTTCTCAAAATATTCTGATGTGCACGCAACAAGGAGATAAACCAGTTCAACTTCTTAATGCACTAAATTATCTTCACTTTACCAGGGCTATCTTTATATCATTTTAGCAACTGAAGTCGGTTTCCTATGGGATCAGAAACTTACAGTTAGTGCAATGTAAGAGGCGGGGAAAACAAACCTCCGCCTTCAGAAGAGAGCAATTACTTTGACTTACAACATCTCAGGAAAGTTTCAGCAAGAACATTCACAGACAATTACACATGTACTCTCTAAAAAGCAGCATCTGGGGTGTAGCACGCAGCTGCAATCACAAGAGGACCCTGGCAGAGCAAAGTCCAAAAAGGCCTAGAATACTGGCCTACGTAAAACTAACCTTCCACATTCAACCAGACATGAAATAACACTGTACATTCTGATGTTTAACCTCCCAAATTATTGTTCTTAAGTAACAATACTAAGCAAGATCAAATCTTAATGCACTGCTGCACATATGAATCTTGTAACAGTCTATAGCACCAGAGTGGTGGTGCAAATCTTTTGGGACAGCCAAACCATTTGATATTTTAAAAAGTGTTTCCATCTAAGAGTCTGATGATAATAATAATGTCATGACAGTCATACCGTTCCCTTCTTCTCTTCTGAAAGAGCACAATCTAAATTTGGCTATGCTTTCAAGAAATTAATCCTAAAACCAAGTTCAACACTTTGCCTGTTACTAAAGTTCATCAAGCAGCTATAACTCAGGGAATTCAAATAATACATCAGTTATGGCTTCCCAGTAATTAAACCACCTATTCCTGTTTGAGGTGGGCAATCTGCACTTTTGCTAAGTAGCTTAGGAAGAGTTTAAAGCACACCAAAGTAAATCACTTAAGATAAAAGAAGTACTGTATTATCTGCACAAAACTTGCAGATTCTCTATTTAAGAACACATCTGTCAATCCTTTCTTTTCTCCAACTCGGGGCAGCAATGCAGATCACACATAAGTACCAGCAGAGAAGTTTGTGCTCAGGCTGCCTTCCTCTGCACAAGAGGACAGGTACTCCCCCAGCCGTAGCAGAGGGGGGTGCAGGTCGTGCAGTATCACTTGAACAGGAACACTTTCATTATCAGGAGCTCTCTGTCCCTCCCTGCGCAGGGCTGCTGCACACGTGTGGGGCCGAGACACCAGCTCCACATCCCTGCTGGCTCCCTGCACAGCCACACCACACCCTACGCCAGCTCCTTCCAGCAACATCTGCTTGAGATTTTTAACAGATTTGCTCATCAGTAAATGCAAGGGGGGGTGGCGTTTCCCAGAGCAGCAGCCACAAGTCCACAGATCACTTGCACAGTACCTTAAATTGATGTGCAGATTAAAAAGGTATGTTCTTGCTAGCTATTTTTTCCACATAAATTCAGAGAGTGCAAACAATGCAGGCAATGCAAAGTACACAAATTTTCAGTTCAGGCACGGCCTAAAGTAAGTAACATTCAAATAACAGAGACAGGCACTGAATGTATTATTAAGGGAAAACAAAGTCATGTAAAGAACGAGATCATCCTTTCTTCCCCCAAAGATGACTCTACATACAGACTCACTGAAGCTTCAAATTAACTTTTCTCAGGTGTGCTACTGGTTTCAAAGATGTCACTGCCAGAAACTTACTACATGACACTTCTAAACCCTCATATTCAGAATACCCTCTATTTAACCAAATTCATTACATCTCATCTTCAGGAAAGACCACATTAACATTGTGTCAATGACCACTTCAAAAATTACATCTTACTCTATGCTAAGACTTAAATGGTGTAGCTGACAAGAATTTTCTTAGTACAAGGTAAAAACAAAGTCAAAGCTTTGAGATAAATCCTGTCTGTGAAGGTTAGTTCATGTAAGGAAAGCCATTTCTGTAAGGTGAAAGACTCCCCTTCTCCTTCCCAGAGCAGCAAGTTAAACTACTCCTGTGAGGTTTCATAACAGCCAAGAAAAGGCTATTTGTCATGGTTACACCCACTTCCTCACCCAATATAAAATTAAGAAATATATTAAGAATTTACTCAGATTAACTTATCTATGAAACTGTGTCAAACTTCCTCCACAAAGCACAAAGTCTCCAACCCCAAAAGAGGTGGATAATTGACAAAATATACCTAACCCCCATTGCAACAGAAGCTGGACACCTCTTTTTCAAATACTAAAGCCATTAATTATTTACATCCCACATACCCTATGGAGTTGTTTCTCAAACTGCAGGCCATACTGAATTTTTCTCCCATTAAACTCCTCATATTCAGTTTGCATGGTTTGCATTCACAACAAATGGCTTGAGGAAAAAATTCCAAGTTACCTGTCCTCCTTAATAAACTTACTAGAAAAACCTTAATTACCTCAGTTCATCCTAAACAAAAGCTTAGCCTCCCTATCCATTTCAAAAGATGAATCCTGATACAACAACAAAATTAAGTATGACCTTGTCCTCTGTGAACTCTCTTCAGTGTCACAGCTCCCAGACACGAGTGAAGAAGTCAACACTGTTTCAGCTTATTCAAGAGAGGACTAATAATTACCATCAAGGTGCAATATTAACCTACATTTTCAAAAACACTAGGTAAGAAGTATTTTCAGATGATGAGTAGATGTGTTCAGGAGTCCTCTGATTATTTGTGGCTCTACAGCTGCTTTCTCCTCTTTTCTTTGAAGTGTTTTGCCATTCTCACAGTTGCTGCATGAATAAGTGTGATAACAAATTACACAGAAAACCTAATAAGAACTGTAGAACAGAATGACAGAAAATGCACCACACCAAACTGGAAAAAACTACTTCCTCACATTTTTTCAACTACTTAAGAGCAGAGCAACACTTCAGAAGAAGGATGGTTTCCAAAAACTACTGCCTTTACACATCTACACTGGTTATTAAGCATAATGTATCAAATGCTTAATTACAAAATTCAACAGTGCCCTGTATCCTGAACACACGGGACTGCAGCAATAAATGCCTCGGGTTTTAAGTGATTACTCCTCAAGAGCAGAACACAAATCCATTACTGAAAGCATACAATACAGAAATATGATCCCAAAATCTGATTTTGAGAAACAACTATCATTCAGAATACAGACAGAAAAAAACCCTGACTGATCACTGGCTGCAGCACAGACTCAAAAAAGCCTATAAAGTGAGAGAGAAAAGAACCATCACAGAGACACGAGATGTTCCAAGATCCTAACTTCTAGGGGTATGAGAATTTATTAAGCTATCTAGATCTTGATCAACACTGACAGAATAGTAATAAGCAGCAATGCTACTGATAAAATTGAACTGGCATTTCCAGCACATATGTGTGTGCCTCAACCCTATTTATGAATCATTCTGATTTCACTGCATTACAAGTTCTGATACACAGCTACTGCACTTTTAGTAAAATTACATTTATGAAGTCGAAATTTCTGACTTGCAGCTCAGATCAAGGAGTCACTTGATTTTTCAGAACAGTCACTACTTAACAGCACTGCTGCAGCTTTCTCCATATATCAATTACCACCCATTTTGAAGCTTCCTGTATCAAAAAGTAGGTGTAAGAGCTGCTGCTGTGGTAAGAAGAAAAAAAAAATTTAAAAAACAAGAAAGCATTATGAAGACTGAAAGGAACTGGTATTTTATATAAATATGTCAACAGAAGAGGTAGCATTAAAGAAAAAACAGATGAGCTCTCTCACTTGGAGCAAAGTGTGATAATTACATGCTAAATATTTTCTAAGGGCCTATCAACATAAAAAGAAAAAAAAAAGAAAACCCACTGGGGTCCTTTCAAGTTCAAAGGCCTAGATCTTACTCCAAACCAAAAGAGTGCAAGCAATAAGTCCTAGTACAGCATCATCTCTCAGTTTGTCACTCTAAAGGAAGATGGTCTATGCCAAATTTGAATGCAGTACCTATGGAGAAAGCAAATCGATTCTGTAGGAATGGCTAGGCCTCCTAGGAAGTAGGATTCTGTAAAATGCATTATCAGGCTATGGGAAAAAAGTACAGTCCACACTAACACACTTCAGATTTTAGATCTGTTTTATCTTTTCCCTGTGTAAACATATAGACTACGTAGCTAGGCAGAATTTCTGTCTTTAAAACTACCTCTGTTCCTCATTGTACACATTCAACCTCACCTGCTCTAAGAGGCATCTCAGCAAAGACTGCTCTAGGAAGAGTGACCTAACTACAAACAACTGTGAAGCGACCTGGACCCTGACCTACTGGCAGTATCGAAACCAGGAGAGTATAACCAAGAGCTCATGCTTTTTAAGACTTAAAAATACTTAAATATTGTTCAGAATCATTAAATAACATTTATCTGTAGTGTAAAAACACCTTAGGTTTCTATCCAGTGATGATTAAACATCACGATTTATTCACACATAAATTTGTGAGAAATTAAAGATTAAGTTTTTAAGAATTCCTGTATTAAAGCGCAGAGGTAAAATTTGCAAGCTATTACACATACCATTAGCAATTGCTATAGAAGAAATATTTGACAGTCACACAGATCTGTCAAATAAACGTCAAGCAGTGAAGAAAATTTGGTTCATGGATTCATTTCTCTCATAGCACTCCAGTTTCTCCCCAGCCTGCAATTTCTCTCCCCCAATTCTACATAAAGTTAGCTGCGTGGTTTCCAGGCTGGCAGCTGTCATCCCCATCTCAGCCAAACCGCACACCACCAGTGATTCGGAGACCGGGCCTCCTTTTGTATCGAACACCCGGTGCGTGAGCAGGGGAAGGCAGCGCACACCGGCGCTGCGTGTGACAGCGCTGCCGCCTTTATCGCCGCTCCCGTCATTCTCTCTCACACACCGCGATCCCCCATCCGCATTGTCTGCCTCGCTCCATCCCTCATTAATATGGACACGTTCTCGCTCCTCCGCCAGGGATCCCCGGGAACCCGCTCCCTCGGCCAGGGAACCCCCTTCCTCGGCCGGACGCCGGGATTTCCCTGGCCGGCCGGAGCCCCCGCCGGGCCCGCGGCGAAAGCGGCGGCCCCCCAGCCCCGCGCGGGGCGAAGCCGGCGGCGGCGGGGGCCGGGAGAGGCCGCTCGGAGCGGGACGCGCCAGGACCCGGCGGGACCGCGGCCCGGCGGATGGGGGGGGGGGGGGGGGGGGGTCGGGCCGGCCCCGCTGTCCCGGGGCCCCTCCCCTCGCCCCCGGGGGGCCCCTCCCCTCCGCCCCCCCTCACCGGTCGTTGAGCTGGTCCTCGGTGCCCGGCAGCGGGTGCACCACGAAGTGGATCGAGGTCATGTTCCGCGCCGGTGCCCCCCCCGGCGGCGGCGGGAGGCGGGCGGGCGGGGGCCGGGCACACAATGGGGGCGGCGGGGGAGGGGGCTCTCGGCCTCCGTCCCTCCCCCGGGGTGGTTCGGGGCCGCCCGGCGGAGTCTAGGGCTCTCGGCGGCCGCGGCGCTGCGGGCGCGGGGCGGGGCGGAACGGCCGCAACGGCGCCGCTCGGAGCTGGGCCCGCGCCGCGCTCACGCACGCGCCGCCATCTTGGCTTCCAGCGGGCCCTTCTCCCTCCCCCCTCCCCCGCCCTCCGTGCGCCGCGACGGGGAAGGGGCGGGGCTCGACCGGCGCGCGCGGCGGCGCGCGTGCAAGCCTCGTGCTGACTGGCGCGCGCGGCTCCCTCCCCTGCCACTAAGCGCGCCGCCGATTGGCCCGGTGCGTCGCCCTCGCGGCGGGCCGCGATGACGTCATTGCGCAAGAGGGACGTAAAGCACCACGTGCCTCACCCCCCCCCCCCCCACCCCCCCCGCTCTCTTCCCCCCCCCCCCCCCCCTCCCCGCCCAGAGCGGCTCCCCGGCGGGCGGCGCGCGCGGCTTCCCCTGAGGCGCGGGGCGGGAGCGGAGCCGGAGCCGCTTCCTCAGGGCCCGAGCGGCCCCGGGGAGGAAGCGCGGGCGAGGGCGTGTGGGGCCGCGCTGTGCCGGTCCCAGGGGTGCCCTGTGGGGGGCACAGGGATTTGCCCCGATGCCCGCAGGTGTTTCAAGCCCAGCGCCCGTCGGCACCCACTCTCCGCGGCCGCTGCTGGCTCTGTCCTTTCCAATTGCGTTTCTTGTTGCGTTTCTAGCCAGCCTTCCCTGCAGCAGCTGGAGTTTTTTACCGTTTTTCAGGGAGGTTCCCAGAATCATTAGGGTTGGAAGGGACCTCTGGAGATGATCCAGTCCAGCCCCTCTACCAAGGCAGGGTCATCTGGAGCAGGTGACACAGGAACGTGGCCAGGTGGGTTTGGAATGTCTCCACAGAGGGAGGGACATCCCTGGGCAGCCCGTTCCACTGCTCTGCCACTCTGCCTAAGGCAGCTCTACCTTACATTGAAGTGGGACTTGTTTCTCACTTGTGTTTCTGGCCTTTAGTCCTCGTCCTGTCGCTAGGCACCAGCAAAAGGAGTCTGGCACCATCCTCTTGACACATTCCTTTAAGATATTTATATATTTGATGCGATCCCTCTTCAGTCTTCTCTAGGCTAACCAGTGGGTTGGTGGTATATAAGAATAAAAAGAGCTACCACGCTGTGAAACTCCTGGTGCCTCTGGCCTTGCATGCCTTCCCTCTGGACAGGCTTCAGCTGTTCCACACCTTGCCAATGGAGCTGTTTTGAACAAATTAACATCTCAATGTACCGAAGGTTGAGTAGCAAAGTCAATAGAACAGCCATTTGTTTCTATAGAAACTAAACACCTTAGCAGGGATTGTACCAAGCATTGATTTTGGTGATTTTTTTTTTTAACTGGAATTTACTGCTTTTGCAGCCTGCTCTTTCTTGTTTTCAGGAAATCAGAAATTTGGAAAACTGACTTGGATTTTTTTAGCATGTGAGGAATTATGGTAATCACATGATAGCGGTAGCAAAAAACCTCTGGAACCTAGTTCAGTGAGTTAGAATTGATTTCTGTGTCTGTATAATCATGAACATTAAAAATCTCAGTTTGTTTCCCCACTTCCAGACCTTAAGAAACTTTGAAACTTCCCATCTTCCACTCCTCTTTCTTCCTAGGCTCTTTTTCCAGTTCAGCTGAAAGGAGCTAATCCAAGAATAGGCTGATGCAGCTGCTTGCTGCCCAGAGATTTGGGGAGTTTGTGAAGGTTTTTTTCCAAGCTATCATTAACATGAGGAAATGTCATAGAGAGAAGAAGTACTCAATTGATGCATTCCAGATTTCTTAGATGAAGTTTCCCCATATGTTCTGTTCTCAAGTGGCACTGATACTGAAATGCCTTCAAGAATACAAATAAGTAATTTAGCTTATCCTGGGAAGGAAATACTAACAGATTTCTGGAAGTCTACAAGGCATGGAATAGCACTCATTCTGTTTGGTAGTGAGACAGTGCAGTAGCTGTGCATTTACAAACTAGTAGGTCCATGTTTACCTTTTTACATTTTTTCCCTGTTAGGACAGAGCATAGAGTTTATTTATTATTTAGTTCTGTGTTTGACTGTACCTAAGTTTGTTCGGTTTTTTATTTTTTTCCCCCCAAAATCAGTATTTATGCTTTCCCTGAAAATATTTGTGGTGTTTATCACAGTGATTCCCATGAGCTATGTAGACTTGAGTTATTTTATCAGAATCACTTGCATGTTTTGATAAGCACCTGAAAAGCCTTGCTCCTCAATTTGATTTTTTTTCCCCAGACAAAAAAAAAAAAAAATAAATATTTCCCTTTGGCAGTCATTTCTTTTTTCCATTGAACAGTAGGAAGATGGGTCATATGATTTCCCGCAGAGCCCTTCTGAATGCTGTCAAGAATTTTTGGTAGGTTTTGGGAAGTTCCAGATAATTATGTTTGGTTTTCTGTTCAAGATGTAGCTCTCCAAAGTGTTTAAATTTCAAAATGCAATGACTTTTTCATTGGAATGCTTCAAGGGGATGTGTATAAGGAAGAGATTTCCATTGCTCTCTCCCTTCCACCATTAACACACAGCCTTTAAAAGTTAATGGGTTATGGAAACCTGCTAGATACAGGGAAGGAGTTGGGAAAGCCCTAAGGGTGCACATCTGTTAGGCCTCAGCATTCTGCTGCTGGCCATTTCCAAGCAATCTTTTTCTGTAGTTTTATTTACATTGTGTCTAAACCCCAGTTTTACCCATTGCTTGTGGCTTTGCCAATGCAAACACTCAGTGTGACCAAAATTGAAAAAAAAAATTAAAATGGATTCCACTGGAACTTGTATTCAGAGCCAGAATAAACTTGAGTAGTGCAAGTGTCAGCTCTTGTTCAGACGAAGAGTTTACACTGCTGTCTAAAATGGCAGCTAAGCACAGGTGAGAGGACACAGAGCCAAGTGCTCAGCTGATGATGTTATTCTGACAGGAGTTTGGAATATGGAGGAAGCTCCAGCTCAGGGATGTGAGGCTGCATCTTACTGGTTGACTTTTGCATTACCAGGAAGTGGCAAGCATTGAACTGCTTTGGCCACTTGTTTTTGGAAGATAATTACAGCTTCATGGCTCTTTGATTATCTGAATTTGACTTCAATAGAATTGCTTTCTGATTGCAGAACTACTCATTCTTACAACTTGTGTTTTTTAAGAACTTCAAAATAGAAGATTTGCCTGAAGTTCTCTCGATTGCCCCAGTCTTGGATGTGAGCATCCAATACTGAAATGATATTTTAAATTCATGTTTGCCAAGTCATGGACCAAACCAGATTTTTTTCTTTACAAAATATATCTTTGAGACAACACTGTATGTCTTGGCCTAAGAAATTTGGCTGCCTACGTTGCAGAGCTCCTCCACGTGTAGATAGTGCTATTTTCAGGTGTGCAGGTAAAGCAGCAGCTTCCTCATGAAGGTGCAGCTATAAATGCACCAACACCCAACCAGCAGAACAAGTTTCTTGCTGATAGATTTTCTGTGCAAGAGTTTTGTCAACTTGGAAATACCATACAAAATAACTCCTGTGGAATCACTGCTGTCATGTCTGAAATTCAGTTTTGATGAGATTCAGTGTTTCTTGAGGGTTTCAGACTGGTAGAAGCACACAGTTTGGCAAGGATCTCTGGAGGTCATGTTATCCAGCCTCCGGCTCCACAAATGTTCAGTTCCAGTGGATCAGGAACTTCTGAATAACATTCCCTGGGACAGATCTATTCCCAACTTCTTGCTAGGCAGCCGCAGCAGGCCTGGTGGCTTACACAGGAGTCTGTTCGTTCTGAGCGGAGGGGACCTGCTAAAGATGGGAGGGTTGGGGTAAGAGACTGCAACGGACTTTGCTCTGTAAACAGTGGGAGCAGATGCCAGCAGGTGTACCACAGGCTGATGGCTGTGGCTGATGGGACCTGCAGAAGTCAGGGAAGAGGCCCTGAGTTGAAATAAAGGCTTCAGGCAGTGAAGGAGAGCTCCAGAGTGCACTTTCCAGGCTGTTAACTCCACATGTCAACAAAGATGACATCAGGCAGGCACCGTAAGATAGTATGTTACTCTGGAAGAAATGAGGCCAACATTCCTAGAAATGTCAGGCAAGAATGCTGTGCAGAAAACTGCAGTTTCTAGATTGTTCCCAAGGCTGAAAAGAAGTTCCTATAATGAGGAGCAAAGTACATGGCAAGGTTTCCATCACCTTGTGTCACAGACTGAAGCAAGGTAGTTCTTTCATAGCAGAGCTGATGAAAACTCGCTTTCGATGGAACTTTTCTTGCACTGGGATTTTCAATGTCTAATAGTGCACACATCATTTCTCTGTCCTCAGATTCTTCAGAAACTAAAAAAAGCTGAGCTCTGCTTTGATCTTTATCTTTCCCCTAGCTGGAGGACTAGGTGGTTCTCCTGCTGCCTCTCCAATGCTTAGGTCAATTAAGCTAGCAGAGACCTCTGATACCAGAAATTTGTGTCAAAATTTGGCTGAGACTCAGATATTCAGAAGTGAAAATGGTGAGCTTTGACACACGGCCTGGACTGAAATACATTGTTTAAAATCAGACAGTTCTGGAGGTGCCTGATTTCCCTTCTCCTCCCTAGTCTGATCTACTCTGCATTTCCTCGCTTCAGCTCTGCAGTGAAGGACTCCAGGGACACAAATTAGGATTCTGCGAAATTTAGCCTCCAAGAAAGCTGGAGAGGGGCTTTCTACAAAGGCACATATAATGGCTTTACACTGGAAGAGAGCAGATCTAGGTGAAAGATAAGGTCGAAATTATTCAGTGTGAAGGTGGTGGTGCACTGGAGCAGGCTGCCTGGAGAAGCTGTGGATGTCTCATCCCTGGAAGTGTTCAAGGTTGGATGGGGATTTGAGAAACCTGGTCTAGTGGGAGGTATGTCTGCCCATGGCAGGGAGGTTGGAACTGGATATTCTTTAATGTCCCTTCCAACCCAAATAACTCAAGGAGCCCATGCTCTGTTTCTCCTTTCTTTACAGTATGGTTTGCTTTCTTTGTTTGGGGGTGTTGGCACAACATCTCTGGGAGCAAGTAAGGTCTCTGTCCGGTGTTCAGTGGAGTTTGTAGATCCACCAGAACCTGGTGGTCTGAGATTTGACACTCACTTGACATTGCTTCTCACCATGGCTGTAGCCCCTTACTTGCATCTTTCTCTTCCAGCTCCCACAGAGAGACCTCTGAACATCTGTTCCTTCTGACTGGGCATCCAGGACATCTCTTCTTGTCCAGGCCCCACCACAAAGTTTACATGATCACTTCCTTATGTGTAGACCAGACCTGGCCACTGACAAATGCAGCTGAGTGTGACAAGAGGAGCTCACCAGGCATCCTGGGCACCATGCAGGAGCTGAGGGAGGAGAGGCTGTGGGCAGCCCCTTGTGTGACTGTCCCATGGGCACAGCTGGCGTGCATAGTGTACATGGTGGCAGTACCTCTGACACTTTGTGTCACCTGCACAGGTGTTCCTGTGCAGGCAGCTGTAAAACAGAATTGTGTTCTTTTGTATCAGAGCAGCTTCCTTTAAGTTCCTGGTAAGGAAAGACAGAATTTGTTTGAACTTTGGCAACTTTAGGGTGGGTATATGTTCCTGGGGGTTTTCTGGGTTCCCTAGGGAATTGCCTTCTCCTTCTTATCTGTCTGCAGGCTGTCAAGGGAGTCCAGGTGATTAACTAGGACAAGAAAATGGGTTTTTTTATTTTCCTATTAGTTTCATTTGATTGGGTTAGCTACTCTTAGCTAACTGCCATCTCTGAAGGTAACCATATTTACCTTCAAAGATGGCAGTTTTGAAAAAAAAATCATCATTATAAAATGTGTGGATGAAATGCATTCACAGCAATAGTTCTGTGTGGCCTTGATTCAGGTACTGCCTTCTGAAATTATTGCAGAGTAAATTTGTTTCTGGCAGGGAAAGGAGTGGAGACCTTCCAGGTCAAAAGCAAGTGAATTATTCTATGGACTCTAGTGGGGCCAGGATTTACCTTTCAGCATATATTCTTTCAGCCATACATACTTTTTAGCTGCTGTTCCTCTGTCATTAAATAGCCATTTGTCATGGATGGCTATTTATAATACAGGAAGAAACAATAGATAGTTCTTGGATTTTAATTCCCCTTGAAAAAAATATTAAAAATTAAACATTTCCAGAGAAGTTCAGTGTAGCACAAAGCAGTGGGTGCCAAGTCCCCAGCCATCCCCCTTCTGAGGGTGGTTTTGTTGGTCAGCTCTAACTGTTCCTCATGGACTGAACATCCCCAGCTTTCCTAGAGATAACGAGGCACTTTGGGAGCAGAGTTTCCCATTTGGTTTTACCAAACCAAAGGAGGCCACATTGTGTGCTCTCAGGCTGCTCCACAACATCAAACAGAAGAGGGTGAGAGGAAGACGAGTTGTGAGCCCAAACTGCTGATTTGAACAATAGCACAGGCACACAGACAGAAAACCGATCTGCATGTGAAATAGCTCCAAAGCAGCCCCCGTTTACAGCTGGCACTTGAAGCAAACCAGAGGCTGTGTCATTTGAGAAGTGGCTTATAAACAGCGGCTGTTCAGGAGAAATTTGACCTGGCAAAATGAGTGTACACAGAGACTACAAATCCACCATCCCTTCTGAAATATCTCTGCCATATTTCAGCACTTGGAGGTTCCCATCAGGAGGTGCAGGCAAAGTGTCAAACAGAGCCCATTCCCTTTAAAGGATGAGTTTTGCTTCCAGGGATGATTGCACCTTCTGCTAAAAATCTTTTTTCTTCTTTGTTTTCCCCCTTTCAATCACTAAGGACATTCACATAGAACAGGATGGTTGTTTTTTGCTGTTCTTCCATGTCCATATAGCATCTTCCCTAGGTGAGAACACCGTTGCAGTGGGTCTTGCAACCAGTCACAGAAGTGATTAAATGTCAAAAAAAGTAGATATTAAATTCATGTGAAGAGAGGTAGCTCTAACATTTGGGAGTCCCACAAAACAGGATTTTTATGGTGATGGTGCTTCAGTACTGAAAGGCAGAAAAAAAATTGCAACAGAGACAGTGGTCAATAGGAAATGCAGCACACAAAGGCTGTGCTGGGAACTGCTTTGGCAGTTAACATTTAGCTTCACTAAAACCAATGGAGGAAAAAAATATTAATAAATAGTGTGAAAGGTTTTTCTTCCATTGCAGTTAAGAGGAAAGGGACACAGTTAACTGATGGCTGAGCATTTCATTGTGAATAACAGCAATTGCAACACTGTTGCGTATGCCTGTATATGTGCTGGTGAGCATATTTCTATAGACAGGTAGTTGACACGAAGCTGCAGGCAGATTTGCACATTCAGAATTACTTGCTACTAACTGAACATACAGGTAGTTTCACTTGCCTTTTGCTGTGAACTGAGACTTTAATTATTGGGGCTTAAATATTTAATACTGTATGTAGTCTATTTTTTAACAAACGTGTCAAGTAAAAGGTTTAGGTATTGCAAAATGGGAAAGGAGAAGAAATATGGCCCTAAGTCATCTTTGAAACATTTTCATGAAAACTGTAATGCCTCTAGAATCTGAAGGAGGGCAGTCAGTATATTATCACTTGCAGGAAACTTCAAAGTTTGAATTTGCCAGGTAAGCCAGGTATAAACTTGTTAGGATTTGGCAGATCTGTTCACTCATGATTACGTACTTACATTTGGCCTTTACCCCCGTACACTTTGTACAACCTACCTAGACCCAGCTAAATTTGTGTGAAATTTTCCCGGTCACCATGCCTTCCAGCTGGCAGGGGAACTCCTTGGCTGCTCCTCTGGGCAGAATGCCTGCTGGGCACACTGCTGATGTCCATTGGGAAATGTCTTCTTGTGTCACCTAGCTTTTGGGACTACTGAGGCAAGAGCACAAATACATTGGTTCGGGATGTCTCATTTAGAAATGCTGTTCAATTTTAATGCACAAGCTATAGGCTTTTGCCTGAGGAATGTACAGAAGTTTATAGCATGTAAGGCACTAGGGCAGGAGTTCAAACAGGTTTCAGTCATAATGACAGACAACTTATCCATTTGGCTTTCTATCTCCTAGGATTTATTCTGCTGTTCTGATAAGCTATGATTTAAAACACTGAAGTGCCAGTGCAGGCTAACAGCCCCTTTTCCTACACTGAAACACATCATGGAGAGTAAAGACACTGTGCTTTGTATCTCTCTCCCAGTATGAGATAAAAAATAACAGAGGTATGGGGCTCTGCCCACAAAGACCACCTCACAGGCTGTCAGGTGAATTTGGAGTGGGAATCAGATCCAGAAAACAGATACCTGAATTTAGGTGTCTAATCTCCCAGACTGGAGACTTAGTTATGGCAGTCTATGGAGCTGGGTGTGATTCATCTGAGGAAATGTAGGTATCCATCCTCTGTTAAGCTGAATCCCTCCGGCAGTGGGAGGTGGGACACGGAGCTCATCGTGTGTCAACATCTCTGAGTACACAGCCACAGCTTGGAAGCCCATTCCTGGTAAGGATGTGCTGATGACAGGCATTCAGTCTCCAGCTGCTGCGTTGTTTCTGCAGTTTAATGAGAGGGGTGGGCTGGGCCCCCCCTGGCAAAGGATGGAGCTGCAGAGCCCTCTGGAGAGCCAGAGTCTGAGCAAGCTTCATCCCCTCTGTGAGGGGTGGGTGAGCACATTAGACCTTATTTAGGAAGTCAAAATGGCACTCAAGGCTGTGCAATAAAGAAACAACATCTCTCTGTTAAAATTATTTTTACAACCTCTATTGTCGAGTTCAGACAAATAGACTTAACCAAGCCTTCTTAGCATATGAAACATTAGTATCTACCACTTATGTCTGAACCTATGTTTTAGATTTTATTTTCCAGACAAAAGAGTAATTTAAAATTATGCAAATGAGCTGCCAAAGCAAGGCATTATGCAGATTTGTGAGGCAGGCAGCAGAGTGTTAACCCTTGGTGCTGCAGCTTGCTGCAGAGGGAGTGCTGCTGCAGCAGCTCTGCGTGAATTCCTTCCAGCCCTTGTGCTCTTTAATTACAACACTCCTGTGGCAGGGCCTGAGGTGTGAGGCTCACCCCCTGTACACCCCCAGTGCCAAGTGAATTTAGGTGGATGGAAGAGCTGTGTTTGCTGCATTGTTCACCTCACAGTCCTGCCCAGCACAAGCTGTACACAAATCTGGTCTGGGCATCTCAGAAAAGACAAGTGTTGTAACTGTCATCCGTGGTTTCGTACGGGTTGTTTCCAGAATATTTGAAGTGACTGTCATGGGAGAAATATTAAATTGCTTTTCAAATGCCAGCACTGCAGTAACACTTTAAAAACAATTGACACTGTCAGCTCTAAGTCCTCTAGCTTGCTGGCCTGGCTTGTATACGCAAGATGCACTAGCAGCCTTGACTTTCTGTAGAGGAAAGCTATTAAAAGAACTCCATGTTGTGCTAATTTGTGGGTTCAATAGCTCATTATCCCACCCAGCTATAAAGGTGGTGGGAATAACTCTCAGTCAGGAACAGATGGGTTTTGATAGAAATCCAAGGTCTGATCTGCTCTGGAAGTTTGCCCTGGTCTCTGCAACTGATGCCAACAGCTGACATAGTCACGTTGGTGCAAGCACTAGTGCTGAGCAACAAATCCAGTATTTTATAGCAGTAAAGTTTGGCAAATGGCAAGAGCAGGCAAATCCCCAACATGCACAAGGATGTAAGTGCAGCTGATCACTAGTGGAGGTGCCTGATGATGGGTTAAAATAGTGGCAGCCAAGCCCAGGGAAAGAGGGAGAGAATTCACATTGAGCAGTTTTGGAAGGCCTGGGTTTGTGCTTCAGTCATGCTCATGTGGGATGCCACGCCCTGTGAATATTGGATTTGTTCAGCATCAGGCAGGGGTGGATCCTGGTGAGGGCAGGAAGGACTCTGGCTTCAGTATGGGAGGACTTGAATCCACATTTCCTCCTGCACTCCAGTTCATAGAATCATACAATAGAATCATACAGTGATAGTTATTCATGGCTCTCTGTGAGAGAGCTTACAGAGCAGTGCAGGTTTCAAGGAAAACACCAGAATATGTATTTCTGTAGTGAATTACTTCAGGAGCCAACGTCTTGGGGCTGCTCCAGGACACAGAAGTAATCTGGGTTTCTCTCTTGCACCCTCTTACACCCAAACCCTTTAAAATTTTCTCCACTCACCAAATTGCTCCCTCACACTTTCTTTTTAGTTAAAGATGTAATTTCAAGCTGCCTGTCAGAAGCTGCCTGTCTCAACCAGCAATACTGAATAAACACTTCAATATGTTCAAACCTGGATGCTATTGGTGAGTTTACAGGCTTAAAACCTATGACCATTTTCAAACTGGATACACATGTGTGCACACAAAGGTTATCTCAGTTTAGCTACTTTGGTTTTGCTTGTCCTTAAGAGCATTTTTGGCTCAAAAATGTGATGTGTCTCACGTATTTGGAAAGAGTTGTCCAAAGCACATGATCAACATCTGTTGGTTTTGATATGCCAGAGGAGCTATGTAAGAGATGGAGAGATCAGAGAATACATTGCTGCTGTGTGTATTTGTTTTTAAATTTGGATTTTCTGTTTTGAATTTGGAGTTTATCTATTGCTCAGTTTTTCTATTTAAGCAATGGGCTGAAGGTCTGGTTAGTAAAAAAAAAAAAAGCTTGAAACTCACATTGGTTCAGGTTTTGTTAGTTTTGGAGGAAAAGAATATAAGGATAGAAAGCTCAAAATGGTATAAATCAGACACTGCTGCTGTACTGCCAATGCCTGGCCAGCTTAAAAGAACTCAACTACTTTAAATAGGCAGAAGCACTGCTTTATGATGGCAAACAACATAGCTGAGCACCAAGACCATGGAAGGAAGTTGCTACGAAACCTCTATGGTGCTCTGGAAAAGTTTTGCAGCACAGGCACCTATAAGAGAGTTGTCACCACCTGCCAGCCTGGCATTTCCTAAAAACAGGGGTGTAAAATTGTAGTACACCTTGTTTTCTATAAATGCAGCACCTGGAAATGCCTTACAGCTCATTTTAAGTCACTGCAGCTTCAGGGGGGACTGTAAGCTCTTCCCAGAACCATCTCTGAAGACTCAACACTAAGGTCTTGTCCACAGTAACACTGAAGCCCTGACTTCTGTGTCCAGACAAGGTCTGCCCCGACTGCACTCATCTTAATTAGGTTCTTAGCAAAGATCTTTGCTTCTGTGAGCTCTAACCTTGCCCATGCTGAGATGGGCAAACTGGAAGGTAAACTGGAAGCTAGACTAGCCCTCTGCAGGCACAGCCATGGAGTCACTTTGCTTTTGCACTGACCTGCATGGTGGCTTTGCCAGCAGAGATTTCCTGCAGGCATGCTGCCAGCTCAGGTGGGTTCTCTGCATGGGGATGCTTCAGAAAGCTGAGGTGCATCAATCAAAAATGTTACAATTGCAGGTCCACAGTGTCAGCCTGCACACGCTAAAACCCTAATTTCATACCAAGTAGTTGTAACTGTGATGAAATCTTAAGGATGGTATCTTAATCCTTTTAACACTTGATTTCTTTTGTATGGCTACTTCATAGTTTAACCATTTAAGACCATTTTTATGAGGAAACTGGAAGGTAAAAGACTGGGGAATCAACAGGGACCAGGTTTTTCTTTCATCATGAAGTCATCTGTCAGTGCAGCTCATGACTGGAATTAAGACAGGCAATGTCTATCAGGGGTTGCTAAGGATTGCTTGTCTACACACTTCCCTGGTAGCGTTTTGCAAAAATGGGTGATGTGAGGTACAGTGATGGAGGAATGGCTGCTGTGAGCACAATGACCAGAGCTGTGAAATTTCTAGGCTGTGAAATTCCCTTTGTGTGGGAACCCCCTGAAGGTGTGTCACCAGCAAACTCCTGTCCTTCATTCTGCACTCCTCCCTGCCCACCTGGTGAAACACCCATCTTCCTACAAGCCATTAGTACTCAAAAGGTGGACAAGGGGATTTCCTGCTCCTTCAAAGATAAGCAATAAATTAGGAGAAATAAGAAATGCATGTTAAACCTGAGGGCACTCCTTCAAAGAAAGATTCCTTTTATAACAACAGGGTTCATTCCACAACAAAGAAGGCACTCCAGAGAAGATGTGATGCGGATATGAAATACTGATACATGAAGTATGGCTCTTACAGGATTTTCCATTCTGGTCTATCTAGTTTGTTGACACATAAAAAAGATCCAGATCTTCAGTTTAACTTAAAAAAACAAACCTCTTAGGAAATGCTTTTTTATACAGCATATAATTAATGTATGGAATCAGCACAGTATGTTCCTGACAGGTATAGACTAGCTCTGCACTTGATGGTCTATCAGCCTTTTGAGCTGTGTCCCTGTGAGATGCTGTGGGAGGGAGGGCTCAAAACAGTGTGTAAGGCCAGGAACTCAGCTGTTAATTTAAAGAAAAGCCTTTAGTTTCTGGAGCAAGAAAACGATAAGAGCTATAGTAACATCTGGAGCTTTCTTGGTTCAAAGAAGGTTTTTCTGCATTTCAGAAAGGAGTATGTGCATGCACAGAAAGCAGTTCCAGTGGTGTTACTGGAGCAAGGTCTCATTCAAAGACTCTCAGATTCCACACTTGGTGACTCAGAAAGTAGCACCCACATCACATGCTTTTACAGCAGTGACATTCACACCTGAGGGAGTTCCCTGCACTTTCCTTATGGCAGGTAAGGAAAACGAGAACCCAACGGACTCAGCTGGATAGCTGCTGATGGGAATAGCCATGTCCTAGCAGCACCCCTCTCCTTTGTCAGCTGCAGAGAAAATTTAGAGGGAAGTGGATGTGTTTGCTAGAGGTTTGAAGAGGGTGAAGCCCATCAAGGTGCCTGCTGACTGCAGCTGGGGAGCCTTCTGCTTTCCCTGCTCTGAAGGCAGAGCCACCCCAGATGGGGTGCTGGGAGATGCAGGTTCCCCTTGGTGCTGGGTGGCTGAAGCAGGCATCCCTTGCAGCTGTGCTGTCCATCCTGCCCCTCTGGTAGGCACAGCTGCCCCAAAGCAAGGATGTGCTCCTCCCGTGAATCATCTCCTCAGCCACACAAGTTAATGTGTCACTACATCTCTGGGTCTCTGTGCTCACCACAGCCATGGGCCTAAGACTGGTGCAGAGCAGGCAGGACCCGGGCAGGTCTTGCTCAGATGCAGGACAGCTGAGTAGTGAGGAGAAACAGGAAAGGCAAGTCCAAAGGCTGGTGTGACACAAAGGGAAAAGGTGATGTAGTAACACCAAGTGAGCAGGCACAGCCCCGTGCAGCCTACTGGTGTGCACTGGAGCCCTCCCATCAGGATATGCTATGGCAGCACTGTGTCTCCAGCTGGAAATGAGAAGGGGTCTTCCCCAAAGTAACCAGCACAGGCAGGACTGTTAGAGGCAGGATTCTGGAGCAAACCTGAGCCTTGCTCATCACCACAACATCCTTGTGCACAGGTAATTGCCTCTTCCAAAGCAGCAGCCCTCACAGACCTGAGCCTAGGAGGTGCAAAGCATCTGGGCCATCTCAGAGATCAGTGCTTCTGAAATAGGGTGTGATTGTTACGGTTCATCAAAGCACAGGCTTAACTTTAAACTCCTCAGTCATACAAGTAGTTACTGTCTGACCCTGTCTCACACCCTAACAGTGTTGCCAAAGGAGGAGGGAAAGAATTGAAATTTTACACCGTGGCATATGGAGTGATTCAGAATTCTTCTAAAATGGAGATGGTGAGAATGTTTTTGTCAGGTCTTTGATCCCTTTCAAAAATAGAACCCCCTGGATGTGATTAGAGAGAGCTCATGCTGTGAGCTGGAGTTTTTGTAATCACTGCTGACTGGAAGTGCCTGTCAGTCTGATTTGTGCATTTTTCCAGTCTGTTTTATAATACAATCAAATTGCTGTTCCCACATTGTAAGACACACTTCACAAGTTTCTTGGGAGAGGACACCAAGCTCCAAGGCTAATTCATTTTTCCTCTCAAAAAAGAATTTTTCCATTTTTTCTTCTTAAACTATTTAATTTTATGATTACTCACAGAGGCTGAAAAATGATTCAACAAGCCTTGGGTAATCTCCAGGTGTTCTCCAGATTGGAAACCAGCAATTGAAAAGGGAAAAAATATAGAAGAAAAGACAAATTTGTTTCAAAATTGAGGAACTTTTTATTTCACGGTACTTAAGTGGTTAAACAACTCTTGTAGAGTGGCACATCAGGATGTATTTCCAGGTAGATGTTCACATCCCTGTAAGGGGCCCTAAACCACTGCAGAAACAAGATAACAGAAGCCCTTGGATTTTAGCCACCAGCTTATTTACCTCTGCTCTAAGGATATTGTAGATAAAACCTCTGAGACCCTAGGATAGATTTACAGAAGAAAGTAAGGCTGGCACCTCCTGTTTCACCATGCTTAGTGCCATGAGGTAGGACCTGTAAGCTCACAGCTCATTCTTCTGGGCCACTGCTGTTGCTGCACCTTGCCAAGGAGATCCTCACTGCAAAAAAGAACTGCTCGTCCCCCTTTAAACAGGGAAGAATGAAAAAAAAGGCAAAATAAGATTGGGGTTTTCTTGTCATCACAAGAGTCTTGTTCCATCTGTGTGGAGAAAAGCTGTCACAGAAATGATGGGAGGCTGGTGGTGGTAGCTGGCTGCCAAAGGAAGACACTGCCTGGAATGTACAGCTGATGTTAATGAGTGGCATAAATTTAATTGGTAATTAATTTTTTATTCAAGCTGACTTTTTTTTTTCTTCCTAGCAGAACAGACAAGAGTGGAAATGTTTCACATAATCACTGATTTCACTGAAGCTTTGACACCATTATCAAGTGCTTTTAATACTTTTTGATTTTATATGAATCCCATAAAAAATCCAAACACCAGGATGTAAACAAAAGACTTCAAGAAGCTTAGTTTTGATATTTCTATTACATTCCAAATTTGGAATGAAAGGAGGTATGAAATAATCACCTCTCCCAGGAAAATGTGACATCTCACACAGCTCTGACCATTCTTGCATAAGTCTCAAGGATCTCTGCGGATGGACAAGTCTCCCCTTGCACTCAGTGATGCTGCAAAACGTCCAGCACACCTGCCACAAAGGGAATTCTCACTCACATCCTACTGGATGCTCAGGGTCACCTTCCAGGGCAGCAGCATCAATTGCCAATACCATCTTTTGGGGGAGTACCTTCTGAAGCATGCTGATGGAAAGGTAGAGGTCTTCTGATACTGCTCAAATGACGGGGACACATCTCTGACAAGTGGATAGGCCTTACCTTCATCTTTTAGAAGAGAAAACAAAAGGCACCTGCAAACTGTCTTCTTTTGAAGAGAACATGGATGTTGAAGAAATGAGAGAGTTCTTGTTAAAAGAGAGCTCTCTCATATTGCACTAGTGCCTTAGGCTGCAATGCAAGATGTAACTGAAAGTATGTATTCTATTACCATCTGTTAAAGCCAGGTAGGGCAGTGCTCTTTGTCTTCCCCACTATCCTCCCTCCAGGGGGATATCTTCTGTTAATGGGCCATTGAGTGTCACTGCATGACTGATAAAATCACTGTAATCTCACATTGTGAGATGCTCTGCCCAGGGGAAGGAGCCAAGCATTCCTACCTGGATATAACCTGAGATTTAGAACACCACCTTCAGCCTTTTCCACTGGATTCCCAGAGGAAGACTGGACTGTCTGCACCACCACTGGACCTTCAGAGGAGAACTGAACCCTGATTCTGCAGGATCCCTTCTTCAATAGAACTGCATTTGTCACTCCAGGAGGACTGCAGCCACCATTTAATCAGACTGCTACCAACACCCTGACCAACAGGCTGTCAGGTTATATTCTGACCCTGTCAGTAGGTTTTGGTTGGTTGGTTGGTTGGTTGGTTGGTTTTTTTGTACTACTGCATTTTTATTTTAATTTTCCTAGTACAGGACTGTTATTCTCACATCTTTGCCTGAGACCACCTTAATTTCAAAATTATAATAATTTGGAGGGAGGGGGTTTACATTTTTCATTTCAAGGGAGATTCCTGTCTTCCTTAGCAGACGCTTGTCTTTTCAAACTGAGACAACTAGCACATTGATTTCTACTCCTGCAGCAAAACTGTTTCATTTGTAGAGGACTCTCCTGAACAGAAGCAGATGTCAGACTATTGACTAACAACATAGAATGCAGATTTTGTAGCAAATAACTTTTTGTTTGCACTTAGGTGGACAAGATACCTTCAATGGAAGAACAAGAACCAGTAGATACATTACACACTGAACTCCACAGGCACCAGTGGCTCTTGGCACTTGCTCACAGATGGGGGTTTGTACCCAGGGTGTTGCACATGGCTGGCTAATACCACTTACCTTGTTCATACCTCTGAGGACTGGAAAGCACAAATAATGACCATGTTCAGCTACTCCACAATTTACATCTCTTCTGGGTGCTCAGTTAGCTGAGCTATTTGTACTAAATGGGAACAGTAGGAATACAGTAATGTTGGCTGAAAACAAAAGCTGAAGCAAGGGGATTTTCAGAGCAGCTTTAGGGCCTGAAAACTGCTGCAGTCTTCCTCGTTTTGTTACAGAAAGGTGGTAAGGAGTCCTAGAAATTACTCTGGTGGTGACAGAGAGAAAAAAATTTCAATTTTTCAGCAGGCTGCTCCCTTTAAGCCTTGCAGCAGCTTTCAGATACTACCTTTGGGAAGAGGGACTGGCTTGATGGAGGGAGTGAGAAGCTCTCCCACAGCATCACTCCTTGTGCAGGATGGCAAGCAGCTGCTGCAAGCCCAGGCAGTCTGCACTGCCCCACCAGTGCAGGAGCAATGGCAGGGCTGGCAAGGCCAGGCCCTCATGTGAATTAGCACCACTGACATTCCACTGATGGGCTTCTGCTCTCCATGGCATGGTGCTGCAGGATGTTTTAGTCAAGATCCCGTGTGCACATGGGACAAAGCATCTTTAGCAATGATGCTGGGTAGTGTGATGCCCTGAAGTATGCTGGGGAAAGACCTGTCACTGCTTTAATTACATTCAAACATGCACAGCTAGAGTGAATAATAGCATGAGCAGGTCAGGAATTGATTAACCAGTTTGCTGCTAAAGGGAAGGGTACCCTCTTCCTTTTCTTCCATCTGGCCTGTTTAGAGCAGACCTTGTTTGGAAGAAGGACATTTATTCACTTGGGTGTAACAAAATATGGTCTTGCCTCTCAGATCCCCACCACTGTGGGAGAGCAGGAGTGGGAGAGAGCCCAGGATAATGCAGAAACATTATTTAGTAGGAAGACATGTTAGGACAGCACTAGGAAAACAAGGAAAAGACAACTCTTAAAAAAAGTTGACTAAGCATCAGTGTGTCTGAGCAGTAGCTTGAGGAGTTAGTGCAAAATATTTGATGAATCATTTAAATTTGAATTGAAGGAATTCAACTGCTCCATTATGAGTTTCAAGTGGATAAAGAATTCCTTGAGGAAAGATATAAAAAGCAGTTATTGATATAGCATGAGCATTTTTTCCTATGAAGGTTAAAGAGTGTTAAATATGTTGGAAAAACCAAGAGAATATCAAAGGATGTCTCATGTACATAAACAGTGTGTTGGCAATCCAGAAATACCATCCCAGGAGTTAATTCCACTGGTTCATACTGGAAGTCACTCCAAGGAGCAGGAGGCTGAGCTGGAGCCTGACACCTGGGTCTGTTCCAAGCCTTTCAGCAATACTTGACTGGACTTAGGGGCACAGTTACATGGCTAATTACTTCTGTTCCATATGGAAATGAGAAGAGGAGGAAATGATCATTATTATCCATTTGAGCACATGCTTACCTGAGTGCAGTGTGTGGCTACAGTGCTCTGTATGCAATTGCACTTTCAGTTAAACAACACCTGGATTTCTTCTGAGGGTTGGTACAGACTCAGCTTCAAGTGATATCCTTATACCCCACTCAAGAAGGTGATTGGGGTGTTGATAGATTCTGCCTGATACCTGTAAATCAGTGCTTCAGACACTGTCAAAACCTGGTATTGAAAATATGTTGACCACACTCTGAATTGATCTGTACTTGCTGAACTTGATGTGCTCTTGCTCAAAAGAGACCAAGAGAAACCTTGAAGGAATGGTTAATTCAGGAATTGTGTTTGAAAGGGCAAAGAAGATAGCAGTGCTTCCAGCCCTGGGAGTAAGATTTTGGGGTTTTGGAGGTTTAGGATTGGGTTATTTGTTTGGTCAGTTGTGCGGGGTGTTTTTTGAGGACTTTTTTTAGGAACTTTTTTTTGAGTTTCAGGTAATATGGAGTATCTTCAAATCCATCTCTGTGGACTCCCCAGGAAATTCACTGGACTCTGTGAACTCAGTGGACTCAGAGTGGAGAGGTCCCTGGCTCTGTGCTATGAACAAGGGGAGAGAGTTACACCTGACAGTAAGCAATGAAGGACATCTGCCAGATTCCATTGCTCCATTGTGCTTTTATATTTGAGGAGTTTCTCAGCATCATGGGTATCAGAAAGACCTTGACAGCCAGGGATGCTTAAGGAGCCAAAGAATCTATTCTGTGTTTGACTTGTCTGTGTTGAGATGTTGTCTTTGAGGTCACTGTGGGAGTGGGTTCAAGGCAACCTGTGAGACTGACAAGGGCTGGATCAGACATGGATGCTGTAGCACATGTACTCCTTCATTCTCCTCCTCATGCCAGATCAGAGCTGACTGTGCAGACTCCCTAGGACTGCAGCAGATACAAAACAGGAGGATTTCCTATTCCATTGATTAGTAAAGACAATTTCAAAGCAGCACTTGCAAGTTAGGCTCATTAGTGGACTCGCTTCCTTAACATCCCCAAACATGGGGCTTGGTCTTCATAAAAGTCAAAATTCACCTTGGCTTCAGTGGGCAGGGACTTGCTAAAGCTGAAACCACAGTGCTATTACCCTGCTGATTGTCCATGTCCCAGTAACATGCAGCACCCACGTACCAGCATGCCACCAGCAACTCCACATTGCATTTGCAGCACCAGCTGACTTGCAGTGAAAGAGAAACACCAAGAAATCCTCTCTACCAGAAGAAGTACTGGAACTACCCCACCAGCAGGTGCAGTAACACACTGTGTGCCAGAGGTCCCTCCTTCTCCTAGGGAAATGGAGCTGAGTTGGTTCTTGAAATGACAGACAGCACACCCTCAAGGTGGAGTTGATCTGTACTCAAAACAATTCTTGTTTGTCCATCTACCTTCCAGGAAGTGTTTGGTGCTCCTTTCAAGTGAGGCCAGCTAGGCAGACCCACAGAAATGTGAGTGCCACTTCCTTGTGCCTGAGAATCACCAGCTCCACAGTAGTGACATTGTCCAAGTCACATGCACGAGGTTGCTTATTCCTCTAGTGTGGGCCCATAATTACCCATCCGTGCCCAGAAGGGCAGGCAAGCTGTCCCACAGCTCACAGGAAATAATTACAGAGCAGCTCACCTTCCTGCAGTACAACACTCTTCCTGATACATCCCAGAGGCAGCAGCAGCAGCATTACTCACAGTGGGTGATGTTTTCCAGCCTGATCCTCATGGCCTGGCTCAGCCATCCATCCCACCCCATGTGAGGCTGCTCCAGCCCAGCACAGCACGTTGATGCAGGGAAGCTGGGGAGGAAGTGGAGGACACGGCTGTGGCTGTGGGAAGCAGCCTATCAAGAAATGCTTGTTTAACACATGGCAGATCAGCCTGCCTCAGGAGTGAGCTGTTTCTGTAAATCAAATAACTTCTCATGAGTCAGGAGCCCAACCCTTATTACAGAGTCACATCTTTTCAGAAATCGCTGTAATTCAGGGATTTTTATTGTTAATAGTTTTTGGCTTTCATGTACCAGCCTGAGGTGGGATCTGACTCCTTAGAGCTGTTAAGAGCACGGGTTTCTGTGTGCTGCCAGCACCCAAAGGGAGTGAAAGCCTGTAAAGGGATTCCAGGCAGCCCATCCTCATTTGCCAAGAGAGACAGATCAGTCCTTCTTCTCTGAATGCTTTTGAGGGCCCCTTTCCTAAAAATGACACCCACAGACTGTAAGCTCTCTGGAGGCATTACTGGAAATGACCACATATATCTGAGAACACTGAAATTAAATTTCTAATACTCAGCTGCTGTAATCTGCAAACAGTGCTTAGTGGTAGAAAGAGGCAGGAACCACTTTCCAAAGCTCTCTCCAAGTACATATTACCAAGAGAGTCGTTTGTCAGCCACAGCAGGTTCCCACTTCTGCTCAGCCTCCAGGAAGTCACACTGAGGATGATTGCCATGCAGATCTTCATAGAAATTTCATAAAATATAAGATGAAACATAATTATTGAGTTGTCTAGTCTAGCCACCCATCCATCTCTTATATGTGCAAAGTGAACAATTTGCAGCAGAAGACCAAAAGTTTGAAGTGTGTGGGAGTAACAAAAAACAGCAATAGAAGCATGAAGAAAATCTTTACCAACATTGCTTAGCTGCTGCAGTAATGGAAAACAAGGCTACAAATTACTTTCAGAGCTCTATGTTTCCATTGTTTTAAAAGCTACAGCCCTTTTTTTCAGAGCATTACAAAAACATCCTGCCTGCAGATAGGCTTTTATGTTTTTTAAACACTGCTTGCAAACATAAGTGCAGGTATGTGGCTGGTGTGAGAGAGCCCTTGGGGATGAGGAGCTCCACACAGGGGTGTTTTGGGAAGTCTCTATAAACCAGTGTTGTCATCCCTGGATTAATTAATTCCACAGTGGGCACAGTGTTTCATCCAACTGCAGGATTTCCTGGGAGGTTTTGGGACAGGACAGTGAGACAAGGCAAAGCACACACTGCTCCCAAGGCAATGCAAGCCAACAGCACTGCTGGGTACTGCCCTTCTGCCTGTGATGATGGTGGGAAAGGGGGCAGTGGAGGAGAGCAGAGCTTGGCCAGCACCTGCTTGGTTGATTTGTGTCCACACACACCTGCTTATCCTGTGTATGGTATGTGGTGATGCCCCCCCAAGGTTATTTTGCCTGCAGGCCCCTCTGCTCAGTGTTCTGCTTGCAGACCATGCTGATGCTCTCCTGCTCTGGGGACAGCCTCCCTGGATGAGCATGCCTGTGGGGAAAAGCTCACATCCCTTGGCAGAAAGATGCATCCCAAAGGAGTCAGCAACCCACTGCCTGCAGACCCTCCTCAATCTCCTGTGGGGCACATGGCAAATCCTCAACCCCCCAGTTTCATGTACCAGCAAGGTTTAGCTTCAAATTGTTTTTTGAGCTGTTGCTTTCCCTGCAGAAGTTTTGATACACACCCTTGTGTTCAGCATCTTTGCTCTGCAGGGGCATTTGTGGTCCCTACTCGTGTATCAGAAGGGAGACTGAGCTTGATTAGAGTGATCAGCTCAGTTCAAGTGATTGGCTCCAGACCTCATCTCTTCAGACTGGGCTTGGCAAACAAAACCCCCTCTGGGAAATAAAGGGTTCAGGCTCAGCAGGCAAGAGAGACCTCCTGAAGGACTCTTTCATGTAGACCTGAAGAGAATAGTGTCAGAGTTTTAAAGACAAAGTAGTGCCATCAGAGGGGTGTGCAGGCTCCACACAAGAGGGGCACTTCACGTGTTGTCAGCCTTTGAATTCAGCTTTTAAATAAAAGATTGGTCTTCAGACCAAAAAAGTGATGCCTTTTATGAGTAATAAAGCACAAAGCAATTTATTTCTTTTTATGGATGAGGCTACCATTCAATATAAAATAATATAAAATATAAAAATATAAAATAATATGGCTATTTTGATTTTTTGATAAGCCAAATTCATATTTCACCTTGGGAAAATAACACATCATCTGGCTTGCCACTGGGCAGATGCCTGAGACACATGGGTGTTGGTGCTGCTGAGGCTGGGATTAGCTTTTGTGTCACAGGCCAGTCCCAGGGAATATGTTTCATGTCTTGGGCTCCAGACCTTGTCAGAGGTGACAGGATGGAAGCTGATGGTCAGTGTCATTGTTGGGAATTTTGGGGAGCCACGCTGAAGCAACATTGTGTACGAAACCGCATGCAAGTCGTGCTCCCCAAGGCCCGTGGGGGCTCTGCAGCCCAGCCACTGCACACATGTCCTGCTGCCGTGTCCAGCCCCGGCCTGTCCCTGCCGTGTCCATCTCTGGCCTGTCCCTGCCGTGTCCATCTCTAGCCTGTCCCTGCTGGGTCCATCCCCGGCCTGTCCCTGCCGGGTCCATCCCCAGCCTGTCCCTGCCATGTCCATCCCCGGCCGGGCCGGGCGCTGCAGGCCCTGGGCTGAGCGCGGGCCCGGCCGTTGTTGCCATGGTGACGGCGGAACGGTGGCGGCCGGGCCGTGAGGCAGCGCCGGGAGGCTGCGGGAACAACGGCAGCCCTGCCCCAGGCTCAGCAGCAGATGAAGCTCTCAGGGCGCTCCAGAACGCTCTTGCCCTGACACACTTACAGCCTGACAATGTCGCACTGTTACTTCCAGGAGGACAGCATGCAGAACCTGCGGCACATCAACAGGCAGATGAGGCTGCTGGACCTGCGGCTGCAGCTGCTCCGGGAGAGGCTGTGCTCGGCCCGCCTGAACCGCTGCGTCCTCTCCTGCTGCTGCCTGCCCCAGCCCTGCTTCCGGAGAAGGTGCATCGCTGCGAGAAACGAGAGGTAAGAGAGAGCTGCCTGCTTCCTACGGCCATTGGCAACCTTTAGGGTAGGATAAAGGGAGGTTTGACATTGCTATCGGGAGCAAAGGTTGATACAGGTAAGTAGGGTGGGAGCAAAATAGCCATTTTGGAGAAATAAATTGCAAGGGATACAGGAAAGTAAAGACTGGTCTCTCGTTTTAATTCCAGAACGAAAAGACTTGGCATGATGTTGAACTCGTGCAGCGGTCAGAATTTGGCTTTGATCGATGTGAAGGGTTTTGACCCCAGAGACATCACGGTGACGGTGAAGGACGGGAAGGTGACGGTGTCAGCGGAGCGCAAGGTGGAGTGCAACACCGGCCTGTCAAAGACCAGTAACTACAAAAAGTTCGTGAAGGAATTCTGCCTGCCGCCAGGGGTGTGTGACAAGGAGGTGACATACTCCGTGGAATCCAAGTGCCTCCCGCCACCCAAGTGCTGCCCTTATCTCTGCCCTTACTGAGCGGCAGCAGGAAGCCAAACCAGCCAGGCCATTCCTCTGCCTCAAGCCTTCTCCTTGTCACATTTAGATCTGTGTCAGAGCTTCTCTTACCTCTTCCATTAAAGAAAACAGCATTCTGAGCAAGTTGAGTGAGCCTCATTTTGAAGGGGTTTGGTGGGCAAAAAGGGGAGTGCCATCAGGAAAACACAAAGATATTTTTGGGCATACATGACTGTGGGCACTTGCTGGGTACTGAAAGCAGGGCTAGAGATGGTGGATTCAGGGCATACAATCTCATGGATTTTAAAGGCTGAGAGGCACCATTTATGATCAGTCACATTTCTGTAAGGACACTTCTCTCAATCCAACCTCTTCCATTTGAGCTCTAGGGTACTTCTAGGAGGAAAATCTTGAAGAGAAACCCCTTGAGGGGAGGAGCCTTCTCCCCAAAAGATCAAGCCATACCCTTTGTTCCCTTGGCTTGGTTCTTGCACAGAGTGCCTGGCTGGGAAAAGCCGTGGATGAAGGACAGAGAGCTTTTCCTTAGAAGAGTTGGGATTAGGGTAGAACTCTTAGCAGCTGAGGAGGGAATGACATCATTTCCTGCTGAATCAATGGTTTCAAAATAATAAGAAAACATTTTTCATGTTGGGAGAGGGGGAGAATTGTCAGTATAATTGCTTGAAGGCAATTTTAATTTTGCTGCCCTAGCCTCAGCACTTGGGTATGCACTCCTGTGGGAAGTAGCATTACCTCCCACTGCAGAAAGGAGTGTAGCAGAACATACCTGCATTTACCAGGCACCTGGGCCAGCATCTCCCCAGTGAGCACCACCTGCTTCAGGCTTCATGAGCCCCTGGGGCTGGAGGGAGGAAGGTTGCCTCCTCTTCATGTGATGCACTCCCCTGCAGCAGACTTCTCTAACAGGGAGCTCAATGTTTTAGGCTGTGCTGGCACAGAATCTGTTCCCTAACCTGCTGGGGGAGAGGGTGAGCACCTGTGGGCTGCTGCTGTGCAGGTGTGCTGCACAGCTGAAACTCTCAGAGTGGAGTGCTGTCCCTGCCATTAGCCTGCCTGAGAAATGCAGTTGGTTGCTGTCACCTGTGGAGACCCTGACTCCTAAAGGACCCTCACACCAACTGGATCAATGTATCTCAGTGCACCCAAGGGGTCCCCAGTGCCAAAAGCACCCACTCACTGCTGCAGCAGGGAATATTCCCCTGGAAACACACCTGAAGAAAACAAAGCCAGTCGTTTATGTACAGCCTGCACACAGACAGGCTCACTTTCACAGTTGACTTTCACCTCATGAGGGTGGTGAATCACAGGGGATGGGTTACAGAGCCCTGAGTCCATGGCTGGGGGAGGCTCCATCACCACCTGCTCCTGTTCTCTGGGTGGAAGGGAGCTCCTTCAGTCAAACATGTTACACACAGATCAGCTGAGGATCAGTTTAGCTTGGCTAGAAACAGCTTGGTAATTTAACTGTGCTGCAAGAAATTAACTGCTTCTGGGATACTTTCAGCATCCAGCTATCACTTAAAATAACATCTGTTAATAAATGTTAAACTGTATGGGCTTAGTGTGTAGCTGGGTCAATATAGAACCATACAACCATGGAATAGTTTTGGAAGGTGACCTTGTCTAAGGCCCCTACCATGACCAGGAACATCTTCCAGGCTGCTCAAGTGCCCATCCAACCTGGCCTCTGGGCAACCTGTGTATCACCACCTTCATAATTAAAAAAAAATAATGTTCCTTATGTCACATTTAAATCTAATCTTTTTCCATTTAAAACTGCTTCTCCAGTCACTACAGGCCTTGGTATCAAGTGTCTCTTCATCATTCTTACAGACATTTCTAATATACTGAGAGGGTGCCCATGCACAGGTAGTTTGATTCTGCTGGTGTTGGCCAAGGATGTTTAAACCTAAGCCACCTCTCTCACCTGGGAGGCTGCAAGGGAGCCTCCAGTGAGAGCACACAGCAGGCATAGGGACTGGGGATGGACTGGGAAAGACCATCTTCCTACAAAGCAACCCACCAAGTAATAAAACCAAAACCCCTTTGTGACAGGATTTTTGCACTTTGTAATGATTTCTAGAGAAGCTGTCTAAGCATGCAAAAGAGAAACATATTTGAACACCTCCCCTCTACCCATGACTTGCAGAATACATCGAGTCCCACGGCAATCACAGGGCTGGCTATGGCTGCTCTTATCCTTATTGCTCATCCTTTAACACATGCTCTTCACACTCTGTCCCTAAATTAGGCTCCTTGTGCTCCTGAAACCAAATTACACTCTTGAGCACTTATTGACAGATATGACTTTCTGAGGAAAATTCTGAATTCATAATTTCAAAATCCTGTGAATTGCTAGTCTAGGCTGGTAGGAGCATCTTGGAGACCTTTTCTGTAATAGAATCAAATCACTGAAATAGTCACTTAGTTTTGTTAATACCTACATGCTGTTAACAATTTAGAACTTAGCCCAAAATCTATCATAAACATGTACTGAGAGTTTTCAAAGAGAAAATACCTTCGGAAAGCCAACATTAACCCAGCAAGCTGTAACATCATCATCTCCCATAAAAAAAATTCATTTACCACTAGGTGGCAGATACTATTTTTTAAAATTTACCACCGTGCAACTCTTTTATTTAGAGCAAGCACACTGAGGGTGGTGTCACAAAGCAATGGGGTTGGCACACACTGGAGCTGGCGTTTTTTTCTGTAACACTAATAGCAAGTGAAGAGGAGAACAAGAGACAGAGCTGTTTTGTGATTCTGGGTGTGCAAGAGCTCTCAGGACAGACCACCTGTTGACAGACCACCATCCCATTAGGTTACTACTCTGGATTGTATTGACCTTTGATCCTGCAGCTCTCCCCCATGGAGCTAAGGCTCCTGTTTAAGCCCATTTTCATTTCCTTCACCAGCCTGTCTCTGCCACAGTTATCAGCCCAACAGGAGCTTCAGTGGTTCATGTATTCTTCAGCATGTTGTTGCAACAAATTATTTTTGGGGCCAATCTTGACCATCCTCATGCAGCAGATCCTCTCTCTGAATTCCCTAGCACGAGGAAGATATCAGCGAGGGTGAATTGGCTCTGTAGTTCTAAATGTTAGTGCATTCTTGAACTCTAGTCTTATGGGGGGCATTTATAAATAGCCAAGGAATTTGTAACAAGAGGTCATCTGAGGATGCTAAATCCAGACCTTTCCTCAGGCATCAATTTCTAGGGGTTTTCCTACAGCCAGGCAGTGCTCTGCTGTGCTCTACACAGGCTTAGGCCGTGTTGAACTGTTGTTTCTCTCCCTGCTATTGAAAACCTGGGGAGAGCAGTGTCTTCATGAGAAGGTGAAAAGGTCCCATCTTTCCTCTCCCCCAGTGCCTCGGTGCCCACTGCTCCTGAGAGTACAGCACTGCTCAGGCAGGGGGCTGCTGCTCCCAGTGGGCAGTGCCTACTTGGCAGGGCTCTTTCTGCCCAGGACTAAATTAAATGCCTGTCACAGGGGCCAGCTCCACTCTTCACACCTCCTGTCCTCATCCTCAGAGCAGCAGCATGGCCAGGCTTTGGGCATCACCCCAGCTAGGTGGGGCTGGTGCAGCTGCCCTCTACTGCACCTCCTCATGAGGTGAGAAGCTTCATCCATCCATCGTGTTTGTGCCTAAAGTTAAATATAACCATTGTCCTTGCTAAGCTGTTTGGCATCTTAGTCTCTTAGGTAAATTTTCCAAGCCTGTTTTCCATCATCTCCCCTGGAGAAAGCCCTTAGAGTTTATAAGAGAGAGCAGGACCCATGTTTTCAACTCTGCTTTGTACCAAGGACTCCATAGATTTGTTGTCATTCTGGACTCTGCACTTGCCACCTCATTAATAACGCTGCACTGAATTTAGGTGAGGAGTAAGCTGATCCTCCCAGCACGCTTGGCATGACTGTTGTGAAGCTGCCACCTCCACGAGCATGGGACACTGGCTCTTGCTTCTCTTCTTTAACCCTACAGGTCCTTTCCCTGGTCTCTGGAATGAAAAGGAAGTTTTCCAACTTTGTCTGTCTTCTAATTCCCTCCGCCATCCCATTTGTGCCCCTCCAATTGCTGTAGGTCAGGCCTTTCTTTTGACAAGTGATGTGTGAGGGTTTGCTTCTTCTCTTGAAACCCCACTCTATGTAAAACAAGTTTTGCTGTCCTGGAGGTTATCCTTTCAATTGCCCTGCTATGTGGTGTGAAATCCTCTCCATGCAATTGTGTTTCTCAATTTCAACATCAATTATCAATAATAGCAGGTCTCTCCTGCACTCTCTGGTTGCTTGTGCTGGTCCCTATCTTGGGGTGTTACAGAGTCTTTAAAGGTCTTCAAGTGACAACAATGCTAGAATTAAAAAATCTGAAAACTAAAAATCATCAGCACCCACACCTCACTAGAACAGATTTTAACTTGCTAGAATAATAAAATGCAGCCTCTTCTTTTTTGTTTGTTTGGGTTTGGGGGGTTTTTTGCCATAGTTTTTTGCATCTCCACACGTGTGTGCAGAAAAGCCTGCAAAAGAGAGAGCTGCCAGGGCTCTGCCTCACAGTCACACGAGTGCATGTGGCACTTTACAACACGTCAAAAGAGAAAACAAAATCCTCTCTCTGCCGAGGGCTGGGCCCCAAAGCCCTGCAGAGTCCTGGGCCATGTCAGGGAGGGGCAGGGCCCACAGCAGCCACAGCAGCCGAGCCTGTCCCCTGCCCCGGCCCCGGGCTGCCACCTGGGCGGCCAGCAGCCACCACCTGCCTGTGCTTGTGGGACACAGGGCCGTGCTCCTGCAGGCACAGAACCAGGAGCACCAGCCAGAGCAGCTGCCTATGGCCCGGGAAGAGCCTCCAGGAGAGTGTGAGCAGGAGCCAGTGGGAAGGCACAGGGACCTGGCAAAGTTTGTCACACCCAGGGCTGAGCAGCCTGACACCAGCCATGGCAAGGCACTGCCATGGGCAGCCACTGGGACAGACTCTCCAGAGCCCAGCAGGGAGGGAAGGCTCTGTCCTCTGGCAGAGCAGAAGAGGGTGGGGAAGAGGAGAGGCTGGGCCGTGCAAGGCGCACTGAAGACACTCAAACCTGAGCACAGCCCCTTGGAGCAACTCCAAGGTGCTTCATTGCCTCCTGCTCAGCCAGCTGCAGCAGAAATGCCAAGCTGTGACCACCATTGCTTTGTGTCTTGGCTTTTCCCTCTCTTCTGGAAACCTGCTAGAAATGTTTAAATTTGAGCAGAATCTGCAGGATGCAGAAGAGATCAGTGAGCATCTTTTGGTAGAGAGGCAGCAGAAGAAAAGGAAACCAGCACTGTAGCAGGTAGCAACAGCTGATTGTAGCAGCTAAAAGTCATGCAGCCTTGCTGAGGTTTCACTGACTCCAAACTCAGTAAGGCTTCAGGACATTGAAAAGAGATGAATAAATTTAAATTCCAGTACTATGAGCCCACTCATGCCATGTCTTGAGCACTTTCTATTCCCACTAAATCCTCTGGACAACAACAGCACACAGCAGATCTTCACCATTTCTGTGAACACCTACACAGTTAACACCCTTGGAGAAACACAGATATTTACATGACCAGGACACAGAGCTAAGAGGAAAATTCAATCATCTTGGGGAAAGTGTCAAAATCCCACCTTGTCTGACCAGGTACCCACCCATTCTTGGCTGCTTGGTGTGCCTGGAGAGCCAGGCACTCAGCTTGAAATCCCGGGCTGGCACCCGGAGACATTTGTGGATGGTAGTGCACCAGTGTAATGTAATCCTCACCTCAATATTTAAAAATAGCCCAAGGACTGACCTACATAAACTCCAAGCCATCCAGTCTGGCCTGGGTACCCAGTTAGCAGGACATTTCAAATGTGGTGCAGCTGACTCCATGACAATATGGTAGGTTTCTTCTAGGAGAGGTATGCAAAGTGTGCACAGAGAATGACACTTCATATTGGATTAAAGCACCAAAACAACCTGGAGGATGGAAGCACTCACTGTTTACTCTTCAGAGCAGCTACTAAAGGAGCAGGAGCAATGCTTGCACTGTAGTACTATTAAGACATTTGTATGTGCTTGCTTCATTTGGAAGCAGAGGAAAAGCAAGTCCTGACATGGCAGAGGATGGCTGCAGGCAGGGAGGGAGCAGCAGTAAATAGGTCAGTAACCACTGGCCAGACAGTGGCCCTGGGGGCTGGGCAGCCTGCTGGCTCCCAGCAGTGCCTTGCTCAGGCTGCCTGGGCTCCCTGCAGGCAGGGTCCTGCTGCCTGCAGCTTGAGCCCTGTCCTCATGGGAGCTCCTGAAACTGGCTCTTGTCCTCCTGGCTCCCAGCAGGCACAGTGCAGTGCACCCTCGGTGCTGAGCTCCGTCAGCACCAGCCCACCCAAGGACATTAATAGTAAGAAGAACAAGTTTCCTGCTCCTGGGTCCTCACTTTGTGTGTTTGCAGGGTTGAATACCACAGCAGGACCCCATTCTTCTCCCAGGGGGCCTGCAGCCTGCTGTGGAAGTGGGATCAACCACCTCAATCCCACCACATGGATCCAGAGCCCTTGCAGAGAGGATCTAGTGAGGGCAAATGTGCCAGCTGTGTTTGGGGGGAATTTTCTAAAGCACAAACAAACCTTTAAAGAGGTGTTGCATCACCCTGACAGCAAGTGGAGAGGACTGAGCCAGAAGCCAATGCAGGTCTTGATGTCAGCATGAGCACATGGGAACCACAGCACACGGGACACCCTGCATGGGATGCAGCTAGATGTGCTGCACACTTGGTGCATTTTGCATGAACCCTTGAGCTGTATGAAAGAAAACACACACACAGCTCACCAGGGCTGCACACCCACTGCTGAGCCCCCAGCCTGGGCCTCAGGGCCATGTGCTGCCAGGGAGCAGGAAAGCTTGGCTCCTGCCAGGAGATGGTTAGATTTAGATGCAAGGTAAAATCTGTTCTAAAAGAGGCCATTTGAAAATGAACTCATGGAGCACTGTGCAGCTGGGGAGAGGAGGGATGCCTTGCCTGTTGGTGTCAGCAGCAGCAGGCAGCTCTGCAGGCAGCACAACCAAAACTTGCCCTCTAATAGCCTATGTGACAGGAATTTATCAGTCATAGACTGTCCCCTGGGTGCTGGGACCCCAAAGCAAAAGCTGCACCTTGTTTGCAGCCAGATCATTGTGCCCCCTGCTCTGTGCCAGGAGCACACTGGGCCTCTGCTGTGCCATGTCCACAGCTACTGGAGACAGGAGTCACCCAGGATGAGAAGCAGTGCTGCCTAAGGACAGTGCTGGGGCCTTTCTGTTTTTCTGCCCATCTCTCTGGGAATGTTTTACTGACAGAACAAGGATAAGGTTGGTCAATGGTGGCAGAAAAAAAAATTCAGGTAAGAATTTCCATAGCCAAGATAAACACAGGCTTGAGGACATTGGAGTCATTGTGCTGGGAGATGCTGCACACTTAGACTGCCTGAGAACCATGTCCAGTACCCAACTGTTTTGGCAGAAAGCTTCTGTGTCTGAGACTCAGGACAGTATGGTACAGAGAGTGCTTGAGTCTGTACTTCATCTGAGTGAAAAAAACATGGACAAAATATTAAAAGAGCAAAGAGCAGAGGTTCCAAACAACATCAGAAGGAATCAGAGTGAGGGACAAATTTAAAGTAAGAGCATAAAACGTAAGAGCATGTTAGGAGGAAAGCTGGCTTTGGAGCAATGCAAACAGGAAAATAGTGGGCATGGCTACACAAATAGCCTGTCCCAAAACCAGGGAGAGGCACAGGCTTTGGAATATGGCTGACATGCCAAAAGCTTTGGTGGCATTTCCCCCTGCTGATGGTGTGTCATGGCAATACTGGATTCCTCTCGACAAAAACTGGAGTAGAGCCCAAGATTTAGCTCAACTCAGGGACAGGCAGCTGAGATGTAATGGTCTGAAGCACAGTGTGCTGAACAGATGGCCTGATGTGCCTGCTGGTCTGAAAGGCTCATTAGCTTCTACAGAGCATCCTGGGGAAGTCTCACCACAGGGTGTAGGAAGGAGCTCCTGCACCTCCCCTGCCAATGGCAGCAGCAGCTTGAATCCCAGCACATTTTGTATTCTGTAAGGGAAATTTTGTCTTTCAAATCAGAAATAGATGAAATTACCAGTTAAACACTCACATTCTTGCACAACAGGTATCTTCATACAAGAAAGCTTAATTGGTTCTTTGTCTGTAAATCTTGTACATCTTGTAGTGCTCCAAGAAAGCCTCTGGTTTCTCCAGGATTTGAATTTTGGTCCTTAATCTCTTTTCTTCCAGCAATATTGGGTCAGTCCTGGCCCATCATGTTTTGGAGATGTAAGTCTGAGGCTTGGGATCTGTGCAGGAGTGTCTCCTGACAGCACCCAGAGACCTGACTTCATCTGTGCCATCATGGGGGCCGGCTTGGAAGTGAAACATCCCACAGCACCTACCCTTCTCACCCACTTTGCTTCCCCTCAGGGAGACCCAGACTTTCCACTCAAATTCAGGTGCCTTTCTAGGCCTCAGTTTATTCTTTCTGACCTATTAACAGCTTTCTATCCATCAGCCTCTTTGAATTCCAATTAGAGATGAAGTTCAGTTTGCTCCCAATGATTCATGGGGCAAGGCCCATGAGATCTGGCAGAAACAACAGCTCATCACTTACATTTATTATGCCAGAGCAGAGTATGACAAATCACAAGTAGGGAGCTGAGCTGACCTCTAATAATATAACATTTTTAGAATATTCCTTTTATTTTTACAGAAGGAAAGGTAAGTGAATGTGTTTGAAGAGCCCAAGGCTCTGTCCCTTGCTTAGCATTAGCATCAATCTCTCTGACATTATTTGTGCTAGTTTTCTCCTGGGTATAGAGGTTTAACTGGATTTCAGACGTTATCAAGAAGACTTAAAAGGTAAAGGCCAGATATTTTTATGTTCGCTTGCTGGAAAGGTTTTTATTCCATCTCCCTGACTGTGATTATTGATAGACCACTTCTTGCTCCTTGAAAACAGTCTTAAATTCACAACTGCTTACAAAGCCATATAAAAGCAATTTATTGCACATCACTGAACACCCTCAAGAGGCCCGAGGCAGCATTAACATTTTAAAGGAAGTGCTGGTAAATCCTTTTGCACATACCCCACCTGTTCTTTTGTTCCTACACCACATAAATGCTTGCCAGGAGGTGCCCAGCTCCACACAAAGGGCTGAGGACAGAGGGCACATGGTTACAAATCCATCCATGCTGACCACATAAGACTGGGTTCTTCTGACCAGATAAACCTTGGCTCCTGTCACCTCCAGATGGGATAGGGACCCCAGGCTGGGGCAGGTGGCATTCAGAGGACAAGACATTCACACTGCCAAAGAGACTCTCCAGCAGGTTTTAAGACACATTTCAGCTGAAATAAAAGTGACCATCACCAGTGTCATTGACTGGGCAAAGAAATAAACTTAAAATTTCAAATAAAGAAAAATAAAGAACAAAAGCAAGTCACACAGGCTCATGTTTTCCACCAGCCACAGTAATTAATTGTATTTTCCACCAGCAAATGCCACAGTAATTTAAATTCAAAACACCAAGTTAGTTGGGCTTTAAAATCAACAAAGCAGTAGCAAAAGAGTTTCATATGAGCTAATATAGATAGTGCAGATTGAAAGTCACTTGGCACCAGAGAGAAGTAAGGGAATTGCTCAATTTTTGGCCACAGTTCTAAGGGGTTGTAAAAGTTACATAAGCAAATGGATTTGTTACTTTATCAACTGACATTCCTTTTGATCAAACTTTCTCTTCCCCTTTTTTGCTTGTTTATTTTAGGACATTCACTCCTGGTACAGAAGGCCATCAGTCGCTGTTTGTGGACTACTCTTGGCACAGAGAAACTGCAGTTTGGATCTTGGATGCAGGTATATTTAGAGAAAAGAAGCATTCAAAACCATCTGCAGCACAAAATTATTTTCTGTTTAGTTTAGGAGCCTAAAAGGAAATAAAAAATTGTCTTTTCCCTGGGCCACTGCTGCACCTGGCTCCAATTCCTGCTCTGCAGAGAGCCAGATTGCAGCAGGCTGAAGGCAGCTGCCCACGCCGCAGCGACGTGCTTGCTCAGCACACCGAGGGCACCCACGTGTCAGGGAGCACCAGGAACATCCAGGTGGTGCCAGGGAGCACCAGGAATATCCAGGTGGTGTCATGGAGCACCAGGAACATCCAGGTGGTGCCAGGGAGCACCAGGAATATCCAGGTGGTGCCAGGGAGCACCAGGTTCACCACAGCCTCCTCACCACCTCCAGTGTTTGCCCAGAAGCACGGCAGTTTGTCACACTCTGCTCCCAGCTCCGGTCTCCCAGGATTTGAAGATGTCTTGGACAGGGCTGAAATTCTTGGAGAGGCTGTTTCAGCCTCTGCTGAGCACTGAGCCTAGCCAGCTAAAATTATTTTCTCTCCAAAGCTCCACTGCAGGTGCTGGCAGGGCTCTTCCTGCAGCAACATCTCAGTATCACACACAGAGGAAGCTGCAGATTTGGTCCTGGGCCACCTCCTGCCCCAAAAGGACCACTGCTCAGGGAAACCCACCAGGCAACAGCTGACAGTGGGCAAGCCTAGATCAAGTCTCTGTGGCAGGAAAGGCAGAGCTGGGCAAGAAAAGCCCACAGCACGGAATGGGCAAAGTCTTCCTGACTGCAGCCTTGGGTAAGCATCTCTCCTGTATTTGCCATTTAGGAGCATCTACACCAGGTGCTCAGGAGGGTGCTGTGGCTGAGGGGTTGGGCTCTCTCCCACCATCCAAAGCCGACCTTTCCAGGGGTGCAGTGACCAATGCCAGGAGAGAGCAAGCTTGTCCTCCTCACTGCTGCTCCAGCAGCTCTGGCATTTACCTGGGCAGTGCAATCCATGGGCTGGGGAGCGGGCAGGCACAGAGGAATGTCCCAGGCTCTCTCCCTGGGCAGGATGTGGCTGTTCCCCATGCTGCTCACCACTGACCTAGCCCAGCCAGCTCAGATCCCAAGTGCCTGGCACTGGGGCCAGCATGTCCCCACACCAGTTCCTGCTCAAAAAACATAGAATGGTTTGGGGAAGAGGGACCTTTAAGTCCCTCTGGTCCCAACCCTACTGCCATGGATCTGGTTGCTCAGGGCCCTGTCCCACATGGCCTTGAACACTCCCAGTAGTGGAGCATCCACAATGTCTCTGGGCAACCTGTGCTGGGCAGCCTCAGCATCTTCTGGTTCAGCACCAGGAGCTGCAAACTGCAAGTGAAGTGACTGGGCTGTACACTGGGAGAGGGGCAGCCCTTGCTGTGGGGTTGCTCTGGAGGTGCCCACATCCCCACAGGTGGCACCACTTGCTGAACACCTCCTGCTGTGCTGGCTTAGATTTCTTCCAACAGTGCAATGGCAGAGAGAAAGTGTCACTGTGTGAAGATCTGTTTCTATCTTTTGTTAGCACAGACTTTACTACAGAACTAACTTCCTAAAATCAGGTTTCCATATAGTTACTAGTGCCCTTCATACCTCTGGGGGTCAACCATAGCTTAGAAACTTCCTGTGTTCCTTTGTAAACTTTCCTAAAGGCCCTTATTGTATTTATGATCCCCTAAATGCCCTTGGAAACACCAGGAGAATGATAAGAATCGGGCTGGAGGCTTTTTGTCAGCTTTGACTAATGAAAACCCCATTGCATGAAACAAAATGCTGTGTCCATGTCCCAGACACCAAGGTCTTGGGATGGAGGATTTCAAAGTTTATGGCTTCATTTCCAAATCAGTATATTCAGATTCAGAAAAGAGGGGTGGGATTTTTGTTACTTTGATTTGGTTGGTTGGTTTGTTTGTTTTAAAAAAATAAAATCTTAAAGCAGCTACAGGGACTGAAAAATAAACCTCCCATATTTCTCAGTAAAGCAGTATTTTTTTGGCTATTTACTGAGTTACCTGAAGCGCTGCCATCAGCATAGGAACCACTTAGAATTTAATCAGATCAGTCCAATCTGCTGAGAACTGCAATTTGCCTTTCTAATGCCAAAATAAAAATTAATAGAAGCAGGTTTTCTCTGTTTTTCTCCTGAATTGCAAACCGGGCTGTCACATGGCAGCAGAAGGGGAGGGGTGGCCGCCTGCATCGCGGCTCAGTCTCTGGGAGGAGCTCTGGGCTCCGGGGAGCCCGCTCTGAGCAGGACGTGCCAAGGCTGTTCTGTCCCACCACGGTGGCTCCTGGGGACTGACACGCAGGCAGAGGCAGCTCCAGCAAGGATGGGGAGCAAAGCCTTGGCAGCACAGAATGTCTCCTGCTTTGCAGGAATGTTGTGTGTCAGAAAACTCCTCTCGGCCCCTTTTTGCTTAATTTTAGGACTATGTGGAGGAAGGGGAAATAAATTACCTCAGGACAGGAAAAAAGAAAAAAAAAATACAAGACATTGCCAAGATGAAACTCCCAGCTGCAGGTCCTGCAGGTCTTGCCTCAAAGGAGGTTGCAGGTGATGTTACAGGAGCCACAGGTAACAGCTTTCCCAGCTCAGCCACAGCAGAAAAGCTTCCTCTGCTTTTGCTGCTCTCCGCTCCCTTCTTGACAGGCACATTCAGCCCTTCTTCCCCATCATTCTCTGTGCCAGGGACATGCAACATTCCTGTCAAAGGGTCTTAGATCCCTGCTGGAAGAGTTCATGCCCTTGATTTCAAAACTCTGAAAGGGGAAAAAGGAAGAACAGCTACAATAAAAACAGCCCCCAAACAAGTGCTCCCTACGCATCATTCCTGAGTGTGTGACAGGCAGGAGCAGGGATGGGATGGCACTGAGCTGCCACCCTGCAGCACAGCATGGCCTTGGCCTCTGCTGGACATGGACACAGCTGAGCTGAGATCCCTGCAGCAGAGCACTCACCCTGGCCTGGAGCTGAGATCCTGCAGCCCTGGCCTGGAGCTGAGATCCTGCAGCACTCAGCCTGGCCTGGAGCTGGGATCCTGCAGCCCTCACCCTGGCCTGGAGCTGAGATCCTGCAGCCCTCACCCTGGCCTGGAGCTGAGATCCTGCAGCCCTGGCCTGGAGCTGGGATCCTGCAGCCCTCACCCTGGCCTGGAGCTGAGATCCTGCAGCCCTCACCCTGGCCTGGAGCTGAGATCCTGCAGCCCTCACCCTGGCCTGGAGCTGAGATCCTGCAGCCCTGGCCTGGCCTGGAGCTGGGATCCTGCAGCCCTGGCCTGGCCTGGAGCTGGGATCCTGCAGCCCTCACCCTGGCCTGGAGCTGAGATCCTGCAGCCCTGGCCTGGCCTGGAGCTGAGATCCTGCAGCCCTGGCCTGGCCTGGAGCTGAGATCCTGCAGCCCTGGCCTGGCCTGGAGCTGAGATCCTGCAGCCCTGGCCTGGCCTGGAGCTGAGATCCTGCAGCCCTGGCCTGGCCTGGAGCTGGGATCCTGCAGCCAAGATCCTGCAGCCCTGGCCTGGAGCTGGGATCCTGCAGCCCTGGCCTGGCCTGGAGCTGGGATCCTGCAGCCAAGATCCTGCAGCCCTGGCCTGGCCTGGCCCTTGCTGCTCTCTCCCCCCGGGGTCTGACTCAAGGAGAGGAATGCATGAGGAATGCCAATGCACTGCACTTAAGAATGGGAAGAAAACAGCAGAAGGAAAACATTACTTGGGCTTATTTTTTTTTGTGGGAAGCTGAGCTACAACTAAATTTGTCATTTTTACAGCTTTTACGCTTTGCACAATGCTAGGGTAACATATTTTTGAACCCCATGAGCCACAACTCCAAACTATCAGTGTGCCAGGAGACACCCTGCCCTGCCCATACCCTGTGCTCCCTCAGGGACCCATTGCAATTCCCACCCCAGCCTCTCACTCTTCAGTCTTCCTCCAGTCCCTCTCTTCAGGACAGCAAACCTCGTGTGCCACAAGCAGAGCCCTGGCACCCCCAGCAGCTCCCTGTGGCCTCCTGTGGCAGCAGCTCCCTGGCCACAGAGAGAAACAGACAACTTTCCCAGGCATCCCTCTGGGAAAGGCTGTGAGAAGATCAGAGAAAAGAACAAGAAACAATTCTTAACTTACTACACCTGGTATTGTGAACATGTGGAATGTGTTATGGAGATTTGTTTAGCAAAGGGTGGTTTTTTAATTAGCCAATGGTGACAGTATTTTGATTGAAGGACCAATTAGGTCAACCTGTAACAAACTAAGGTATAAAAGCCTGGGTTTCTTAATAAAAAATATTTAAATAAAAATATTCAGCCTTCTATAAAAGCATGGAGTCTATGTAACTTATTACCTGGTCCTGGCCCATTACACTGACAACTTCCTCCTCTGTAGCTCCATTTGCTGCACCACAGTGGCCAGAACAGCTGGGGCTGCTGTGTCCAGCCAGCCCCCACTGCTCACAGCACAGGTGCTGCCCAGTGGAACACACTGTCCAAGTGGTCCTTCTGCAACAGCCCTCCCCTGACTGCTGCCTCCTCCCAGGAGTTCTCCCCCGTTGCTCAAGCCTTGGCATCCCTGTGACATGGTCCCCCTGTTCAGGCAGGTTTGTGAGGCCTTAGAAGACACATGGTGTGTCCTACACAAATGATGTGTCATGTAGGAAAGCTGTACCTTTCAGGGACTTCTCAGCAGGCAGCTGTGCAAGTGCTGGTTCAGAATGAAATGTCAGGAATAAACAATTTTGTACATTCTTACGAAAAAAGAAAAGTGGGTACACACACTCACACAGAGTTCTGTATATGTTTCTCTCTGAAACACAAGGTAGTTCAGTCCTGGCTCTGGTATGCTGGGAAGTACAAAAAGGGAGAGCTTAAAGGAGCTCCACCACAGATTTAAATTTCTTCTTGTGGCCTCAGGATCAGGAGGGTTTTCCTAGATGTACTTAGAAACTGGATGCAAAGGAAATAGCATGGCATAGTGGCATTTCCAAGCCTGGCCAGCCAGGAGGCAAACCAAGGCCAGAGAGCTGGGTAAGCCCAGCTGGCTCCATAGGGGCACGTCCTGGGCTGCCCTGGAAATGCCTTGTCAGAGGGGTGCTCAGTTTAACATGTCAACAGGTCAGGCAGCAAGTACCCAGACCTGGAACACTGGCAGTGGTGCCTGCTCTCTGGGGGATCCAGAAGGGTGCCAGAGCAAGGGGGACTTACAGGAAGAGGTTTTTGCACCAACTACTGTCCTAGCAAAACCCAAAGACTCTTCATCTTGCACAGTGTCAGGTCACATCCAGTAAATTTGTGTGGTTAATTTTGTGGTATCCAGCATAGCCCTGGGGCTTCCCCCATCCTACCTGAGCCACAGAAGCCCATTTCATATCTAAGCAGTTGACACTGCAGAGCTGCATTTGTTTCTGCAAGAGCAAGGTTTGTGCTGAGTATTGTATGGAGCTTGTTGCCATGGGAAATATCAGTGTTTGTCAAAACTTTAAAATCCAACCCAGCGTATCAAAGCATCCCACTTCCACTTGTGCACCCACAAAGCTGGGGACAAATTGCAATGGTGGCAAATCAACTGTGCAGAGGATAGGAAATTAAATTTGTTCAATACACGTTGAAGACAGAAGTAAGTAGGCAGCAACAAGGAAAACAGAAAGGAGAACATCAGTGTGTAAACAAAAAGTACCAGGGAAAAAAACAGGCCTAAAGGCAAAAGGGTTAATTACCAGCAACAATTTATTTTACTTGGGTGACACTTAGAGAGAGCCTTGTGATGTCAAGCCCAGCCCTGAAATGACACTGCAATCGGTACTCAGGGTTGCAAAGTGCCCCTGTAACCCAGGCATTAATTACACTCACAGGGGCACGGCCTCAGCTGTGGTTCCTGGTGCAGGTGGCTGCGGGGCTGGCCCCAAACCTCTGCTCCTCCTGCCTGGTTCTCTCCTCCCCCCCAAGCCCCACACCTGAGGTACCAATACCTCTGTACCAGTTCAGAGGCTCACAATGGGGAGGGCAAAGTGCACCTCCCTCTCCCCAGTCAATCAACACCCAGCAGAGGAAAAAAGAAGGGAAATGGAAACCACCCTTTGCCCTTGAGCCCAAGCAGTGCTTGGCCCTCCTGACTCCTCTCCAACACAGCACAGGCAATCCCCTCTGCCAAGCACAGCCACTGCAGCTGCCAGTAAGACAAGAACCAAAGTTCTCACAGAGTAACCAGAGGCTCAGAGCTCCAGACAGGAAGGTGAGTCCAGGGGAAAGACACCCAGAACCACATACAACCATCCAAATACTGACACGGAGAGGTGTCTCCAGCCTGCGGACACTTCAGGCTGTCTCACCTGGCACTAAACTGGAGCAGCAGATATTGTAACATCTAAAACCTGCTTTGAAGCTGCCAGACCCTGCAAGCCCTGCTCAGCCTCTGTGGAGTAAGGCAGTGCCTTCCCAAGAGCTCCAAACCAACACAGACTGCATGCTGCAACAATGCAAGCAAAAAAAAAAAAAAAAAGTTTATTTACAGCCTATTTGAGCCAACCAACATTAGCAACATGTAGAAATAAAGCAGATCCATTCCTTACTGGGAGTAAGTAATAAAAAATAATTTTTATTGAAGTAATTTAAGAAAACAACATCTTTCAGGTCAATTAAAATTTGCTTTAGGGTTGAAATGGTCTTCAACATAGGCTGAAGTTCTTTCAGGAGGCAGGGTCTATATTTTTTTGACATGATGTGATGAACACAAGACAGCACTGTCATACTGCTGAGGAATTCTCCTCCTCCCCAGCAGCAGCACTGAAAAATTAAATCTGTTAATCCTTTGTTGCAGAGCTTCTATTGATGGTGGTGGTGGTGGTAAAAGCCACTGAAATAGCCTCACAGGAACACATTTTGTCTTGCTACCTACTAACACCAAAAATACTGTAAGTACATCAAATTGGACTCCTCTTTTTGTTCCTTAAAGGCTGTAGCTAACAAGGGCAGCCAACTTTCTTAACTATGGCAAAAAAACCTAACTTTCCCCAGTAAGGCATCACTTTGATTTCTCTTTGGAAACACACTGATCTGGGTGGTTTCTTTAAAGATACAGCAGGTGAGGAGCTGCCACTCAGCTCACACTGCTCACTCACAGACTGCTGCTGCCCATTCAAAGCCTGAAGTGGGTGCAAATAGTACTGACCATATTTTCACTTTGAGTACACTCAGTCAGTCAAGAGACACTGTCACCTAAACACTCTAAGTCCTCCTTCTTCCCCAGATCCTGTGCTTTATGAAACTAGAGCCTAAATAAACTCCTAAAGGTATTAATCTCATTAGGTGTGCAGGTGTCCCACAAACTGGGGCGTGCTGAACATCAGCACCAAGCCATGTCCTGAATCAGAACTGTGGATCACGCTGGATCAAGCCAGCAGCACATAATCCATGTCTAAAGTGATAAAGAAAGCTTGTCACCTTCTGGTCCCCCTGTCCTGTTTAAGCACCTCTTTGACCGTGCCATGACACGGTTTTGTGTCAGGCTTTTGGATTTTGACACAGTGCCAGAAGTAGGGATGATGTGAGCGTAGGCAGGGATGTGAGGACAGAGCTGTGTCAGCCACCAGCCCGACCCGTGCTCAGGACCCCTCTGCACCCAAAGCACGAGGTGTTCCTGCAGCCCAACCCCTTCCCACAGGTACGGATCTTGCTCTGCAAGTGAGACTCTGAGGCTCTCAGATGCTCTTTGCCTCCCAGCAATGGGTCCTTCCCTCCAACCCTGCGCAGCTGTATTCCAGAACAGCTACAACTGTCCAGAATTTAAGTGTCAAAAGGCCAAGGAATGTGTATATTGTACACAAATATCTGCTGTATCAGGAGGCCATGCCACGTTGTGCCCTTGGCATCTGCTCGGGCGGTGCTTGCCGGAGGTGAAGCTCTCGTTGCTTTCCGCTGCCCAGCCTCCTGTCAGGCAGTGCTGTCTCCTGTCTGTGGGATCCCCTGGGCCGGCTTGCACTCGCACTGCTGCCCTTGCCAGCCGTGCCAGCACCACACAATTACTGCCAAAGAGCTCTTTTGATCGGCTTTTCTTCCCGCGGCACCTCCGCATCCCTCCCTGCGGGACGGCGGTGTGAGCTGAGGAGCCGAGCTGCAGGGGCTGAGCTACAGAGAGCTTTCCGCTCGGGCCCGGGGCCTCCCGGCGGAGGAGGAGGAGGAGGAGGACGAGGACGAGGACGAGGACGAGGACGAGGAGGAGGAGGAATCCCCTCCAGCCTCCTCCGCCGCCGCTCCAGCGGAGCGCGACGCCTGCGCGGCCGCGGCGGTGACTCACACGGGGGTACCGGGCGGGGACACACACGGGGGAACCGGGCGGGGACTCACACGGGGGTACCGGGCGGGGATTCACGGGGGTACCGGGAGGTGACACACTGGGGTACCGAGAGGGGATTCACACGGTGGTACTGGGCTGTGACACACGGGGGTACCGAGAGGGGATTCACACGGTGGTACTGGGCTGTGACACACCGGGGTACCGAGCGGTGACGCACGCTTGCCGGGCGCCGCCTCGGCACTCGCAGCCCACGCCTGTGCCGTGGCGCTGGGGAGCCGGGGAGCCCGATGTCCCTTCGCTCCCATGGATGCAGCCCGGCTGCCCGATGTCCCTTCGCTCCCATGGATGCAGCCGGGCTGCCCGATGTCCCTTCGCTCCCATGGATGCAGCGCGGCTGCCCGATGTCCCTCCGCTCCCATGGATGCAGCCGGGCTGCCCGATGTCCCTCCGCTCCCATGGATGCAGCCCGGCTGCCCGATGTCCCTCCGCTCCCATGGATGCAGCCCGGCTGCCCGATGTCCCTCCGCTCCCATGGATACAGCCCGGCTGCCCGGCCGTGCCCCTCGGGGCAGACTGCGGAGCTCTCCCGCGGTAGGCGGCGGCTCTGCGGAGCGCCTCGCTCCCTGCCGCGCCAATGAATCCTCTCGGAAAATCCGTGTGCGCCCTGGCAGCGCTTGCCCTCCCTCCCTCCCTCCCTCCCGAGAGCTTTGCCGTCTGGCGCCTGGGAATAGGCTGTCCCACAAGAGAAGTTGGAGTCACCGTCCAGATCTAACTGCATCTAGAATATATTTCCTTTCTTTCTTTTACATTTTATAAATAGTCCAGCCTTCCTACAGCTTTTTTCCTGGCCTGGTGACTCATCATCGACTCATCATACTTGTTGCTTCACTTAAATAGGGCATTGAAAAGTCCCTTGCTTAAATGGGGGAAAAAAAATTCCCCAGCTGCAGATTACCAACTGACCACTTCATACTGAAAGACCTGAAGTAATTCCTGCTGTCCCATGGCTGGGAGGCTCATGCTGAGATGAATCAGTGCGAGGCAGAGCAATGCTATCTAGGCCAGCCAGTCTGTAAGTGCTCCTCCTTTCTGCCTGCCCTGCTTCCCTCTGGGTACCTCCAGACAGTAACAATTTCTTTCTTTCCCTTAGCTCAATGACTGGTGTTTTTGACTCGTGTACTGCATTGAGAATTTCGCAGGGATGCCACAGTTTTCCCTTTATTTCAAAAAATTGAATGACTCTCTTGCCAGCAGCTTCCTAGCAAAAGGACGTGGAGGTTTCACACCACCCTCCTGAGCAGCCACCAGCTTTGCTGGCAGCCTGGGAAGCTCCTGGGACACCTCAGCTGCAGCCAGGTGAGGAGGTGAGGACCCAAAGACACTAACTAACATCTCCCAGGCTTCAGGAGAAGAAGAGCCCCCAGTTTTGGATGGCTGCCAAGCTGGGCTGGGGGTTTGGTGGGTGCCAGTGCTGGAAGGGAAGGTGAGCCCATGAGTCAGGGCCAGTGAGGGATGCAGCCAGCAGCATCAATGAGAGGTTCAAGCTGCTCCAGTGCCCCCAGCAAGGCTGCCGTGCCACAGGGCTGCTTCTGGTTTCCCATGCCCCAAGCCCTGCTCTGGGCTGCAGAAGCTGATGAAGAACCAGGAGCAGAGTGGTGCCACAAGGTGGGGTGACAGGGTGACTGTCACCTGCAGGTGGAAGGAATGTGGCACCAGTGGGAAACCCAATTCTCTGTGGTGGGAGTTCCTGGTAAGGTGCCCCACAGCCCAAGAGTGGGGGGAGTCCCTCTTGCCAGGACTGCATTCAGCCACTTGCAGGTAGGAACAGGTGCTCTCATCTCCAGGAAGGCAGGAATCCTGACATCTCAGAGCACCTGCATGGCACTGTGAGGGCAGGTCATGATGGAGAGAAGAAAAGGAAGTAAAACCACTTATGCTCAACCAAGAGCATTAGAGGCAACTACTCCCTAAACCTGCATAGCAACCAGATGCCAGCAGCAGCACAACACACTCAGCTGCAAACAGGGGAATCCCTTTGGTTTTCCTAGCCCTCACTTCTGCTTTTGCAGCCCCTACTGCCTCAGTCAGGATTACCTGAGGAATACTGATTACAGCTGATCAAGAGTTCTGTCTTCATTGAGCTGATTGCACAGCTTCTTTGAAGATGGCTGCTCTGCCCTCTTGTCATGCTGTGCCTCCCAAATGCCTTTTTATTTAGCAGCTGCTCCTCTGCTGTGCAGCGACTGGTGATGTTACATCACGGCTGATGGGTGCTCAGGGGACTTGCTTTGTTCGCTGGATGGGAGTTTCATTCACGTTTTGATAACCCTGCATTTTAGGCCATTAAGGTACTCTCTGTATCCTGTTTTTCTTTCATTCCAGGCAGGCTGCATGCAATACTCTCTGATTTAGGGGAGGTGAGGGTTGCTCTTTCCAAGTGACTGCCAGGCAATTAAGCACTAAAGGCTCTGTTTCACAAGCAGAAGGGTTTTAACTGCCTGAGGTTGTTGCTCACAACAAGAACCCCATACCAGTTTCCTGGCTATCCCTGAGAAGATCCCAGCCTTCACCATTAAACAAAGACAATTGTATGGAATTCAGCCCGGATGGCAATAAAGAGAAGTTTGTGAAGGCTTTTGTTATTTTCTTTGGTTTTTTTTTTTTAAAGGTAGACTTGACAAATGTCAAATCCTCTTGCATGTGTTGGAAGCAGTCAGGAGATGAGGTGGGCAGAGAGGAGATTCTGTCCTAGCTATTCAAAGCCACTTAAGTTTTGCTAAGGATCTGGGGAATACTTAGCTAAGGCAGGGTGTGCTTGTGCCTCTCCACAGCTGTTAGTGCACAGGCAGTCCCCACCACAGCTGTGTACATTTTTTTAGGAAGTTGTTGCCATGCAAGTACCTTGACATCTACCAAAACCTCCTGAGTAGTTGAAATGAAGTCATGGTAACAGCAGAATTTTTTTTCCCTCAGACAACTATGACTTTCAGAGTAGGCTACATAGTAAAGTATGAATTTTCATCAAAACTGTGTTATCCTAAAAAAGCTTCTGAATTATTTAATGCATTTTATATGATGATTACTATATCACAGCACAGGAAGTGAGTTGGCAAGTTTATCTCCTGTCTTTTCATTAATATAATGAGATAGCTAAGGATGTGTTTTGCTCTTGTTCTCTTACTGCCAAAGTATCACATTTTCTTTTGGGCACAACAGAAAGCATTCCAGATCCTCATATTCCTACACATGGAAGCTCTGTGTGACATGTTAAATTACATTGTAAGACCCAAACCCAATTGTTCTAGCTGAATATTACTCCCCCTGACCACATGTTCCAGGAGAAGCAAAGTTTCTCTGCAGAAAATATGCAATACAGAACTAAAAGCTTGAGCCCATAATGCACATATTCATTCATCATTTCTCTTGACCTGATTTTGTGCTCCAGCTTTTCTAACAGATTGTTTCCTTGGTTATCCAAGTTTGTTGCCAAAGCAGACAAATGAATCATCCATTTACAGTAAAAGTGGGGAGCTGCCAAGGGAATACCTGATGTCGCTGCATGTGGCATGCAAGTCTCAGGCCAGCTGATGATCGAGTCCTTCCTCTCAGCTCTCTGGGCACAAGCCCCATCTGCACTATGGCACCCACCCTGGCACAGAGGCTGAAGACAGCCTGTGCCAGGGTTACAGGACTGGTTGGTTAAGGGTGTCTCGAAATAGTGCTGCCGAATGGTAAAGCTCAGGAGGAAAAGCCTCAGAGAGCCACACTCACCAGGAAAGAAGGGTAGACAGGCTGCCCTGGTTCCTGTCTCAGCTGCATTTGGGGGTCCAGACACGCTGACCCAGCTCAGGACCCTTCTTCTTTTGAAATACATATTAGTTCACTCATAGAGCATCTAAGTCTCCCACAAATACTCCTGCTGTAATGGAAATCATTCTTTTCCAAACCACAAGGAAAAATGTCTGCTATTTCCAGCCTTCTCTCCATCCTCTCTGGAGACTGAAATCTCTGAACACTCACAGAGTACTTAGGGTGTATGCAGGGTACCCTGGCACTGCAGTTCCCTACTGCTGATCCGTTTGGGTGGGATAAGCAGACCTCAAGCCCCCTAACCTATCCTGCTGATGCCAGTCCTGTGACTGGAATGAGCTGCCTGTGCTACACCCAGGGCAGGCAGGCACCCTCAGCCTCCCTCTCCTGCTCTTCCCCAGTGCTAAGGGAGGGACACTGAGCGTGGGGTGGTATTGCTTTGCTTTGGACACAGGGGCTAAAAGCTCCCTCCTTTCCCAGGACAGTTTGTTGTGACACCCCCACTGCTCTTCCCTACTGCAATCTGAGACACAGAATGTGTCTCACTCCAGCTCCTGTAATCCATGTCAGCCCTGCAGCATCAACTTTTCTGTGTGTGCCTCACTCCAGAGTGCAGTGCTAAGCTGCAAGCTGGAGGTTTTATCCATCCTTCCAAAATCTACCAAGAATGTATGCTATCTCTTGGATCCCTTTGGATTAACTCCCCAGAGCCACGTGTCTGCACAGCAAATGAGAGTCGTGGCCACCCTGGCAAGGCCTGCCACAGCCAGTGCCAGCCAGTGTTGGCATCCAAGTACTAATTGTGGGCGTTGCTGGGAGCATCTTGGTTTGTATTTCTGTTTGGCTTCATCACTGAACCCAAACAGGAGGAAAAAATACGAGGTGTGCCTTTGTTTTACATACAGGAATAAGGAGGTTCTAATTATTCACAGCAATCTGTAGAAAATTCATAAAAATCAATCTTCCTACTATGCAGCCAAATTTGATTGCACAATAAAGTTAGCATTGAAAAGGTGTCTAATAATGCCCTTTCAACTACATTTTTCAGGTTAGCCTTGGATTAAACCCCAAAATAGCTGATGTAATTTCCAGCTGGCTTTCACGGTTAAGCTTTAAAAATGGCATGAGGTAAATTCACAACTATGATTCTGTCTTCAGCTGGAACCAGCCAGAAGTGCACTTCTTGCTGTTAAGTTCTGTATTTAGAGGGAGAAGCTGTATTTTATTTAGCTCACAGCATGCCAGGAACAAGCTTCCCTCGGCAGCCTCCCAGCAGTGCAGCCAGTGGGTGGTCCCAGGGCACAGCCCCTGCATACCTCCAGAGTGCGTTGCTGCTCAAAAAGCACCAGCAGCTGCTTTTCCTTCAGAAAACACAGGCAGTGGAGATCACGGCATGGAAACCCACTTTCTTCCTCTGTTGTTGCATGGCAGCAGGAGAGTGCTTGCCTGGAAAGTCAGATTTAAGTTCAGCTCCATGCTTAGAGAGAGGGGCTTCAAAGCGCACTGCATGCGCTGCTGAGGAGGGACAGTGACATTGCACGGGCACAGTACCAGTGGGGAGGTGGCACCTTCTGTATGCTCTTCTTCTGCAGGCCTGCAGCAGAAAATGGCACTCAAGGATCAGCATGACAGGAGAGCTGGTGAGGGGACCTTGTTCCTAGTCCAGTGGCTACTTGCAAATATGGAAAGGTTTCAGACCTAAGAGCTGTTAAAATATTTTATCTCATGGCCATGAAATGAGAAATACCATGAAGCAAGATGGTGGAATGGGACTCAAATCTCCCATTTCTGAGGAAGGAGCCTCTCTTTTGCATTGGGCTATGATGGCATATCCCACCTGGAACGAGAAGGGCAATGACTCAGAGGCTCCCTACGCAGGGCCCTGTGCCACACAGGATAAGGTAAGGAGTGCCCCAAACCCACAGCAGGGAAGGGCACTGAGTCAGCATCCGTGCCTTTATGAAATGTGGGGATCCCTGCGTGCAGGGATCTGAGCAGGAGGCGGAAGAGCCCACACGAGCGGTGCCAATGGCCAGCACTGGCACACAGGGCAGCAGCCAGAGAAGCCAGACTGCCCAGCCTCTGCCCTGAGAACCCCAATTCCCTGCTCTCCTCCTGGCAGGGGATTCCTGCAGCAACACCTGCAATAGGGCAGGCAAACCCCCAGCCTGGAGCCCATCTCGGTGCCAGCACCTCATGCCCAGTGGCCCTGGGGAGGGCCACAAGAGACCCAGATCCCACACTGTGGGGTGGCAGCCACCACCTCTGCCCGACAGCCCGGCCATCAGGAACACGAGCAGGTTCCTTCCTGGGGAAGGCAGTGCAATCACCAACGTCAAGGAAATACTTTTCAACAGAGTCATAATGGCCCACAGAGGCATGATTAGCTTGGGTGCTGAAGAAAAGCAGGGGGATGAAAAGCTGGGACAAAGAACCCCAAATCAATCCAAAAGAGATGCACAGTAGTGAGCACAGACTTGAAACTCCATTCCTATGGGCTTTATAGTGCTTTAAAAATATTGAAAAATTAAGAGATAGTGTTCCATTGGTCAGGACAATTTTATTTTGAGGTTATTTTCCTTGCAAAGGGATAAGTTCCACTATGAATTAAAAAAAAAGGTCAACATTACAGAAAATTGGTTTATTGTAAACAAAGTATAAAGTACAACATAAGAAATGTGCAAATCTTTAAAGTAGTCACAAAAAGCAGATCTAATACACTATTTTCAAACCATTCACTTTCTGATATGTGTCCTCAACATAATATGATAAAATACAAATAGTGAAAATCGATGCATTGTCACAAAAGCTGGTTTAAATTCTAGGCCCGTGTCTTTACTGCCTTGTTTTCCTCTTTGAATCACAACTTTCTAATTTAATACAATATATAATATATCCCTTTCAATTTTAGCATAAACTGCCTTTCAAAGAATAACACAATCAAGAAGCCTAAGATTCTTGGTTTTCCTCTTTAATCAACCAGAGTAGTTTACAGCTACCAAGTTTGTCTTCAAGGTGCCCATTACCCGCTCATGACAAGCGCAGTGAGAAGGTGGAAAGGAAACCATAAGCAACACAAAAGCAGAAGCATCATGCGATGCCCAGCTATAACCAGCTGTAACAATCACAAAGCTTGCCAAAGCAGCTGGGAAAACATTACAAAGCTAATAACGATTCGGAAATGTTCCTGCCCTTTGGCTGCCCATGCACTGCCCCTGCACGCCCATCCCAAGCCCCTCTGGACACAGCAGTGTAAAGCTGGGTGTGTAAACCACCCCATGCAGAAGGAGATGTCCAAAATCTCCAGGAGTATGGCACCAAATCATCGATTACGATGGGGCTGGAGAACAGTTAGGAGAAAAAGACTCCTACCAAGCAAAGGTGGCAGAAGTAGCAAAACAGATTTAGATTATCTTACGCAGGTGGGTCCTGGGCTTTCAAGCCTGTGCCTGAACATTGCCGCTGTCCTTATCTGCGCCTACTGAAGATGGACAACTGACAGCTAAAACTGGAGTTGGTCTCAGGCATGAGCAGCAAACCCTCAGAAACACTTGCATGGGACTGGATCTAGAGCATACACAAGTGATTTGCAAAATTCAAAACTGGCACAATGTGGCTGCTCGGCTCTAGAGCCTTCCCTTTCTTTCTCTCCTCACCAGTGCAAAAGACACCCGCTATTCCAGTCAGCCACTGGTTCTCCCAGCAGCATTTTTTCTGACTGAGCGCAGGCTGCCTTTGCCTCTCTGTACTGCTGGCAGCAGCCAGTGCAGGAGAACCACAGACCGGGAGAAAAAGCCTTTTTTCAGCCAGCCCATCCCAGCAACAACAGTTAATTCCACCGTCTTCAGATCAAGTCCTTTCACTGGGCGGTCGCAGAGGCTGGTGGCACGGCTACATCACTGAGCTTGCTCACTTCCATCTGCCAGTTGGGTAATTTCTTTGCTGACAAGTGGCGACGCGCGTGCTTCGTGAGGTGGTCGCTGCGCATGAAGCGCCGCTCGCACATCGGGCAGGCAAACTTCTTCTCCCCGGTGTGCGTCCTGCGGTGCCGAGACAGTTCATCAGAGCGGGCAAACCTCCTCTCGCAGCCTTTCCAGCTGCAACTGAACGGCTTCTCTCCTGGAAGGGAAGAAAGTACAAAGGGAAAAACGCAGTGAGTACTGAGCAATAAACACCGCTGCCTAAACTGGCAGGATTTCACTTAATTGGCAGGAAAGTTTCTATTAAGGCAGCTGAACCAAAAATCTAAGTAAGCAAGCATTATACACACAAAATGTGGAAAATTGTTTATATACTAATATTTAAACATGCAGACTCACTATCTCCAAGGCTAAGTAGTATGGGTAAGGGTTAAAGGATTAAAAAGGGTTAAAGGTTAAAAATTCTCCGGAACCAAATTGTTTGAAATGCTCTTCACATCTCAAGACAGCTGATTTTAACACTCAGCTCCGTGTAAACTGCGGATAATGATGACTCAGCACGCCCAAAACTCCCCTCTGAAGCGCAGCCTGCAGTGGTGCTTTATGTAACTGAGCCCCAGAAGTGCACTGTGAGCCTCTGTGAAAATACATGGAACTCTTTCTGCTACTGCAGTTAAGGGCTGAGCCTGGAGAAGTTACTCTAGAATAACCAAGGCAGGAATAGTTTGGAGTGGATTCTCACATCCTCTCATAAAACTATATCCAAGTTTCACCCATTCTGGCAAAGGCATTCCTGAGGAAAAGCCTACTGAGGCATCTTTAACGCTGGAAAGCATGCTCCACGTTGGGCAAGGCCTTGCTTCCACAGATGCATTACTGAACACCTTCTGACCCAAAGCGAGTCCAGCACAAACAAAGTGCTGAGTCAACTTCCCCTCGGGGAGACTTCCCGTCAGAGATTAGGCAGCATTATAATGCACGCTGGCAAAAAGAGTGTTTCATCGCTGGCCCACCATTTGTTCAATAAACAGACCCAGAAATCACTACAACTGTAACAAGGTGTACACACAACCACAGTTTCCTACATTAGATTTTAGCACGCAGCAGCAGTAACCAACCTGTGTGTGTTCTGACGTGAGCCTTCAAATGGGAGCTCTTGAAGTACGTTTTCCCACATCCTGGGTAGCCACAAATGTGACTTCTTATTCTTGAAGAATCAGCCTGAGGAGTGGTTTTTGCTGTAGAAGGTACAAAGCCAGGAGCGGGGGCAATGGGAGAGAGTCTCGTGCCATTTGGACTAACAATGGGAGCCTTTGTGCCCTGCACAACTGGCTGGGGCACAACAAACATGACAGCACCCTTGGGAACCTGGGTGCCCATGAAGACCATGGGCTGACAGAGGGCAGGCTGCTGGCTCGGCGCGGCGCTGGGCACCACGGCCGTCACCACATTGTTGTTCGTGGGCAGTGGGACCATCTGGCAAATCACTGGCACAGGGGGGGCCCCGCTGCCTTGGGCAGGGGACAGCGGTGCTGCCCCCGCTGGCTGCTCTGCTGGCTCAGGGACAGACTCCTCCTTGCTCACCGAGGACTTTGTCAAGGGCACGGGACCAGCAGCTGGCTCTGCAGTTCTTCCCTCTGCCTCGGACAGTTCGCTGGCCTCAGCAGTGGCTGCACTCGGTGCCTCGGCAGAGCACACGGAGGGCTCCTCCTTGGCCTTCTGCTTCCTGTTTGCTTCCCTCCGAGCACTGTCCTGGTATTGGAGCACACTGGCTGCTCTCACAGGGCAGGTTTTGTGGTCACAGAGCTGGGCATCAGCCGTGTGGCGGATAACACTTGTCACTCGAGCTTTCAGAGGCCTGGCTGCTGGAGACCTCTCTGCTTCTCTGCGAGGTGTGGCCAGAGGAGGCTTGGCAGCCTCGGGCAGCGCCTTGCCGAGAGGATGGATCGCCTGCGACATCTCCAAGTCAGAAGGGCTGTAGGGAGGGGTCAGGCACTGTGAAGGAGAAAGAGACACAGTAAGTGGGGGATGCTAACAGGACATCACCACGTTAATTGTTAAAAACAAGCACACACACACACAAATTGGAAAACTTACAAATGCTGGTATGGCATTGAAGTCTGCTGCTCCAGGAAGCAAAGCCTCGTCACTTTCTTCTGACATGTCAGATGCAGGAGTTATAGGTCTCATTTCTGCATGTTTCTTGATGTCTGATTTCCAGTTGCAACTCATAGAAATAAGGGCTTCTACAGCCTCATAATCGCTTTTTTCAGGCGTATTGTTCCAGAAATACTTCATATCTCTCTGTTTTTCAGTCATCATCTCCATTTCTTACTCCTGTTTTGGTTAGACAAAAAAAGAGAAACTTTAAACCTGATGCTAAGTTTGAGTATTTTGCAGCTGCCTGTAAGAAGGCATTGGTAAAAACAAACGGGGCAACATGTACAAGGTAAATCCATTTCGTGTACCTGTATTTTCCTGCCTTCCTTATTTATGTAATATTTTTCTGAAGTTGTTAGCAAGGAAATATGACCATCAGATGAAAATTATATAATTACTTGAGACAAAAGAACTACTCTGGATCTTAAGTATGTTAAAGTTATTCCACATTGCAAGAGCTGTGTCTGAGAACTTAAGAAAAATCTTCACACCCCCCCAAAAAAGTAAATCAGAGCTTCCTCCACCATCCCACCCTCTTTCTATTTTTGCTTTGGAAACACACAGCCCTCAGGATTGTGCTTATTTTGGCACATGAGAAAGAACCGCATTGGGGCTGATTCACATTTTCTTCGAAAGGTATTAACAACAAAAAATGTTCTAGAAAATACTCAAAGGATCTCTCTCACACACACGTACATGCAAGGGAAATCACTTGCTTGGAGAACCGAGACACACGTACAGATACACACGTCCGCACCCCCGCTCTGTATATTCCCTGCCCGGCCCTCACGCAGGGCTTTGGGCGGGGCTCAGGCGCGGGCCCCACCCCCGGCTGTTGGGCGCGCGCCACCCTCACCTCAGCGCACCCCGCCGGCCGCCCCCGCCCTCCCCGCCCCCGCCCTCCCCTATTGGTTCCCCCGGAGCCGCGCCGGACGCCCATTGGTCCGCACCGAGCAGGGCGCGGCCCGGGGCGGGGCACCTGAACAAAGCGTGATCGGGCGCCGCCGCGCGCCGACCTTTCCCCCAGTTCCCCCGCGCGGCGCCCCCGCCTCCGGCGCGCGGCGGCGGCCGGCTGTGAGGGCGGGCGGGGGAAGGAGCCCGGGCGGGAGGAGCCGTCACCGCGGGCGGGGGCCGGGCTGGGGTCAGCGCCGCCACACCCGACGCCTCCCGCCGCGGGGGAAGGGAACCGAAACGAAGCGGCGACCCTGCGGGAAGCGGGTTACGGGGGTGACGGCCGGCTCTTCCCGCAGAGCCGCCCCGCTTCCCTGCCGCCGCGCCGCCCCGCTTCCCTGCCGCCGCGCCGCCCACCCCGCGTGGTGCTGGGATCCCCCCGGCTTTCTCCTCCTCCGTCACCGCTGCCACCCGGTACATGCAGCCGCCGAGGCCAGCGCCCGCACCTGGTCGGGAACGCAGGCACAAGAGGCTGCACGGCGCCGGACCGGCGCTGCCAACAGGTTCTCGGCGGTTTCTGTCCTTCCCGCGGCTTCCCTCGCCGGCTTGCCCCGCGGAGGGCTCTCCACGCGGGTGGCGCTCCTACAGCCCACCCCAGCAGCTCCAGTCCCACACCGCGACTCAGCCCCTCCAGCCGCTGCCCCAGCCCGACCTCCCGCCCGCCGTTCCTCCTATCGGGGGGTACCTCCCGCACATGCCCCAGGGATCCCCATGCCGCACCACCCCCGGGGACTCCCTCCGTCCCAGCCGCCCGGACCCCCGGGATGCCCGGTTCGCTCACCGGAGGAGCCAAACCCGCCCCGAGGTGCCGCCGCCGCTCTCCCGGTTTTCCTCTTTTTGTTCGCCGCTCCCCACTCGGGCGGCGGCGCCCCCGGGCCCGCGCGCGGGGGGGTGGGCGGGGCCCCGGCCGCCCGCCGGCCAATCGCCGGCAAAGGTGTGTGGGGCGGTAGCCAATGGGCGCCGGGCTGCCGCGCGTGATCGGCGGCCGCGCGGCGGCGTGGCCGGAGTGTCAGCGCGGCGTGTCCCCGCCGGCGGCTGAGTCAGGGCGGCCGCCCCCGCCCCCCCTGCCGTGCCCTTCCCTCCCCTCCCCGGCATCCGTGTGGGAGCGGCGGGGGCGGCCCGGCGCTTCCTCCTGCATGAGGTCACACGGCGGCGGGGGAGGGAGCAGCCTCCCCGGTGCGGCCCCCGCTCCCCGCAGGGCTGAGGTGAAGCGGGGCCGCGGGCGGGTAGGGGGAGGGAGAGAGCGGCGCGGTGGTTCCGACCTCCTCGGGCCTTTCTGGCCCGTGCCCGTGGCTGGGCGCGCCCGGGGGACCCGCTGCTGTGTCCTGGCAGCACCCTCGGGGTGGGGGAGGTCGCTGCCACGCGTCGGGACCACCCCGGTCTGCACCGGCACTGCCCGTGCCAGCCCAGGGCGCCGCTGTTGGCGGGGACCCGAGGCAGACGCGACGTGAGGAGATCCCGGGCAGGTCGGCCCCGCGGGGCTTGGCCGTGTCTGCCCGCGCTGCCTCGGCCGCTCCGCGGCTGCTGCCGCCCGGGCGGCTCGGAACAGCTGCGGCTTAGCTGGGTCACTGCTGATCGCGGTACCCCGCGGGCTGCGGCGCGCCAGCAGGGCGGGAGCCGTGTCAGCCGCTCTGCTCCATGCAGGGTTTAGGGCGGGCTCTTTCCCGTCAGAAAGTTGTAATGAGAGTTGAAAGAGCGACTGTGTGTGTCAGGACCTGAGAAGCCAGATCCAGGCCAGGCTGCAGCTGTGACTGGTGTTGGGCTCTAGAAATGCTTTGACGCTTAATTGTGGTTCAGTTTCTTTCCTCCTGCTTATTTAGCCTCACTTAAGAGATTTCCCCTCCTTCTTCTCCTCCCAAGCAGTCCAGCATCATTTGGTCAGAGCATTTTCCTTTTTTTCTTTTTTCCCTTTTTTTTTTTTTTTTTTTTTTTTTCTTTCTAACACCTTCTTTGCCTCAGTCTTCCACAGTAACACCAGTTATCCTCAGGCCTCCTGAGCTGGTAGACAGGGACAGGGAGCTGAATGGACACCCTGTAATCCAGGAGGAAGCAGACCTGTTGTGCCACAGATGCTTACAACTCCATGGGACTGGGTTGAACTCATCCTAGGGTGATGAGGGAGCTGGTGGAAAAGCTCACCAAGCCCCTCTTCATCATTTATCATCAGTCCTGGCTAACTAGGGAGGTCCCACATGACTGGAAGCCTGCCAACCTGACACAGGAAGGGCCAGAAGGTGGATCCAGAGAACTGCAGGCCTGTCAGCCTAACCTCAGTGCCCAGCAAGGTTATGAAGCAGATCATCTTGAGTGCAGTCACTTGACACATACAAGACAACCACGGGATCAGTCCCAGCCAGGATAGTTTAGGAAAGCCAGGTCCTGCCTTACCAACCTGATTGCCATTTTATGACCAGGTGATCTGCCTAGTAGATGAGGGGAAGGTTGTGGATGTAGTCTACCTGGACTTCAGGAAAGCTTTTGACTCCATGTCCCATAGCATACTCCTGAAAAAGATGGCAGCCCATGGCTTGGAGAGGCAAGTTCTTCCCTGGATGGCCAGGCCCAGAGAGTGGTGGTGAATGTTGCTACATCCATTTGGCATCCAGTCACCAGTGGTGTCCCCCAGGGATGAGTGTTGGGCCCAGTCCTGTTTCATTTCTTCACTGATGATCTGCATGAGGGGATCCAATAAATTTGTGGATGGCACCAAGCTGGGTGTGAGTGTCAGTCTGCTGTGGAGTAGGAATTCCCTGCAGAGGGATCTGGACAAGTTGAATCCATGGCCCAAAGCCAGTGGTAGGGGGTTCAATAAGGAGAATTGCTCAGTCCTACACTTTTGTCCATATAACCCCATGCAGCGCTACCTGCTGTGGGCAGTGTCTGGAAAGATGTGCAGAAGAAAAGGACCTGGTGGTGCTGCTCAACAGCTGCTGAACATCATCCAGCCTGTGCCCAGGTGGCCAAGAAGGCCAGGGGCATCCTGGCCTGCATCAGCAATAGTGTGGCCAGCAGGAGCAGGGCAGTGACCCTCCCCAGCACTGGTGAGGCCACACCTTGGGTGCTGTGTCCAGTTCAAGGCTCCTCAATTCAAGAAGGACATGGAGGTGCTGGAAAGAGTCCAAAGAAGGATAGCTGAGCTGATGTAGGGCCTGGAGCACCAGTCCTGTGAGGAGCAGCTGAGGGAACTTGGGGTGCTTAGCCTGGAGAAAAGCAGGCTGGGGGTGACCTTATCACTCTGTAACTCCCTGAGGAGAGGGTGTAGCCAGGTGGGGGTTGGGCTCTCTTCCCAGGCAGCAAACAACAGGATGAGAATTCAGCCTCAAGCTGCCTCAGGGACAGTTTAGGTCGGACATTAGGAGGAATTTCTTCACACAAAGGGTGATTAGGCACTGAAATGGGCTGCCCAGGGAGGCCCTGGAGTCATCCCTGGGGGTGTTTAAGGAAAGACTGGAGGTGGCACTCAGGTGGTCAAATTGGCATGGTGGTGTTCAGTCAAAGGTCTCAGATGCCTTTTCAAACCTAATTGTTCTGTGATTATATCATTCTTCCTGTCCTTCCCCTTTTCAATGGTGTCACAGTCCTATTCTTTCATTCTGCTGAATTCTTCCCCATGTCAGCCAATCCCAATTGGCAGAAGGGGTCATCTGACAGTAGATGATGTGTTCCTGTAACTTGCTGGAGCACAAGGAAGCAAGGAACACCTATCCCAGAGAGTTTAATTATGCCTGAAAGAGGAAAAAAAAACAAAACCAAAACAAAACCAACCCAAACAAACAAAAAACAAAACAAAACAAACAAACAAAACCACCAAAAAACCCAAACCAACCTGCGAGAAATGAGCAGTTTCTCCAGCCTGAAGATAAAAAAGGATAAAAAGGATATAAATATTGCAAAACATGACCATAGATGTAAGTAATTTAAAGTAGTACTTAATCATTTCACACACATGTATTGACAAGAGTGGTAATGTTATTCCCAGGAAGACACTTTTAAAATTTGTTTGTTTGTTTATTTATTTATTGCTTTAATTCCAGTATTTCAACTGATACATTGTACAGATGGAATCTCTGTTATTTGGCTTCACAGTGGTACCCCAGGCACATCTGATGGGATGTGCTCTCCTACTATGCCCCCTTGCACCAGGCTGCCAGTGGTGGGATTCCTTTCTCCTTGCTCCTACAGCTGCCACAATTGGCACCTGTAGGAAAGCATACCATAGAGGGAAACCAGCATCTCCCATCCCCTGTCTCTGCTGTGCAGCCTGGGTATCTGCCTGACTTTCTGACAGATTTTATAAGATTCCTGCAGTGCCTGCAGGGAAACACATTGGGGCTTGACTGCCTTATCTAGAGGGAATTCCCAAAAGAGAATTCACTTCACGATGATCCAAACTCCTTTCACTACTAGTAGCAAACAGTTGTTTACAAATTACTGCATTGGATCCCATGTCTCTGGGTGGAGAAAGGAGAAAGTGTGTTTACTGTGTGTTTCACACTCAAATCTACAGGGAAAAATGTTGATAGAATGGTTGCTTGGCTCCCAGAACATGCTGTCCTTTGCCAGAAGGTGCTACTGTCACACAAGGCACAGCTGGGGAGAGAGCTCCTGCCTCACAAGTGCATCTGCCCTGGCTGAAATAAAGGTTGTGGAACAAATACTCAGTAGTTCTTGGTGAAATTCTTTTTTTGCTGTTTATGACAAGTTCTGTCATAGTTTTTGTGATTGCAAGTCGTTTTATTTAAAACATTCTGAAATCTCATTTGAAACAAATTATTACCACTAAAACTAAATCTTAAAAGTTGCACCAGCCAATGTGATAAATCCACTCACAAAACTAATAGTTTCTCTGTACATTCAGCAGAAAATTGTCACTTTTTCACCCTTACTTGTATGTAATGCATATAAAAAATATTTTACTGATACAGCAAGAACTTAACTGTTAAAAATCTAGTTTCCAACATGAACAGAAGTCTGTAACATGAACTACTGTCACCATTTTTAGTTTGCTTGCTATGGCAACATCCTGAAGGTGTGTGCTGGACTGTTGGAAGGAGTTACAGTGATTCCACAGTAATCTTCTATAAGTAAAGTGCTCTTTGGAGGGAATGCAATTATTTTCATATAAAATGGAAAGGTGAAATTAGCGTAGTGATGTTTAAGCTTGATCATGTGCATTTCAGATTTGTCGTAAGGGTGACTTTGGAGTTTTGGCCATATTTCTTTGTTTATGTGACATGCAGTGAGTTAGGATCCAACACTGACAGGTATTCTCGACTCTGCTATGGTGTGACTATGAGAAAATAAAGGAGTGACCTGCAATGGCAGCTCATGCTTCAGGTGGCCTGTTCTGTTTTGTTCTCTTCCCACTCTTACTTCTCTCTCCCCTGTCCTTGCTTTATCTCCTTGCCCATCCTCCTCTCGCCTTCCCAGAAAGCCATTTCAGCTCTTTGTTGCTGTGGTTGCTGCAGGATCACCCTTGCTGCCCTTGGCACCCCTTTCAGCAGTGATTCTCCACAGGTCCTCTTGGCTTGCCTGTCCCAGCTGCCAGTCTCACGTGCCCCTGGCACACACCATGTTTCTTAATACCCCTTAGTGCACCTTCCTTTCCATGATGTCTGTACTGCTTTTGCTCCACGAAAGCCTCATTCCCAGTAACCTGCACTTGCCAGAGCCTGCTCTGCATCACTTATGGCCATTCAGATTCTGCTGCCTCCTCCACCATTTCTGGACCCTCCCTAATGTATTCCTCCTTCACTGACACCTCCAGCCACTGATGTTTCCAGCCCTGCCTCCCCAACTGCCCTCTTTGCTTCTTTAAACCAGCTTGTTTCAACTGTAATTTCCAGAGCAGCCCTCTGCAGCCACACCTTTCTCCAGTCTGCTTGTCTGGTTACTCAGGCAGCCTCTTGCTCATTCTGCTGTGTGAGAGATTCTTCTCACCCCTGGGCTTTGTTCCCACCATGTCAATGCTTGTCTGCTGCTGCTGCCATCCAGGTGCAGGGCCCTGCAAGTGTTGCGTTGTGCACTGACCAGCTGCAGTCAAAATACTCAGAAAGACTGGGGTTGGACTGGTAGGTCAAAAAACTGTTTTACTTCCCCTCCTTTAGGCCAGATCTTCAGACCAGTTCTGGGTTTGGCAGGGGCTCTGGAAAAAAGACTGCCTGGTGTTGTGGGGGATCGGGATGCAGGTGGGGTGAAGGACTTTGTGAGAGGGTGGAGAGGGGGTTTGCTGTGCCTGTCCTCCACAAGCAGGCTCGACTGTCATCTCAGTGGCATGTCCTGTAGCTGTGTTGGTAGCAGCTGGCCTTGGCTCAGGGAAGAGCAGTCCTCAGAAGTGAGGAGACATATCAGTTCCTTGAGTCCCACAGTCCACAGGAGCTTTGTGTCCCCTCAGAGACCTCCAGTCCCTTCTAAATGCACAGTCAGGAGCCCTGTGTGTATGTTCATACACTGTATCTTCTCCCCCTGCTCTGTGCTCTGCCTTCGAGTTACAGAGCAGAACTGTCAAAACCACCTCTCCCAAAAATAATCTCTTGCTTCAGAGGCTGGAAAATGTGACAGCTCATTTTCATATGCAGAACGATGCAGTGGGTGTCTGAAAGCAGCTGAGGCTGAGGGGGTGGCTGGGGACAGGCAGCTCTGAAATGGCAGCTGGGGAACATGAGAGGAAGGACGGAAGGAAGGGAGCAAATGAAGAACGGGGAGGGGGCGGAAGGAGGGCCGGAGGCAGCAGACAGCAAGTCCAGGCCATGAGAGGGTTGTACTGTGTGGGGCTGTTCTTTTCCCCCTGTCCTTCTACTGCTCCCGTTCAGTTATTGAATTAGATAAGTATCTCTGCTGCTACTGACAGCAATTGCCAAGCTTGATATATCAGATAACTGGGGAGAGGGAGCATACAATCAGCAACAAGACAGCTTGGTGCTTTTTTCGTCTCCTTTTTCCTTCTTCTTCATGCCCCATTTTCCTCACATATCCTAACCTTAAGAAAAATCTGCTTCATCCCGGTTCTTCAATTGCTGATTGGAATACCAAGTGAAAAACACAACTTGTCATTAAGATTTCAGTTTATGGGTTGTACTGTGCTTTACCAGTCTGATTGCCAGATGGAGCAAATTCTGTTTGCCCAGCAGTGCCATGTTCCTCCCCAGCTCTGTGTGATAGTCACCCCAGTTTCTGTGTACGTGCATTTTACAGATTATTGCTCATGGCCCTTTGTCTCTGGAGCATTTGTGGCTGTGCCTGAGTCACTGCAGTTCCAGTCCTGCTGTGCCTGCTCAGTGGAAGGCTCAGAGGCTGTCGGCAGTGTTGAAGTTTGCACTGCTGCCATAGGAGACAGCTTCGTGGGGTCAGGGGAAACTTTAAACATCCCTAGTGAAGCCAAAGGGCAGGTGAGAGAAACTTCTTTCTGGCAAGTGAGCTGTTTCCAGTGAAGTTGATCTTCTCTGGTAGCACTGGAAGCAGCTAAAGGATCACTGTCAATTCACAAGTATTTTCCAATCAGTTTCCCAGAGAAGCTGGGAATGTGGTTTTATGCCCCCCAGGAGGAAATGTATGTTTCTTTTTTCTTTCTCGTATGTATGTTTAGCATTTTGACTGTTAAGCACTTGTTGGTTATTATGTATGCCTCTTACACTATATCTTTAAATTTCCAGAAGACCCACTTGTCCATCCTGCAGGTCATAGAATGGTTTGAGTTGAAAGGAACCTTAAGGATCATCTGTTTCCAACTTCCTTGCCACAGGCAGGGACACCTTCCCCTAGACCAGGTTGCTCAAAGCCCCATCCAGCTTGGCTGTGAACTCTTCCAGGGATAGAGTACCTTGTTTTTCTGATTGAAAAGCTAAATTGTCATGGGATTGGGACAATAAATTAGAAAAGAAAATTGGGAACACAGCTAGTAATGTACTGGCCAGCTTTCTAACTGGTCTAGGGGCTGAGGCGAAGTCAGGTGAAACTACAGTCTCCTGAATCTCACCCCTCACTTCAGAGAAACAGCTTTGTTATCTGTGGCTTATCTTTGCTTTGGCATGCAAAATTAAGAAGGTGTTTTAAGTTGTTCCTTTATCCTAAACTCTTTGATTTCTACCTACAAATAAGCAAGAGACATTTTCCACTTCTCATGTCAGGACATCAAGGGGTATTTTTTACTTCTGATGAGTACATATTTCACATAAGACTGTAGGACAAGATGGCTATTTTAGTCAGCACAGAAAGAACCCAGGTAAGTAAAGATTGCTTCAACACACACTAAAAATTGTGAGAGGTTTTATACTCAACTGTTTCAGTGCAGGATTAGGTTGTATGCCAACAAGAACTTTCCTTGGGTCCTGTGGCTGTGTTTCTTCTGAGGACACCGTACAGGATGGTGGGTCCTGCACAGCTACAGCCCTGCTTCCATCTGAATTTTTGGAAGGCAAACCAAAACAGGAGTCTGGTCAGCTCAAACCAGCCAAGTCACATACTCACTGAGTGTCTTGACCCAAGAAATCCTGGGAGTACAGTGGCAATCAGGAATTAATATTGGAATGATTTGTTAATTCCTTCAGTGCTTACTATTTCACTTCCCATGGTGTGACCATGTGTTTATTTTTGTTTAGTATCTTGTGTGATCTTTCTTCACTTGTGCAATGCTGGTGTGTTTGTTGATAACCTCCAGTGAGGTGCAACACTGCTGTGTCACATGGAGTTTGTCATTTCACAACAATATAGGTACCTTTGGAGAGCTGGCAAGTGGAAGAGTGTGGCAAAGTGACATTGCTTTTGTTGCAGACAGAGCTTGGAAAATATCAGAAAACACAACAGAGAATGTTTTCTGCTTGAGAGGATAGCATAAAGGTCTGTGTATTTCACCACTTGAAAAGGTATATTTAATATATTTCGAGTTTTCTCAGTGTCATGATTGATTAAACTATTCAGTATAAAACTTAAATGATCAATTTGAATTTTGTGCTATCAAAAATCAGTTACTTAGAAGCTGAACTGACAGCCAATAAAATGAGAAGCAGACAGCCTGTAAACATTGCAGAATAAGCTTGTGTAGCTAACAAAGCCACCTGTTCTTGCTATGATCAAATAAATATTTTTCCCAATGGAAGTGTTAGAAACACATTTGTGTCCTTTTCCTGCCAAAACAGAATTTTCTTATTATACTATGACCTAAAGGCTGCTTCATTTTAAGATGATCTGATGGGCTAAATCCTAAATTACCATCGTAAAGGTATGAAGGAGATGAGTGTGTGGTGATATGGGATGTAGCACTATAATATAAAAGTCAGCAGGGACACTTTGCCTTTTTTCCTAACACAGGAATTTCCAGACCTCCCACTATAGGTATTGTCCTGGTTTGGCTGGTACAGAGTTAATTTTCTTCCCAGTAGCTGGTACAGTGCTGTGTTACGAATTCAGCATCAGAATAACATTGATAGCATGCTGATGTTTTAGTTGTTGCTAAGTAGTGCTTCCCCTAAGTCAAGGACTTTTCAGTTTCCCATGCTCTGCCTGTGAGGAGCTGCACAGAAGCCTGGAGGTAGCACAGCCAGGACAGCTGAACCAAACTGGCCAAAGGGACATTCCAGACCATAGAACGTCACGCTCGGGTCCCCACACCATGTGGGACCTGAGCATGGCATGAATGGTGTGGAACAAGGGGTGGAGAAGGTGCTGGCATTGGCTGCAGTATAGCTAATTGTATTTGTGGTAGCAGGTTTAGGCCTGTGTTTGGGATTTGTCCTGAAAACAGTGTTTATAACAGAGGAATGTTTTCATTATCACTGAGCAGCACTAATACAGAGTCAAAGTCTTTTCTGCTTCTCACCTCATGCCCCTGGTGAGGAGGCTGGAGGAGCACAGGGAGCTGGGATAGCTGATGCCAGCTATATATCCCAGAGGGATATCCCACACCCTATGGATCAGCATATCATGGTCAGCATATATATCCAGGGGAAGAAGAAGGAAGGGGAGGATGTCTGGAGCAATGACGTTTGTCTTCTGAAGTCACCATTCCATGTGATGGAGCCCTGCTTTCCTGAGGCTGGCTGAACACCTGGCTGTCCATGGAGAGGGGTGAATGAATTCCAAATTCCTTAGTTTGCTTTGTTTGTGTTCCTATTAGACTGTCTTTATCTCAGTCCCTGAATTTTCTCATTTTTCTGATTCTCTTCCCATTGCCAGGGAATAATCAAGTGGCTGTGTATGCTGAGTGGTAGGGTTTTAACCATGACATGTATTTTGATAGAAGTCATGGGATCCAAGGATCTTCTTTCCTTTAAATCTACCTTTAATTATTTTTGGACTATTGACTAATTTAATCTTCATATGACAAATGAGATAGAGATGTTAATAGCTCCCACAGTGTTAATTTATGAATGTAATACCTGAACCCACTGTGTATCTCAGTTTATATTCAAACAAACAAACAATCTCTAGATAGGAAAATTAAAATGAAAAAGGGCAGGTAGCATGTCCTTCATCTGATAGAGACTAAACTGCATCCAGTTTGGCCCCCTGCAGCTGATACACTCCTTCTGTATGTGTCAGCAGGCCTTGAGCTCTCCCATGTCCTGCTGCTGTCTCTTGCCAAATTCCTGGCTCACATACCACACCCTTGGCATCATGGTACAAAACACATCACTGACACGCTGTTAAGCCACCCACTCTCTATTAGTAATTGATTTCCTTATTTTTCTTAAGATTTTACAGGAATTAATGCAAGGGGCACACTTGTGAGACCTGTGGAGATCAGGGCTTTGTGTTTCATTTAGAGACATCATAAGAGCCACACCTTCGCTGCTCACGTAGTCTCTTAGCAGCAATATAAGGACTAAGCAATTCTACTTTAAATCTTTAAAACAAGAGCCTTTGTGAAAGCCAGCTTTGGTGTTCCTCAGTGCAAGTATCTCCACTGTGAGCTCAGACTGGCATGTGGGGCTGCAGGGAGATAGATTTCTCTTTGTTCTCAAAATGCACAATGTGCAGGGACAGTGTTGGCTTGGTCAGAGACTTCAGGGAGGGAACCCCTGTCAGTGGGGTTGCCCTCATGACCAGAAAATCTTGCCCAAAGATTTTCATCCGTTTGCAAGATCCCAGGTGTGGCTGGGATCCCAGGTGTAGCAGGTTATGCATACCAAACCCTGGGTGGCAGCAGGCTGCCAGCATCCCTCTGCTCCCTGAATTCTCCTCTGTGTGTGTCTCACTTGGCTCTTGCAGCTCAGTTTTGGGGAAATACCCTTCATTCCTGCAGCTCTGCATGGGACACAGACACTTTGGTCTTGCAGCTCACTGTTGGAGAGTCACCTCACTCCCACAGCTCATCCTTGGTCCTACAGACATCCCACTCTGTGGGAGCCACAGTATCCTGGTTTTGGCTGGTATAGAGTTAATTTTCTTCCCAGAAGCTGGTACAGTCCTATGTTTTCAATTTAGGATAAGAATAATGTTGATAACACACTGATGGTTTAGTTGTTGCTAGTGGGGCTTGCCAAAAATCAAGGTTTTTTCAGCTTTCTCTGTTCTGCTAATGAGGAGTTGCACAAGAAGCAGTAGGGAGCACAACCAGGACAGCTGACCTGAACTGGCCAAAGGGATATTCCATACCATAGAATACCATGTTTGGTACATAAACTGTGGGGAATTGTCTGGAAACTGCTAGTTACTGCCCAGGGGTAGGATGGGTATTGGACAGGGGTGGTAAGCAGTTGCACTATGCATCACTTGTCTTTCTTGGGTTTATAGCTCTTTTTGTTCCCTCCCTTTTCATTATATTCATATATATTATATTTCATTATTATGATTATTATCTCTCATTTTATTTCAATTATTAAGCTGTTGTTATCTCAACTAAAGTGTTGTACCTTTTTTTCCAATTCTCTTCCTCATCCCACGGGGTGGGGGGAGCAGTGAGCAAACAACACAACTACATGGTCTTTAGTTGCCAGCTGAAGTTAAACCACAACAAACAGTAAGAAGAAAAGGGGACAGTATGAGCCTTGTTTGAGGTGACATGCACAGTGGCATCCTGACCTAATGGAAGCTTTTCTAGAAGAGGGACTGTCTTGTCTATAGTAGCGAGGATACATTTTTCCAACCGAATCTGTGGTGCAGACTGGGTCCATGTAGCTGGTTATGGTACCCACAACTCTGCAGGGCCTGTGAATGATGTGTTGGCATTAAAGGGCTGGCAAGCAGCCTTCTAAAGAGCTCATCAACCTGAACCTGCCTATGACTGCTGTTGCCCTGGTCCAAAGTCTCCTCTCCACGAGGGGAAGAAGGGACAGCGGATAAGGTCAGTGTCTGAAAGGGTGTAGATATGTGGGCATGCATCTGTTGCAAAACAGCCATGGAAGGCTCTTGAGCATGGAGAGTACACAGGCATGGGAAGGCAAGAAGGCCTGGGCAGGTGGGCCCTGTGCTGACATGCTCCCCTTCATCTTCTCTGTAGGTACAAATTGTCTACTCCAAAGGATCCTTGTTGTCTGCAGCAGAGAACTGAGCCAGTTTGCAGTGTTTGACCCTGGGCCCATGGTTGTTCTTCGGTTTCAACAACAAAGTGTATATAGGTGTACCCAGAGTCACTATGGGTCGAATTCATTTAAGATTAGGTGTTTATAACACAAGCATCTGGTTTTATAGCTCTTTTTATCATCAGTGAAGGGCTAATAAATATAAACCACCAGGTTCAAGCAAGTTGTTATTTTCCCTGATGTGGACTGAACTACATTCTGAGCTCTGTTGCCTCCATCTCCCTGATGATAATGGAAACCTGGGCAGCAGCCTCAGTGGGTGACTCTACAAAGCAGGTGGAGTGAGGTGGATCCCACCACAAGCCCACAAGAACCATCAGCTGGGCAGAGCAGAGTCCTGTGGAGGTACAGTGGGAGCAGTTCAGGCTGTTTGCTGGCTGTTGGCGTGCAGGTGTTCACATCCACCTCTGCAGCTCAAACATAGCACACACCACCCTTTGCTGCCAAGAGACCTGGGGAAAAACTGAGGGGAGAGAGGAGACACTGTGACGGGCACTCAAATTTAGAGAAGGTGAAAATGCTGAGGGACTTGCAAGGGCACCAAGGAAGCAGAGAAGAAGGTATGGTGTAGCTATTGAGACGGGACACATAAAGGAGAGTTTCAGACCTGTAGTGAACCAGGGTCTCACAGAGAGCAGCTGCCTCAGGGGAAGCTTGGTTACTGTTATCCTGCACCAGAAGCCTCCATTTTGCCCATTCCCCTTGAATGTGCTGCACAGCATGGCAGCTGTCACTGGCAAGTTTGCTCTGCTGAGGGGCAGTGGCTCTGTTCCTCCAGGTTTTTCAGGAACACGCTTGTCCATCGTGAAAATCTCTTCTTTGGCCCCTGGCTCTGTCTCTTTAGGTAAAGCTGAAGGACTGATGTAAAAGGCTTTGTGATCCCTTTGGTTTTCAGTTTAGTTTTCACAAGTATATTTTGTATTGAAAAATAATTTTAAAAGTCAGGAGACAGCCTGTGTGTAACTAGCTCCATTCTCCCAGGAGAGAGTTGACATTAATTTCTCACTACTTCTAGGAACATTTGGTTTTGTAAAATGTTTTTTTTTTCTTTCAACATTTTTCTAGTATCTTTCTGTTTCTGAGTTACCTTAAGGTGGGTTTTGAAGGTAAGCTCTATTTCTACACAAAGAGGATTGGCTGAAAATGGACTGATGTGTTCATTTCCATCACAAACTTTCAGGAAGCCTTTGCACAGGTGCTGTTGAAAAGTTACTGTTTTGCAGTAGTGGAAGGACAAAATTATTCTTGCAAAATACTGTTTCATCTCCCTTTTTTTAGGGATTGAAAATGCAGATACTGGACAGAAATAAAGACAGTGTGATTCTGCAGCTCTTGATGCCAGTGCAGTGAACTGGCATCAAGAGTAAAGAGCATGGACTAAAAGGCAATGGGAAAGAGGTGTGTACCAGAAGAAAGCTTGCATCTAGTCGTTAGTTTCAAGTAGCTAACAAGATGCTTTGGTTAGTTTAAAGATGCCTTAGTTAGTTTTGAGAAGTTTTCAAGATGGTCCTGAAGACCATCTTCATATATTTGATGGCACCAGATGTAAAAAACCCCACTGATGTTATAATGTCTGTGTGTGTACATGTGTTTGTTTTGCAGCTAGAACAGTTTTAACTGTCAGAAAATTGTTACATCCTGCTCTGTGCAGTCAGGGTCATGCACTTACCAGGAACAGTCTTCAGAGCCCCCCCAAAAAAGGGCATTCCCAGCATCAATGTGGGTGTGAGTGGAAGAGAAAGCAGCAAGTGAGGGTCAGGGTCTTCTTGTGCCTGCAGAAGGCTTTGTCAGATAAAGCAGGTCACATTTTCCACACTTTTATTCTGCTTGTGCGTTCATTCTTCAGCTGCACAAACCTGGATGCACTGGTGGTGGATGCTGCTCTCAGGGGTCCTGCTCACAATCAGTGAGCACTGTCTGGGACCAGTGCTGGAACATGAGTACAGAAAAAAAGGAGGAAGGTGGAAGCCCTTTGGGTTCCTTTGTCCTCAGGAAGCTTTGATGTTAACCTCAAATCCAGGTCAGTCTCATGAGACAGGGAATGATCTAAACTGTAATTTATCTGGAACATGTAATATCCGTAACAATTCTCCAGAAAGCTTTGCCTGCTGTTTGAGCTTCAGGTTCACAAGACTTCCTGCTTCTGGTGAAGTCCTGGGAACTCCTAAAACTGGTGTGACACCTCCTTCTCATTCCCTGCAGTGTTTTGTGTCCTATATGAGCTGCATTGTCACATATTGTCAGCCTGTCACAGTTTGGGTCTGTTTCCTTAGGCTCAGTTAATTAAAAGCTCAGATGTCATTTAAGAGTAACTGGAGGAGTTGCTGTCATAGAGAAATCAGTGCTGTACCATCCTGGTCAGCACAGCCATGGAGGGCAAAGCTGAGACACTAAAGTACATGTACGTGAAATAAAACCATGTCTGGAAAGCATTTCCTAAATTAAAGAAACACAGCATAGCAACCCATGCTGAAGGAAGCTTTTTGGATCCAAATTAGGATGACACAGATGATACAGCAAAGACATGTTTGTTTTTAGGTGCAGATCTACGAGTGAGCCTGCATGCAGAGACCCCTCTCCTCTCTTTGGGATGACTATTATTGGCACAGTATCTGACCAGCCCAAATTCAAGTGCTGTGTGGGTCTGTTTGGTTACTGAAGAGCTATTTGGCAACTCTGGGTGAATGCCCTTGGATAATCCTGCTGACACTGGGTGTTAGAGAGCTTGAAGTTTTAGAAACTTTTGGATCAAATTTACTCTTGTTAAATAAACAGTGAGTATTGATTAGATCATATGAGCACTCTTTCAAATACCGCACTATCCAGAGTTCATTTTTATGTATTTATATTTTCAGAATGCTTTGAAATGCTTGCTTTGGTCTATGCTAGATCTTTACTCATGAAGCTCTATATACTTTTATATGCATGGACCTGTGCACAGAGATAGGATGGTTTTCAAGGCTGCTTAAAGATTAAAACTTTGTTTGTTTTAATTAGAGGCTTGAATCCCTTAGGTAGATTTGAAAATCTCAGTCATAATTCTTTGCTTATCTTAGCATATTGGGGTAAGACCTTTTCCATGTTAAAATAATTTCTAAGTGCTCTTTTCTTGCTGCCATGAAATAAAAATGTGTTTTAGTGGAATTTTAAGAAGCATTTGTTTTTCTAGACATATCAGTTTATTTTTCTCATTTGCTGTTTCGTTTACTGAGGGAGCTCTTAAATCACAGTCTGTTTATATTTTGTACTGAGCAGAGTAGCAAAGGGTTTGTCTGGACTAAGCCTACACATCTGTAAAGGCCTTTTATTATCATTATTTGTACAGCTTAAATGTCCTGGAAAGGTTTTCTCATCTTAAATCTCTCAGCAGTACAGTTACGTATCTGGCCTCAGATGTATGTCAGGAGAGCACCACACGGCCCTGCCAAGTGCAACACCGCGCACGCAGAGCAGGAGCTGCTGTGCAGCGGTGGGAAAAGAGGGAGGATGGGATCTGTAAACAGAGCGGAGTAGGTGAAAGGCTGCGGGTGCTCTGTTTACACCGTGCGAGCAGGGAGCGCTCATGTTGCACAGGCAGCTCTGTCCGGGCAGGAAGAGGAAAGCACAGCCTGTCTGGGTGCTGCTTCCCCAGGCGGCTCGTTGCGCCACTCTCCATATCTGGCAAGGTGCTGCTTGAAGCCCTGAGGAGCCTCAGCCGCAGCGTGTTCCTTCCATCCATCCATCCATCCATCCATCCATCCATCCATCCATCCATCCATCCATCCATCCATCCATCCATCCCAGTGCCTTCCCAGCTGCTCCGCTGCAAGGAAATCCCCGGCCCGCGGCCCAGGGGAGGCCAGTGCGAGCAGTGGAAGCGGCTGCGGGCAGTGGACACGGGGCTCCTAGCACTGTCAGTGGGGCTACCCAGCGCGGCTCCAGGCTGCACAGGGTGAGTGATGCCTTTCTGAGCTGCCTGGATGGTGGAGATGGGCTGGTGCACTGCAGAGTGCTGGAGCAAGCCCAAGTGTGGGGAAAACCAGCCCATCCCCAGACCTGACCTGGATCTCCTTGCCAATCTTTTGGATGGCACTCTGTTGGGTTTGACTTCTAGTTTAGGGCAACATTTTCCTCATTCACTCCCACCAAGGTATTGGTATGGTACCTCCCACCAAGGGAATACCATAATTTGGGATTTTGCTTATTCTCAGAGTGAGCATGGGACTGACTGGCTGTGCTTTAGGCACACACAAAAGAAGATGCAACTCAATAGCTTTAGACCCGTTTTTAAACATTACTTTGCCTTACCTGTACATGTTGAAATGCTATGAACCTCAGATTTTGGGTTGTCTGCAAGTGATGGAAATGCTGTAGGTGTTTTGTTAAAGAAAATACTCAATTGTCCCCAGCAATTTATCAAAGGTGCTTCCCTCCCCATTTCCTCTCCAGCCCCAAGAACAAGAGCTGACAAATAAGACTCCAAGCCCTGGAAGGACCACATGCCCTGCAGCTGTCCCTGTGACCAAAAGGGCTGAGAACTACCATGGAGCACCAGCACCTTCTCCTGCACTCCTTTTTGTTTTTTTAATTGTAGCCTGGCACACGGAGCCGCTGGCACTCAGGAGGGGAGCCTGTGGCTCCCTGATGTCTGTGGTCCCTGCCATGAGTGTAATCCCCTCTGCAGGGCTTGCTCGGCCAGCTCAGGGTGTGCCTCCTTTGCACACTTGCAGACACACTCTGGTTTGACTCTGGTTGAACAGGAGTGGCCACAGAGCAGGCTGGAGGCATCAGCCCCATCCCCAGGCCCCTGCTCCCTCTTGCCTGCAGCAAGAGCAGCCCCATGTTCTGCCAGGGGCATGAGGAGTGGCCAGCAGCTCCTCTCTGCTCCAGGTGAGAGGGCTGAAAGCACCTACAGCACATGCAGTGAGTGACAGCTCATGGCTGCATCATCATGCTTCAGTTACTCATCTACAAGCCATGCCAGCTCGGGAGAGGCCTGAGGAGCACACTGAGTGCCAGTAGCTGGGTGTGCCAGTAGCTGGGTGTGCCAGCTGCTCATCATGCCTTGGGGGGGATAATTGCCTGCAGGAAACGAGCCATGAGTGGACTCCAACCCTTTGCCTGCACGGGGACCCAGTGGGGGTGGATGGTCACCCGGGGCCCGATGAACAGCACAGCTGAGACCACAGATCATCAGTGGACCCAGAGATGTGTGCAAGGCATGCGAAGAGCAGGTGCACAGACTGGGAAGGTATGAAACCAAGGAGATCTCTTTGTGGGGGTTCCCTCCCCAGAGGCACCCGCTCAAGCTGTTGTTGCTGCACCACAATTAAAATACTTAAAGGAGCCAGATGTTTGAAATTCTGCTAGGGGAAAGGCAGGGTGGGGATGGTGACCGTGTGAGTGGTGTGTGATTGGAGTCAGGTGGGGCACCTGGCAATTCACTGGAGCTGCCCAGCTTGGGTGATGTGAGTGAGACTCCCAGAGTGGCTCCCAAATGGAGAGAGAAACTTCCTTAACAGTGAGACAGGCATACTACCATGTATCCTCCTCCTTTGCTGTTTTTCCATGGGCACAGGACAGCCTGGTGCACCATCCAAAAGGACCTTTAGGAGATCTGTTGTGAAATCCCAAGATCACTGATTTTAAAACATCCACAGAAGCCATAATCATTTAATAAGTTGTCTCTACTGATCTAGTCCTGCCATTTGTAGACAGTAGTACAGACACACTGTGTGAATTACAGACTAGATACCAAGCCAAACACTGTGCTTCCATCTGGAGCATTACAGTTCTGCTTCTTGCTTTTATCAGTTTGTTCAACTGGGCAAGGAAGCCTAGTGTAGAAATTGATTGTCTTTGGAAAAAATTAGCAATCTACTTAATGCTGAAACAATGCCTTCTGACTAGCTGTCAGGGCCTTCAGCTGGTTTGAGTGTAGCTAATTCCAGACCATGATGCCTTATATGTTATGGTGCATGTCCTCAGCTTCACCTTTCCATTGTGCATCTTATCTGAAACCCTGCTCCTGGGACTTGCAATCATTCATTTGGAATTAAAAATGAAACAAATCACCTTAGATCTCATTTATGTGGGAAGCTGGGAACTGTAGTGGGTAAAGAAACAGCTTTTGGTTTATTGAATACCCTGGGGACATGCTGCAGAAAGCCCAGTATGCTGTGTGTGTAAAACATGCACTGTGTGGAAATAGAAGCTTACAAGACAACGTTTTAAGGTGAAATTGCTGCAGTATGAGACAAACCCCAGAAGCTCGAAGGGACAACGTCAGTCTGAGTTTAGGGGACTGTTAATAGTCACTGGAGAGGCAATAGAAAGTCACAGGTAGAAAGAAAACGTGATCATATGGAAAGAGGCAGGTGGAGCAAGCCCAGCTGCACCCTCTCCAAGCCCAGAGCAGCACGTTGGGCAGATGGGCTCAGTCTGTGGCACAGGGAGCCTGCACCAGCTCCTAGGAAACCCAGTGCTGCTGGGGGCAGGGGGCTGTGATGCACTGCAGAGGGCTGTGGTGTGACAGAGTGTGACAGTGGCACCATATCCCCTCTCTCCTCTCTCTGCTGGCCATGTCACATCCACAGTAGTCTCCTGCCCTGTCCTGGCAGGTGCAGGGCTCTGGCTGGCAGGCATGGAAGATGCCAGTGCCTCGGCAGCCAGGCACACAGCTTGGCTGTGGCTGCAGTGTGGCCCTGGTGTGGCATGCAGGCTGTCTGCATTCTTGCACCAGGGGCTTGTGGCCACCATCTCATCTGAGTGCTTTAGTCCTGTGTGAGTGCATGATAGGGCACTTGGCATGTGAGACAGAGATCTCTCCTCTAAAACTTCTCTAATTGTGGTGTCCTCCAGGGTTTTGCACTGGAGCAGGACTCATCCTGCTCAAGGTGCATCCAATATAACCAGTCTGATGGTTTAATAGGTTTAATGTCAAAGAAACTCCCTGCTCTGAGCTGGAGGTGTTACCTCATGGTTGCCAGAGACTGCTTGGGCCAGCAGCAGCAGCAGCTTTGTGTGCTGTGCCAAGCTAGTGTCTGGAGCCACAGCTTTCCATGCCTGCAGCCAGGTGAGAGGCACCAGAAGGTCATCCAGAGCACCAGGATCTGGAGCCAGGCTATGTGTGAGCCATGGGCTGCAAGGCTGCTGTGGGCTTTATGTGCCTGCCACTTCATTGCCAGGCTACAGGTGACTCCCCTTATCTTGGCTTTGAGGTTTGAGATGGCTGAACCCCAGAGGAATGCCCAAGCAGGTGGCATCCTCCAAGGCCTCAGGCTCAGGGGAGAGCAGCTGCATGCCAGCCATGCAGGCAGAGCAGCAGTGGCCCGTGGGGGTGGGTGTGGGTGGGTGCATGCCATGGGTGCAGTGGGGCTGGGGCTGGGGCTGCCTGCTGCTGCTGGAGAGGGGCTCCAGCCCTTTGGCAGCGCCAGCGATGGGAGAGCCCCTGCTCCAGGGACATTGCAAAATGCATTTGGCAGAAGCAGAAGCACAGCAGGCTAAATGTGCTAAGCCAAACCAACTTTGCTTTGTGGATTGTTTGTTTTTTTTTCTCACAAGCCACCAAACAAACACCACTTTGGGGCCCGAGCAGAAGCTGGGAATGCCTCTTCTGTTTTTCTGTTTCTGCCTTTCCCCTGCTTGTCCATTCCCCACTTGTCCAGCTCCTTGCAGGATCTCACAGGGCCCCCACAGCCGCTGCAGCAGCACTGTGGAAAAATGCACTATGGTTCTGTGGGACTCAGCTTGATGGTCCCAAGGGATGGAGGGCTAGGACTGCCAGGGGAACAGCAGCCAAGTCAGCGGCCACAGCCTGGCACGCTGGAGCCTGAGTGGTCCTCCTTGTGGGGCTGCCCATGCAGTAGAGACTTCCTAAAGCCATCTAGAGAGTGTTTTAAATGCAAATATTGCAAAGCATTGCCTGGCTTTCCTCTAGCTAGCAGGGAAAAAAAACAAGAATACCCTGGAAAGCTATTCTGGTCTCGCACGATTCTCAAGTGGAAAATTTCATCTGAACTGATTTCAGCTGGCGGGGTTAAGGGAGGTGAGGCCCAGCTGCCGCTGGCTCTGCAGCACGGACGGACGGACAGACAGACGGCTCCACAGGAGCCCGTGCCTGCCACGCGGGCAGGGCTGGGTCTGGCAGCGGCTCCGGTGGGGAGGAAGGAAACCTGAGCCCAGGGGAGCGCAGCGCTGGGATGCAGCCCTCAAACGGCGGGGCCGCTGCCGCCGCTGTTACCGCTCCCCGCCAGGGAATGAACCGCGCCAGCTCTCCAGGTGCTCAGGGCTGCCTTTCCACCTTGTTCCCGTCTCCCCGCGGCAGTCCCTGCCCTCGGTGCAGCCCATGGAGCGGGTGCAGCGGCAGGGACGCTGGGTGCGGTGGCTGGCGGGGCTAATCCCTGTCCTGCAGGAATAACATGGGCCGTGTCACCAGCCCTGCTGACGGCACAGCCCTTAGCGCCGGCCTTGAAGCCGTGCCAGGGGAGCTCGCCTGGGGCCAGGGACCGCGGCCTGGAGCCGGCGGGGGCGAGCGCCTCCCGGTGAAGCCCAGCTGGAGAAGGGAGTGTCCGCTCCTCAACCTTCCCCTCAGTGCTGATATCCCAGGACCACGCACTTTAAAACCTAGGGCGGGCTGGGAACTTGCTGTTCAGGTGTTCGCTGTTGGAAAAGAGTAGTAATTTGTCGAAATTGCAACTTTTGATGGGAATGTTCGTATGTGTATGGGAGACAGAGTCCCCTGGTCCTGTGTCCTGGAGTGTCTCCCACCTTTCCCCTGTATCTGGTACTAGTGTGGGTAGGTCAGTCCCCACTCTCACACGAAACAGAAAGGCTTTGGATCCTCACTCAGACAGCTCAAAAGAATGGCTTTTCCAGCCAGCACCTGCCAGCACAGCTCCAGCCGTGTGGGCCAGCAGCGCTCAGCCAGGGCAGTGGTGCAGCACAAACCACAAAGGGGGTTTGTGATCCGCTGTCAGACTCACCGGGTGATTCTGTGGGGAAGAGGGCCCGGCAGGTCTTAGGTTCAACTGCGGGCTCTGGGCAGGTTCAGCCATTAGGTCAGACCAGGCTGCCCAGGGCTGTGTCCCGTCGGGGCTGGGAAAGGATCCCGACAGCCTGTCTGGGCAGCCCTTGGCACTGCCTCACGCATCCAGAGGCTTTCCCCGTTTGTAGTTCCAAGAGCATTTAAGGAGCGCGTTACAGCGTGACGTGGCGGCTCGCAGCGTGTGGCGGGGACTCCCCGGCGCCGCCGGGACGCGGGAGCGGGGCTGGGCCCGGACGGGAGCGAGGCAGGGCCGGGCCTGGAGCGGGGCTGGGACGGGCCTGGAGCGGGGCTGGGCCCGGGCGGGAGCGGGGCAGGGCCGGGCCTGGAGCGGGGCAGGGCCCGGGCGGGAGAGGGGCTGGGCCGGGCCTGGAGCGGGGCAGGGCCCGGGCCTGGAGCGGGGCAGGGCTTTTCCCTCCTCCCCGCTTCCCCCCCGCAGCGGCTCCGGGCGGGCGCTGGAGCTCCCTGCTGGCCGCAGTTCCCGCGGCCCCGCTGCTGCCACAGCTCCAGCGGCCGCCGGGGGAAGGAGAGGGGCCGGGAGACCCAGCAGTGCCCCAGGGCCGCTGCTTCAGGGGCTGCTTCCGAACGGCACTACTCGCACTGGAGCTCGCTGCGTGTTGCTGGTGCTCCAAAGGGGTTACTGGGAGGAGGGTGTCCACCGTGGAGCCCAGCACTGCTGCCCAGAACATCCCTCGGCCAGCCCTGGCTGCAGCAAGCACTGACAAGTGACCTGTAGTGCACAGCTTCTCCTTGCTTCATCACCTTCAATCCGGGGATTTCCCCTGGAAAGGGGTAATAAGCTGCTGACACGCATAGCTAAGTGGTTTGCTTAAGGGTATGAAGAAGGGAATTCAGAGAGGGGATAGTTAAGCAAAATATAGTCAAGATCTAAATGCAAAATCTTGGGCTTGAATTCTCTCCTCTATTTGACTGATACGAAGGAGTTGCCCGTATTGACATGGCACAGTAGGACAAGACACGATGCACATGTGACAGATTGTGTTTTGCACTACTGCCCACTGCAGCATTCAAGCATTTCAAGAGAACATTAAAATAAAGGATTATATTTAACAGAACTTATGGGAAGCAGCCAGCTGAAGACAGGGGGGATCAGCAGGGAGTCCCTGCTGCCACATCCAAACTCAGGCTGACAAACACAATTAGCTTTGTCCTGTGAGCCAAGAGGGTAATCCTGTTAATGCCCCTAATTCAGCTCTGAGACTGAGTTGCAAATAGATGGAAATGTAGAGGGAAACAAGCTTGCAAATAAAGTGAATATGCATGTTACTCCAAGCACAAGGACTGTAATAGGAAGGGTCCCCACCCTCCCACATCTGTGGGAGCAGAAAGGACCAGCTCTTAGGGAATAGCCCTGGAGTCCTGGGTTAGAGAGACCTTCACGTGGCAGCCCCTCCACCAGTGCCACAGACACCCCCACTCCCCTCAGCAATGGATACAACAGATCATGCTTTTCCCTAAAACTCGGGGCAAGTACTTTACTTCCAGCAAAAGGAAAAATTAGGTGTGTAACATCTGACACCCTCCTGCAGTACATGTGGCAGGCACAGATATTTTCTCCTTCAATTACGATCAGGCCAGTTAAGCCATCTTTGGTACATACCCTGTTGCTTCTCCTGGCTCCTTGCAGCAATCAGCTGGTACTGCCAGCAGCCACTGAACCCTCCTACAGGCAGCCATTGCCACCCCCTTGCTGGCATCCAGGCTGCTTCCTAGGGCCGAATTTTCTTTCCAGCTGTTGCCCAAGGCCTTAGAAAAGCCCCGAAAGCATTGCCTCTCCTCACCTCACAGAAAAGGAGACTCACAAGGTACTGGTTCAGCAAGATCAGTCTGGACCAGAACAAGGGCAGTTGCCTGGCTGTCAAGGATTAAAAGCTGTTTTCTAGCCCAAGTTTTTTTGGCGGGTGTTGTTTTTGGTTGGGTGGCAGGTTTTCTTTTCGTTTGGTTTTAGGTGGTTTTTTTGTTTTTTTTTAATTAAAAGAACCCCAAGGGTTCAAACCTGAGACATAGACAATTCCACACACCCCTCTCCCTCCCCAAAAAGCAGAAACAAGAAGAGTACATAGGAAGCAGCAAAAGATCCAGTGGTGGATCCAGGGCACCCACTTTTATTCTGATCCAATGTAAGCCAGTCGTGCAGCTGCTTGGGCACACAATGAAAAGTTGGAACCGTTTCCTCCTGTTCCTGAGAAGTAACTGGCAACACCAGTACCACAGCCTTGTCTGGGCCCACAGCCCTGGATCCTTCTTAGGCAATGGAAGGCAGGCTGCAGGGCTGGGTCAGGGAAGTGTTCAGGCCATGCAGGACCAGCACAGCACACAGGGAAGCAGCGTCTGCAGGCCTGTGTCAGACACCCCTGCTCCTGCCACAGCCTCAGCAGCAGGAGGGGCTGCAGCTGTCCAGCAAGCACAACAGGGCTACATCAGCTCCAAGTACTCTAAAGAAATCATCCAGCTTTCATATCTGGTAAAAATTCCAAACTGCAGTTACAACATAAACAGTAGCACGCAGCAAATCAAACTGAAATACATACTGTGTTCAGACTCCAGGTTGGCTTTAATGGCAGACTGTCTTCAAGTACAGCAAGTATTTCTGCTCTGACCACTGCTGCATTCATAGAGAAATTGTTTTCTACTTCTCTGTATGTTAACATAAAACAACTTTTAAAAACTGTATGACAGAAACCTGTTTGATTATCTAACCTTAGGCAACTGTAGTTGCATTTAGTCAAAAACCACACAGCAGTCTGTCTTGTCTAGAAAGACCTCAACAGTAAATGGAAGAGCTTATCACTGCTTGACATGGGTCAGCTAGTAACTTCAGGTTAAAAAAAAAAGAAAACCAAAACCAAACCAAATCACACATTCCCCCCTTTAATTTACTCCCTTTTCACTTGTACATTTAATTAGAGTAATAAGTGTTTCTTAGACTGCATCTCCAAAGCATAAGCCATTTTTTATCTCCTAACTGACCTGTAAAACTGTTCTGAAAAAACCAAACTGAGAATTTACTTTCAAGTAAAACTTAATGAAGTTTCATAAAACCTTTCCTTTACAGAGTCAGAAAATAAAATTTCCTCCTGGCTGGCACTCATGTGAAGTACACTTGCAGCCAAAGGGTATAACTTTTACCTCCAACTAAAGGGTTCAAAAAGTCCCTATTACCTGTAGGATCTAGGCCTCAGTGCATTATTTCAAAACCCTAATACCCCCTTCTCCTCCTCCCCCCAGTCTTCAAGTAGGGAAAGTTAAAGTGAGAAAGCAAGCAAAGGACCTTGAAGAAATTGAGAGGCTAAAGTAACACAAAAAGAAATTCTCTGACCAGTTCAAGCAGTTCATTACTCAATGCACATATACTTGCAGCAGTCTGATTTACCTTTACATTATGGATACAGAAATGAAGTCCAGTGCAAGAGAGCATTTGAGGTTTCTGTAGTCTTGTGCAGCCCTACCCTAGAGTCAGCACTATACAGAACTAGCTAAAGTTGAAAGTTAAGACTTTTCAAACAAACACTATTAAAAAAGGAGCCAAAGGTTCTGTGACAACATGCAGAATTGGACTAACTCATGCTGCCTCAGGGCACTGCATGCACACAAGCTGGGACAACCTCTCCATGCACACCCATGCCTAGTGCAGGTTAGCTGGTTGGTGTGAAGAACTGAATCTAAGGTCATGCTCTAAAAACACACCACAAATTGCCTTTTAGCCTTCCAGGAACTTACATGACTTTCACTTCATACAGATTGATCAATCTTAACATTTTTACTGTTTAACACAAAGCTGAACCAATGGGCTTGAGAAAAGAAAGCTTCTCAAATCAATCATATATACATCTACTTTATAGCTATCTGCCTAGCTCCTCCCAAAGTTAGCCTGAAAAACAGTAAAATCTACACAAAGTTTTATTGCAATCATACAAGGGATACATCATGGGTCAAATACAACAAATACTATGATGCAATTTTACATTTATTAAACTACAGTTCAAAGCACAAATTTACACATTCTAAATACACTAAAACATCTAATGAAGTCACACTGGTCTCCCACTGACATTTGATATATCTGGGCGAAAGACAATAACTTTACAAGACTTTTCTAACAGGAATCCTTAGTATAAAAACTGTGTACTTGTATGTAAACTGTTGAAGAACCCAAGTGATGGGTTTCCATCTCCACTAAGTCATCCATTTTGTTGCATATTTAACGCTCAGGGGTTGAATGAACTTGATTTTAAATTTGGACACCATTATCTAACCCTCCCACCCCCCACTGAATTGTAGCTGTAGCTTGTTTTGCCTGGTCCCCATTACTATTAATATGTTTTCAAGTTTTGAAGAGAATGAATTGAATTGAAGATTGTTCCATTTCTTCCAGATTGGAATGTTGACCAGACAAACTACAGACTTGCAACTGCAGGTCTAAATGAAGCGTTAATGCCTGTTTAAGCTGCAGTGGAAAAGCGTTCTTCCGGGCTCAGCTGAATGCACGAAGGCACAAAGAAGAAGTTCTTCATCAATGTGTCTGAAGCAATTCCAGCATCTTGCATCTCATCCCTGCAGCAGAAAAGGTCAAGAGATGTAACAGCAGGTTTTCCGGTTCAATTTCCCTTCAGAAAGCAGCCGCCACGCAGTGTGTGCAGCCAACTGCCCCCGCATGCTTGGCCCTGGCTCAGCAGAAGGGAGCCCAGCTGTGCCAGTGCCTGGCACTCAGAAATGCTGCCACTCGCCAGGGTGGGAGCACAGGGCCCTGCCTGGGCACAGGAACGGGGTACCACACTCCCCATCACCACAAGAGCATCACTCCCCTTCCTGCCCACGGCAGTGACAACACTGCACACAAGCTGTGGATATGTGTATTAGGAAAGCTCAAAGGTTGATGTTAAACAGCTTTTGTTAAGCCAGTACAAGACTTTACAACTGCCACTGAACTCCCAGGTAAGATCAGTCAGGTATTCTGCTTTCCTTTGTCAGCCCTAAAGCAAAGTAGGCATTTTATCACAGATCTCAGTTTAGTCTCAGCAGTCAAACAACAGAGACAAAAAAAAATCCACAAACTAAAAAGGCACATTCTTGCACTCAGCATTTCCCTGTATTTGCTGCTGAATGTAATTCGTAAGTGTACACTCCTGAAGGAAGCAAAAGCAACCTTGCCACTACCAAGACAGTTTCCTTACCAGTCACTGAAAGACATCATGTAGTAAATCAGTGGCCTCTGATAGTCGTTAAAGGCGGACTGTTCACCCAAGGTACCAGAACCCATATTGTCAAAGATCAGCCAATCTCCCACGCTCAACTCAGGAAGAAGACAATTTTCCACAATTTGATCAAGCTCATCACAGGATGGACCCCAAAGGCTGCTTGCAAACAGAGGCTCATCTTCCTTGTATTTCTATATGGAAATGATTGAGGCAATTCAGGCTTCAGTTGATTGAACAAGAATTTTCAAATATACAGAAGGCTAATTTAATAAATAATATGCAATTATATATGTATGAAGTGTTAAATATATATTCAATAGACAAGGATAGAAAGGACTACCTCTGAAGAATATAGAAGGACTCACCTTGTGAACCTCTGGGATAGTATTCAGTTTCTCAGACAATTTACTTGCAAAAGAACCATAAACACCATCATTTATGTAATATGTAAATACTGGTTCATCATCATTCCTGGTTTGCTCCACTGGAAGTAAAAAAAGAACTTGTCTTGCATGCATGTTTTGTCATAAGTAGTCCTTCTGCAATCTAACTTAAGTCAGCTGCTTTCTCCTGACAAGGGGGTTCCATATATACTAGAATAGGAGAATTACAAGCAGAGTAATCTGTATGAGACCAGATTATAAATTCAGTTATAACATTGAGAGGCTTAATAAAATTAATACTTTCAGTAATAACTACTGCTAAGAATATAAATCCAGAGAAGCAGGGAAGTAGCTTGCTTTGTGACATAATTTTTTATGTTCTAATACAGAACCTTCTAACACACCATCTGTGATGCACCCAATATAGGTTTAACCTAGTAAGGATACAAGAAGTGCCACATAAAAGTACCAGTGAGACACACAGATAACATATGGTCAGAATCCAGAAGGCATATTACAGTGTAAGAATTAGGGGATGCACTAAACATATAAACAAACTAGTCAATCCCAACTAATAGTGGGCAGTTACCTGAGTCATAACACAGAAAACAAATCCAACCCTTACCTCCAGAAGGAAGAAGTTTATCATACCCAACAGTCTTCTTTGCAATGACATTCACTGCCAGTGTAAATGCAGATGAAACATAATAACATCCAGGCTCTGCAATCACATTAACACCAGATTCCTTAGGAAAGTAGACATCCAGCAATGGCCTGATGACATGATTAACCTAGGAAATTGAAGTCAGAGGTAAGGCCAAAGAACTCAGCTTACAGATGTATCACACACATACTTCCAGTCAGCAACAAGTCTAGTCAGCACACCAAATGCTTACTCTGCCCCTCCAATCTCTGAGAAATGCCTTTACCAGAGGTAAACAATTTATAAAAAAAAACATGTAAGAAAACTGGTCATTCTGCTAAACACTGAAGATTGAGAACCATGAGTCTGAGTACTACGCAGTCTCTTTTCACAACTGAAGCTCAAGCTGTGGTACTCACAAGTGCACCAATAACTTCAATGCCCATCCAGCACATCAGATAATGTAAAATTACATATGAACCCACAAGAATGGGTAAAGGACCTTTTCATGATTAGTTCTGAACAGTATCATATTAGAAACAGAATTATTTAATACTAATGTTCATATATTAGGACAAATATGTCAAGATTACCAAATATTTTGGATGTGTAACAGAACCATTAGAATTGAGAGAAAAGCCCTGATTGCTGTTAGCAATGCCTCATTTTCTCTGTGCTGAATTCATGGAGCCTGTGTTTAAGACAACATACCAGTGTAAACTGGGTATCCTGTTCTACATGCCACTTCATACTAAAGGTGGCATTTAGGCCAAATCAGAGGCCAGCCAAATCAAGACCTTTAGCTTTCTGTTCCAAAGCAAAATACTGGAAATTTTCATCCAGTAGCAACAGGGTTAATGATCCAAAGCATGCTAAGGCACCCTGCCCAAAACCATGCAAGTCACCAGCTGGACAATAGTCAAGAAAAACCTTGAAGTATTACTGCTGAGGCTGCTTCAGATAGCAATTTAATCTCTAACACACTTAAATGAGCATTCACCCCAGATGAACAGGATTAAAAAGAAGTCATGATCACCCCCAAGAAGGGATTACACTATCCATGATCAAGAATACAAACCCAACTAGTGACATCTTGAGTTACAGTCTAACATGGAACTTAACCATGTTTCAGCTATCAATTCAAGCTACAGTTTGAAGCTTAAACACTCAATTTCTTCAAAAGTAAGAGTTTCAATTTCCAACACATTGCATACCTCTTCCAGCTGAAGTTCTGAACCTGTGAAGCCCCCACCAATATCCAACATGTTCATCTTAAAGCCAAATTCTTCCTAAAATGCATAGGCAGAATGTAAGTACACGAACAACAGTAAAAGCAAAAAGATTTTGTTGCTCCTTACTGTGGTTGTTTTCTGTGTATTTAAGCTTTTGAAACTATTTAGTTGAGTACATCTAATGAGGGAGTAAGGGCATAGTACAGCTCCATTAAATCTAGGAGCAAAGCACTGGGATGTCAGTAGAGGCTGGTTATACAATTCTCTGCAAGCCCCACAGCAATATCAACTCCCATCTTGTGGCTTTTGTTAAATTCAGACAGTATTTGCTGAACAGGTGGTGTATTCTGACAAAACAATTTTAGGATTTCACAAATTTTGTGACAAGACAACTGCAACAACTTTGCACAAAGATCAGTGAGATCCTCAGTTTTATTGCTCCCACATGTTACCAGCCACAGCTAAGGCACTGCAGTAATAAGAGTAAAAAGACTTGCAGTCTTCTCTGTTTAGTTTACAAACTCCTCATACCACAATAGATGCCAGCATACAATTGTTCAATTTCAATGTAACCTAAAAGCATCAGTTGTGTATTTACAGGACTGAGATTTGAATATCAAAAAGGCTTGAGCAAAAGTGGGAAACTAATTTAAACAGCATGTAAGGCTACTGCCTGTCAGTGGGACAGTATTCATTACCATAATTAGGACAAAGTTGTTTTACTTCTATCACACATGACAAAGCAGTATTTAGTCCCTTACTAAAAGTTCAATTTCCAAGGATTCATTTTGGAAAGAATGTAGTTAGTTTGTTAATATAATCAGAATAGAATGGCTCCTCTACTGTAGCAATTGCATGTGAGTATAGATGTACTTACAGCCATGTCAAACACACACCGAGCATCAGACAAAGCATGAATGTATGTTTGCAGATCCTTGCAAGAGCCTGAAACATGAAATCTGAAAGAAATAAAAACACAGTAAATACACTGAACCATGCAGCTTTCAGACCAAGCAAATAATTTCATCATATAAAACAGCAACAGAAGCAATTCATTCCCAAGTGCCCCAAAACAAGATTAAATGATAATATACAGCAACTGTGCAAAGAAGCTCTGACCACCACTGCCTGCTATTGAATTTGTACTTGAGAATTCTCTTCCTCTTAATCCTAAGAATGTTCCACAATATTCTCATCTTTGAGAAACAACAGATTTACTGAATTTTTCAGTCTTCACTATCAAAGTAGCTGAAAGTTGTTTTTCAGTAGTGCCAAAGCTGCAGAGAAGTACTGATGCCTACCACAAGCACCTGAATCCCCTCTTGTTCCTTGTTCAAGAGATTCAAGTACTGCTCTATGCACTTAGTCACTGAGGTGCTAGAACAAGTGCCAGCATTCCCATGGGATTCCTCAAGAGGCATATGGCCCACTGCTTCTAGACAGACCATACACACACCCGAGACACAGTGCTCTCTACTCCAAGTCTACTCCTTTAAGGAATGCCATTCTGAGGCAAAGGTCACTTTTCAAACTTACTTGCATGAATCCATGTGTGGATTTAAAAATTATTTTTAAAAAATGCACAAGAGGCACAGGGTTTTCATAAAAGTTGGTTAAGACACTATATGAAGAGGAATGTTTTTTTCAGTAGTATCTATTTTTTAAGACATTTGCAGTTTATGCTTTAACATCCATTTCAAACAGATACACAACAAAACATTTGTGGTTTAAATCATCAAAATCTGGCTTAACATTTTTTTATTGTCTTGATGACCCATTTATTTGTTTGGTTGCTTTCCTAAAACAGTTATGAGCATGTGATAGATTTGTAGCTGAAGGTAGACAGAGCAGACTTGTGCATGCATTTTTCTCAGATACAGTAAAATATCCATCAAGCTTCCAGTTAAAATACCACAGATTTGTAAGAATTTGGAACTCTAGGATTCGTTCCTGCCACCTGCAAGCCAACAACTTATCTGAGTATTTTGTCTTGATATGATCAAAGAGTGACATAGAACCTTACAAAATCTGACACCATGTTCATCTTGTTCAAACTATCCAACCTATTCCATGCTGTACTAGCACTTCTGTTATGATGTTTATTGGTGGAAAAATACAAATCAAGTTACCATAGAAGCTCAAGAGTACAGTTAGAGAATAAGAGAGGCTACTAAACTTAGTTTACATGCTGACAGAAGGAATTTATGATACTTAATTTCCTGTTGTTTTGATCCCTGTAATAGTTACTTTGTTTCATACTAGTTTGTGCTTGCAAGCAAAAGCTCACAATTCTAAATTAATACGATATTGTTTGTCTGGGGTTTTTGTTGATTTTTTTAAAAATCCTGTAAAATAGTGTCACCAGGGAAAAATCCTTTTCTCTTTTACATGTTAAGTAAAAGAGAATATCTATATCACACAAATATCACACAAATATCTATTCAGCCAGCAGAGGACAATGAAGTTACTCACTTGACACCAACTATTTGGACTCCCAGCTCCTTAGCACATTCCATAAGGTGCCTACAGTTCTTCAGGGTGGTGCCAAACTTCATATTCATCTCCTCACCAGCAGTAATGTCTTCTGTGGCAATGTGCAGTAAGAGCCTAAGAGAAGGGGAAGATGATTGGGGCAGTTGGTTTACATCATCAGCACATGTGAAGCCTGAAGATTGTCAGAAGTGTGTTGATTATGTTGTCAGTACTCCAGCTCCATCGATGGATGAATCAAGGCAACCTAATAATAACAATCCTGTACAGAGAAAAAACTAGCAATTAGGGGCTAAAACATGGAGCCAACAAGGACAAGGGATTTCGAAATGCAGCAACTAAGACTCTTGCAGCAGCAAGAGTCTGTTGAGTGCTGTAATAAAAAATAATGTTACCTTCTAATAAAGCATAGTTCCTCAAAAAATCAGTAAGACTAATATGATTTTTCCCATCTCTGTACCCCTCCCCAGCCCAGAGGTTCCCCTCCAGTCAGACATGTATCAGATTTAGTTAAACTCAGCATCCAGGCTGAAAGCACACCCTGGCAATATCACATAACCTCCCCTTTTGGCTGAGCACATGGACTCAGGATGAGGGGGTAGGGTGGTCAGTCCATTCCCTGCCCCTTCTTCCAGGACACTGTGGAGCACAGAGGCAGCAGGCACCATTTATTACATTCTTATGCAGTGGAACACCTTCCTCTGTCTGGTCAAAGCCTCATTTTAGGTAGGTTTGGCAAACTGCAGTGCCAATGCTGACCTTTCTCTATGTTAAAGTAACACTTGAGGGGCAAAGGCATGGTCACATCCAAACCTCTAGAGACATACCCCCAAACCTCCCAAATTCAAACTGCTGTCCACTGAGAAAGCCACACCCTCCCCCCATAAGATCAAGTAATTAGTCATCCAGTAAACTAAACAGAGGTGGTGTCATGACATACATGCAGACTGGGCAGAGCACATTGCAGCTAACCAGGATGGGGAGTGTAAATGAGTGAAAAAAACTCTGCACACAGAGTGAAACAGCTCTTTATAAGACAAGCACCAAACAGAACTCAGCCTGGCCACTACAGCTGGCCTAACATCTACCATGACTTCTACAAGTACTTTCCAAATGTTTCCTGGTGTGTTTAACATGCATTTTGTAAAGAGCAAAAGGTCCTGAGTTCTCAAACAGGTTGCCCTGCAATCCTTGTTAATTTGTACCATTTCATCTTGAGAAACTCACGAGCATTGCCTTTCCTGCTTCTCACTAGCACAGAAAACTGTGTTCAAAAAATCTGTAGTCAAACAATATTCTGTGAAGCATTTGGAAAAATGTGCTAACTGAAGCAAAAAATTGTTACAAGTCAAACTCTTTAAAATGTAATAGAAAAATTCAAATCCATACTATGATTTGTAACCTCATATTAAGATTAGTTAAAACCTCTCCTTAAGACATCCAGCATTAAATTGACAAATTGTTATAGCAGCATTTTAAGTGAATCAAGGTATTTTCAAGCAAAACCCACTAAATCTGACTTCTAGAAATCTAAGAAGTTGTTCGAATCATGGAAATAAATCAACATAAAAACTAACAAAACTCTAAAGCCACCAGTGAATAACTGGTAAAACACTAATGATTTAACAGTCAGCTTTAGCATTGCCAAGGCTTTTGAATCCACTAAGTATACCAGGGGCAGCAGTTACAGAAAAGTTTACTTATTATGCATAACATTTTTGCACAGAAATTTCTCTCCAGTATGCAAAGCACAAACAGACTTCCATGAGGATGAAGTGTAATCACCAGCAACAGCAATATTAAATCTTGTAGTCTTGAACAAAGAAAAAAACTCTCTCAAATACCACCACCCCCCAAAAAAAGCACCAAAACAAGTCACAGTTTTGGGAGATGACACACTACTTTAATCATGACTGTTCAGAAACCAAGGAATTTGTTAAGGATATCAGGAATTCAGTTCCTCCAATGACATTTATGGAAAGCTATATCTTCAATCACTGCAAAGCACTGTAACATTCCCTTCACTCTGGCTCCATATTCCTTAAAGGCATGGCCCAAAGCTAAAGCATTCATATGTGAGGGATGTGATGTGAAATGACAGGAGTGCCTATCAGTCCAAAAGACCATTATACATTGCTAGCAATAAAGTTGCCATATTGAACAGCCAGATTATCAGCTTTGACCACTATTCTACAGAGAGCAGCTGAGCTAATACCAAAGTGACTGAAAAAATTTCTCCCTGTTTTAATTATGTGGAAATGCCTGTAGGTGTATTTAATAGACCTGCAGAGTGTGCCCAAACCCCAGGTGGGATCCAATGCACATGGTCATTTGCTGGTAGCTCAGCCCTGACTTCAGCCAGAGCCACTAATATCCAAATACAACTCCCTGGAAGATAACACTGAAGCCAAAACAGAGCAGGAGGAAGATGTTATTTGCAGATGATGAAATACTAGACTTCTGAACTTTAATCCCTGAAACCTTTACATGAAGATTGCCCTAAAAAAAAAAAAAAAAAAAAATCACTTTCTCCCAAGATCTTTCCCAAACCAAGGGCCATTGTATTAGGAAGCCAAGACTCAGTAGGAACAGATGCAAAAAAGCTATTTTCGAAGGAGACAGAAGAAGAACAGATACAAGTGATTTGTACTAAAGAAGCCATGAACTTTGCTTGCAACTCAAACCACCCAGAATACAGGCAAAAAGTTTCCCCTACATTAAAAGCAAAACCAGGATTTTGACACTTACTTGGCATTCGGATGGTTACGTGCAATTTTCTTCAGCTCAATGTCATTGTCACAAGTCATGATGTTTATCCCAGCTTTCGCTGCGTACTTGATCTGAGAGGCTTGCTTGCAAGGGTTTGTGTAGATGATGTTTTCAGGAGAAATGCCCAGGTCTTGTACCAATGCCATTTCAGACTGAAAAGCAGGAGCATACCAGAGTTTGACAAAGTGCACGGCACCATCTTTCCTGAATTTTTATTAGATGTGCTCTTCTACCACACTAAAGTGAAAATTATCTACTGCTTCTAGGGCAGAAGTACAGATTTTCAATAGCGAGTCACAAATGAATTCACAGTTCAAATGTTATTTATAATCATGGCACCTGGCACCAAAGAGATGAATTTACACCAGCAGACATATGAAAGAAAATAAGGCACACAGGCAAGAAAAACTTACTTTACTGGAACATGCAAAACCAACACCAAGGGTTCCCAGAATTTCGAGTACACCTGGAGTAGAATTGCATTTTACAGGATAAAATGGCTTTATTGGTGCCATCACATTCTGCCATTGCATGTTATTCCTTACAAGCTTTCCAAGATCTCCAACATAAAATGCCTTTTTTCCAGTCTGCAAAAGGAAGAATAGGAAAATAAAATGTCTGAAATTGTAGGTTTGCTGTCAAGACAAACAACCCCAAGTCTTAAAGAACTATGTACCTTTTTTTACCCTGCTCTTAACTTTTAGATTTGACCTTGAATAATGTTTTTCTGTTCAACTAGCAATATGAACTAGTTTTAGGAAACCAAAGGGAATACCTACCACTTCAGAGATATTATGAATGCTATTGACAATATTCTGAGATTCCTGAATAAAAGATTCTACTTAAATGCCAAATGCTGATTTTATAAAAAAACACAGATTAAGTTACACACTTTTTTCAACTTTTTATTTTCAGAAGTCTGCAGCTATTTATAGGAAGAAGATCCATTGGGATGAAAGCTTCCACAGTCTCAATGAATTTATCTTATTATAAATGGAATAAAATCTGATGCACTAACATTATTTTAACATCTAATAGCTTGTTTTACTGAAAATTTGTCTGATGGTATTTTAGTTCAGGAAGTCAAGTTTGAGACTGTTCTCCACATCTTGTGAAGAATGAAGTTCAAAAGGAATTTTAAGAACTAGACTTCACGTTAAAGGTGACAGAATCAAGTACATAATCTTTAAGAAAATGCACAGACTTTTCTGGAATGTTAAGTTCTGCACATCTGTTACAATATAGTCTTTTCCACTATCGAGTCATGATGCAGGTGTAGTGGATCCAACTGCAAACAGATCATTCCAGATTTGCCCATAATGTGCACTCTGTAAAAGTACTGTAGGTGAATGCCCTACTGTAAATCAATCAAAGACCATCACAAAACACATGATGGATCTGAATCAAGACTGTACATCAAATGTTAATTCTAGCACTTGACTTTTGCAGATATGAAACTCTACATGTTGTGGCTTATTTTATACAAAGTCTTTATTTCTGTTTAAAAAACACAAATAGAAATTCCATCGGGTGGAAGCATACTGACCCCCTGTACGGGTCACCAGCAGGATTGGGATCTGGAGCTTTAGATCCATGGCACAGGCCTCTACCCCTTGAGCTAAAGGAGTAAATGAAAGCAGCAGGAGGCAGCTATCCTCTGTGAGCCAGCCAGTGGTTGGAGACATGACATGTTGCCAGTAGTTTACCTATTTATTTGCTAGACAGAAAAAGAATATTAGGAATCAGGATTTGGGAATCCTACACCTGAGTTCAGAAGGCCATGGAATTTAGCTATTTGATGTACTATAGCTGACCACTTGCACATGAATATTAGTTCTGATAAACCAAGGGAAAAGTGAGCAACTCACAGGTATGGCATATGAAGAACACAGGATTTGCTTAATGAAACATTTTTAAAGTTTGCTCTTTCTACAATTTTGTCTACAGAACAAAAGCTACATCTTCCTGCCTCCTAAGAAATGAGTGAAGCCTTATTCAAAAAATGACTACTGTATACACAGAATTATTCGACTTTCTTTCCAGTTGGCAGCTGAACTTCAGTAGCTTTTACAGTTTTTCTTGAAAGAGAGAACCTCACAATGTGCTTGTACCAGAGTTTCCACTGGGGAGAAGGGTAACAGGAAGATGTATGAATATTAACCATGATGGGCTACAGAAAATTTAAACATGGCTTTAAACAGGCTCAGCATAAACATTTTTCAGAACTCTGCCATATTTTCAAGGAAATAACAACAAAAAGGTTCTAACTGAATATATCCACTTGGATAATTTTAGGTGCTTGATCTAAACCCCATTGCTAATAAAATCTCTTCAAACAGTGAGATGGGAACCTGTATTTAATTACATCAGCCAGACTACTTTCCTGCTAGTCACACTCAGGACAGTAAGAGTTGATGCCCAAATTTCCCCAACAGAATTCTGCCCAAAGCAAGAAAACAGCAAAGCAGCAGAATTAGAAGAGGAAACTACTTTATAAATAAGGTGAGTGAGGCTTAGCTGACTGTTTCTCTGTTGCTGTCAGCTCATCAGCTCTAAAATACTTTGACCTAGTTTGAAGACTTAGGGAACTAAATGAAAAGACCTGGAAAGCAAACTTACATGAGTATGTTCATAAATACAGTTGTCAATAACATCTGCAAGAGTTGCTCCTTCATCCAACAGACCAATGGAGTAATTTGCATCCTCAAGAAATCCTTTCATCTCAGCCGTATTCCACAAAGCCGACAGTCATAAACCAAGAAACACAAGGGATGGGCTTCCAAGCCTTAAATCCGGGTCCTTAAATTATGCAACAAACTGTAGAAAGAAGACATGTGTCAATGGAAAAAGAGGCACAAAGCACACCATGCTGCTGTTTAAAAATCAGCTTTCTACACCTGATGTCCTACAAACAGTAACACACCCTCTACAAAGACCAAAGATGTTTTTACTCTGCTCACCCTGCATTTGTCAGAGATATGGATAGAACAATTCTATGGAAGCCAAGAATAAAACTTAAAATCTGACACTAACTTCCAGATACAACTGATGCAAGGCTGTTCTTGAGAAGAATTCCAGACTGTATGCACACTGATCTGCACTGAGTTTATGCAAACTATGAAAATACTGCAAGTGCAGCATAATTGTACAAATGCCTCAGCTCGGTTCTTTTCAAGTGAAGCATCTTAAGCAATGCTAGCATTCAAATGTGCAACTGGAAGACTGCCTGTAACAGAACATTCCTGAATTTGTTATACAAAACTTGTAGCTTATTGATTAAATGTTAGCAGTGATATTTGTACTAATGTTCTAGTTCTTTTGATGCTAATTTATAACCACTGCATTTACACATCGTATTTATTACATTTATTTTGTTGTTCTGTTCATAACGTTGCCTACAACACTTAAAACTGTTAATTGCAAAACAGAGGTTAATGTAAAGAAGCCACTAGGCTAGAAGTAATTTAAAAAGTGATAATCTTAGCAAGTAGCATTGTTATTAAAATAAAGTAACAGTTACAGTATAACTTTATTTGCATCTTGCTTCTCCTCAGATCTTCACTGCAAATTAGCTTGGTAGTTAGCAATTTATACAGTGTTTTCCAAAAGACAATCTAAATCAACAAAGTCAAAACACTGAAAATACTGTTAAATATAGTCTTAGAATGCAGATTGACTAATCTCAAGTAAAAATCAGCAGACAGCAGAAAATTACCAACAGCTGACTATATACCTTCATTTGCTTTACTTGATGAATAGAACAATCTGCAGTTCACATTCCATTAGAGTTGTGGGTGTTGTTTAAAAACAGCTTCTTAGCTTACATCAACCCACTGACCACATTTTTGTTTCAACTGTCATCTTTATGACTAACACAAGATGGATCAAAACCAGCTAGCTAACTAGATTCCTTCTCTAAATGAAGACCTAAGGCTTTTTTAATATCTCAACAGAAGTTGCATAGTACTTGTAAAAAGTGATGGTTGTTTTCTAAAGCCACCTGCACTTAGATTTACAATAGCAGAATTATTTTTCTAATTAAAAGTATTTATAGAAACCACAACCATTACAGCTGAAAGCCAAAAATACTTCATTAAGACTATATAAATTAAGATAATTTTGGCTTCAAATCATCACAGGGCCATGGTATTAACTCAGTCTCATGTTTCATCCACCACCTCCATACAGTAAAAAAAAAAAACAAAAACACAATTTGCAACATAGGTTTGGTTAATGTTGTCAACAATAGGAACAAAGTTACTTTGCTGTAGTTTAATACTACCACAACTAAGCAGCAGTTGCTCCTGCTTGTCATTATGCCAAATAACGGGAAAGGAGCCAGCAGGGTTTTTTTATATGCTTTCTGCACAACTCAAATGTGCCCCCTATGTTTGTTACAAGAGGAATTTACTGCCAGGTGAGCTAAGTCAGTGGCAGCAAGAATATTCAGTTCTGTTCAGAAGCTGAACGATAAAGACAAGTAGAGCAGGTAAGAAATAGTTGTCTCACACATATATAGTGAGTCCTATGATTATTTAAGGGAATCCTGAAGATCCAAATCACAGAAGAGCAAGATAATTATCACATTGGTGTAAGGATTTAATGAGTTATAAAAACAATGACTAGGTGGTAGACTATAATAACCAGAAAAGTCTTTAGTCAGTCATATCTCAGAATGAGACTAATAGCTAAAACTCCTTAAAAAAATACCACCACTGAACAAAAGAAGCTTGTGAACTTAGTTTGCCTTAGAATCAGTCCAACAAAGATGAACACTACCTTCATAAAATATCCATGGTTTTCAGAGGCAGAGGACCAAAAAGCTGAGTTATCTTTTCCCCCCCAAGAAAAAAATGCTGGCATCAGCTTTTTACTGAAACATTTTAAGGAATTACTGTATATATAAGGGCACTACTTAGCTAGATTTTTAAATTTTGGTTGAGGTTTTTTTTTTCATGCTACAAGCCACTTCCTACACTCTAAAGCTTGCAGACAGTCAAGAGTCCCTTCCACCCCAGATCTACCCTACTGGAAGGTCTCAGCACACCCAGTGGAACCAGGCACAGCCTGAATGATTTTTACACTCACCAGACACACATAGCTAATTGCTTGTACCTGCTATTTCAAATGAAGCAGCCCAATCTAATTAACTGCACACTTTTCCTCTTTGAGTGTGGATGTTCATCTGAGTTACAGTGGAGTAGATTTAAGCTAATTGTTTAGTAGTCTTAAAAGAAAGGCTTTTTTTTCCATAGTTAATGACTGTGGTGTCCACAGCTTTCAGACAGATGGTGTAGAAGTATACTTTCCTTCAAAAGCTGCCCCTTTAATTTTGGGGAGACTCAGTTCAAGTAAAGCATGGGGGGGGAGGACTCTTTAACACCAACTCCCAAAGCCACCACCAACAAAAAGAACAATTATCTAGTAAGTTAGTTTTGATAAAGATTATTTCCTAAACAAGACTTGCCTCCTGCTCATTCATCAAAATGCATCTTATGGTCAAGAGGCAGGTACACCAAAAGGAATATATGCCAGTACAGATTCAATGACAATTGCAACAAACCATAAACAACCTGATATATCCTCTCCCAGCATGCTAAACAGTGATTGCTTTTATAAGCACATCCAAGACATGGAAGCTTTTCCTTTTAACAAAATTAATCTAGTAGAAAAAAAGCTAATGTTTGACTACTGTCCAATTCCCCCTTTTTGGAATAAATTACATCTCTTCAGTCTTGATAGAAGAATATTCTACAAAGAAAAAACAAATTCCTAGAAGCACTGCTACAGCACCACTACAAGACAGTGGCTAGAGAAATTTAAGGGGTTAATACCTTACAGTAGGACTTGGGACTCTGCTGTCACCTTATTCTGTCCTGACTAGTTCCCTCCTGAGGGGGGTGAGGAGAATCAGTGATAAAATTTGCAGAAGGAAATCTAAATGATGGTTTAGGACTTTTTTTGATGTCTCTAAGATGAGTCAGAACTCATTAGAGCACAGAGCTCACTCCTTGCTGGAAATGCTGACTTACTGCAAGTCATTATTTGACAGACTTGGTGTGGTAACACCACCCATTCTCACACCTGAAATGTTAGTCTGCACAATGCTCCAGGACATATATTTTAAGTCAAACAAAAGCTGTCAAGTGGTATGAGACTTCTACATAGGCATGTAATTGCTTTCTTTGAAGTAAGCATTACATCCTCAGGCTCTTTAACACAATGGCTTCCCAGATGAAGAACTCTAAGATAAAAGTGTACATATTTAAACACTGCAATTACCGCAGACATCTGGAATAAAAGAAAATTAAAATTCTCTGAACAGAGTCTAAATACATGCTTGTCACATGTAAGCATCCATAACACACACAATTTTCTTTTCTTTATATTGTCCAAACTATGTATTGTTTGGCCTAAGAAAAGAACTTTAAAAACCCCAAACACCTATAGGTTTGGGTCTTTCATTAAAAACTTCCTCTGCAAAAAAAGTCTCTGCAAATGAAATGGGCTCCAAATAATGTCTCTCAACCACATCTTATTAAACAAAAGTATTTATGACCAATAACAATAATGCTGATGCAAAAATCAAAAAGGGCTAAAACCAAATTATTTTCTCATTCCTTGCAATACTGGTTCTGCAGGGGTAACAAATCAAAACAAGAAATTTTGTCACTGACACGAGCAATTCAGTACAGAACAGGTATAGTAGAGAAGTATATATATTATATATATATACTCCTTATACACGAGTCATCCGCTTTCAGTGCAGGGAATACCTAATTATAATGGAAGTATCTTTAAAAAAAATTCCAAGACACCATTTCACCAACTGTAATTCAGTTATCTGAACACCACCACTAACCAGCTGATGGAAATGCTGAAACAGGTGTCTTCTTTTGCATTACTCAAGTTATCTCTCAGCACAAATCCACTGAAGGCCATAAGTAGGGTACCTGTACAGCTTAGGTCAGTTGCAGCTTACTCTGTTCTCTCAGCAGCATTCCACACAGTTAAGTGAGCAGTGTAGAAGAACAATTCTGCTGAAGCAAGCAACTGGGATAGAAACTGAAAAAATAATGGCCCATCCAGCATCTTGTACAGGAACAAAAACCTCCTTCTGCATTCCTTGAGTTTGAATACATTATTCAGACCCAAGAAGGTCACAAAGCTTACAAAAGAATGGTTACTCTTCTGAGTGCACATATACTTCCGTGGTAGCAGACCAGCACTTCTCTTTTACAACAGTGCAAGCAGTCACTTCCCTGTTCCATCTCCTTACTTGCTCAGTCAGTGTTAGTGTTTGGCCTCCCCACTGCCCCCACGACTCCCAGCCCCCAGCCCTCCTGTTCCTCAGCTGCCACCAGCTCCAGCTACACTAAGTTACTAAGGCTTTCAAAATTAGTATCCTGGACTGTCAATTAGTGAGTCCAGATAGCTACTGCTTCCACTTAGCATAGCCAGGGCTTGCTAATACATCAGACTTCCATCATTTCTGGCCAATCAGATGGGGCAACACACAGAAGAGATTTTAAAGGAGAAAGACTTCAGGTCACAGCTGCTGGACTGCTCAGGGAGCAAGAGCCTGAAGAGCAGACGGAACTAAACCCCAAGTCTTCCCCCGCCAGTGTAATACAAGGAAAAAGTGAGATGGAGAAAATGATAAAAAGGAAGTGAGTTTAATGGAAATGTAAGTACACCTTCTTCAGACAGAAGATTTTTATTTTAGTTCCACTGGAACATTAACATATAACATTACAGTGATATTTAAAAGCTCACTTGACCTTTTTCCCATTAAATCACTTTGCAAGTTGAACAAGACAAAGTATCAATTAGCTCTTTAACTTGCATCCTAGCTGCATTTGAGGCAATGACCTGTGCTTCAGCACACCAAAACAGGTGCAGATTTCCTGGCAAACACCACTGCTACCTACATCAGCACTACATTCAATACTGAATCACTTCTATTTGTGTACAGTACATAATTGCTGAACACGTAATAGATCCAACCTCAAAATAAATACACATTATCTGAACATTCAGCTGCAAATGAAGCAAATCCAGTGGCATTTCCATTCAAGGGCAACTTATACCTTGTATCATTTGTCACAGCACAGGAGTCTACCAGTTAGAGAAGGAATATCTCAAAGAAGGTACCAGAACAGCCTTCATCTCAAGAGTAAGAACTTCTGTCACAGCCAAAATTCTCTTCAGTTTTAGAACAGTTTTAGAAATTAAGATGCATGTATAGTACCTTAAGATTGTATACTTTATTCACTCCTTTCTAACAATTCTTCTGCCTTTCCTAGCTTTTTACTACTTTACTTTATTCCTGTTCAAATGCAAAATGTCATGCAAGAGTTCTAGCCACATACAAGAGCAAACCAAAACTTAAACTGAACAGGAGAGGCAATTTTCTCAGCTATTTTGCTTATAAAAATCACACCTTAAACATAACAGTGATATTCAGAAAATTCTCAGTGTTAACTGAATTCACTTGACTAGAGTATTCAACTACAAAGAATCAGATATATGCAGTTAATTCAGTAAGTTTCAAACAAAACAAAGAACATAACCTCTGGAGATAGAGCCAAAAGTCAGGATAAACCAAGCTCATCCTGTGCCTCAACAATTGTGGTATTCTCAAAGAACAAGTTTATCTACATTAAGTACCTTATTAGGATGCATACTAACACAACTGGCATTTGGAATCTTTGTGGTCTTTAAAAAGTACCTGGCTCAGTAAGATGTACTTAACCACTTGCAAGTTCTACATTAAAAAGCATTCCATAATTTATAGGTAGCAAGCCAAACAAAAATGCCTTCAGCTAGAAAGGAAAAAAGTAATACTGTACAAATACTGTATAAAGTCAGCTTGAATGCGTTTGTAATATCTAAGACTATTGTTAAAAACCACATAAAACTATTTTAAGTTAACAGAACATGATAACCATATACATTTCAGAGTTTTCTATGCTCCTTAAGATCAGCTAAGTGCATTCATTTGTTTTCCATTATCACGGTCTTGTTTTCCTTTAATACCCATTTGCCACTTCAAAATATAAAGGCATTTATAACTGGTACACATTTTCCATCCAACATTAAATTCCACATTCTACTGTAACCCCACTACAACTATTTGTGGAAATGGATAGTAATTAACAAATAATGGAGACAGGCATTTGGGAAGGCACACCCTTCATGATCAGCCTGAGTTACTGTTTACAATAGCAAATCTTAACTATTTCAGTATAAACTACTCAAACTACACCGCACTTAGCAAGTCATGAGTTGATCTTAACAGTCATGCAGTCCAATTCATGACTTCAGAATTATCACTGAGACTGAAGTTACAGCATTTTATTTCAGGATTTCTGCAGCCAACACCCCTAATTCAGAAAAGTAGCTTTATTTACCAAGTTTACTGCAGAATTTTATCAGATAATTGCACTGAGAAATGTGTTAGGTGAATAAAATGTTTAGTTTAGTCCCTCTCACCATCCTGAATGAAAGTCCTATGTAATTTTGTTAATCTCCATCCAGACCTTGCTTATCAAAAAACAAGCTGTATTTTTGCAAGTGCTTATCCTCCTGCATACAGATGAAGAGAGACTTACATGGACAAGTTAGGAGATGGAACCCTACTATCATCAGCTAGGTTCCCAAGGTGGCTCAGCGTTGAAGTCGAACTGCTCTCTATAAAGCACTTCTCCTAAGCCCTCTGGATAGTTGTAAACTTGATCAGAGATTTTGCCCTGTAGGGAGAAAAATGCACACAAAAATAAATTTCATAGCCAGAACAGAATAAAAGCTTTATCATAAAACATGTAACAAATACCTTTTCAGTAGTGCTTTTAAGGAGGCTTGCAACACCCCACCATGGAAGTTTACAATCACATCAAACACCCAGTTTTCAAGAGTTAATACAAACTCTGAGCCAGAACAAGGCAGATGTACAAAGAACTGCTAAAACACATGAGACTGCTTATTTTACTTATCTTTCACAGTCTGAATGAGAAGATTTTCAAAACTAATGGCAAAGATCTCTACATGATCCTATGGTAGGGTAAGTATGCCTTAACACTGGATTACTCTCCCTGAAGTGTTTTTAACCCTGTAACCACTGCATTCTTCCCCTCCCCACTTCCTTTCTATTTTAGAATTCCCTTGCCACGTTCCTACTCCCTCTGCTGTGAATGAACATGGCATGTGGGTGAAAAAGCTATGTGGGTGAAAAATAGTGCTTTATATAGTGAAACTGAGCACCACACAGACAAATCCAGAAATGAGCAAGACAGTAAAAACAAAGTAACTTATGCTTGTCTTCAGGAATGAGGAAACATTTCAGCTGGCCCTTAAAGGCTATTACACACACCAGCAAAGCAGCATTTTAAAGTACAAGGCTCACTTACTCAAGGTAAAGCAATCACACAAACAGAACAATGAGCATAAAAGCAGTCAAGGAAACATTTATTAGGCCTGTTGAGAAGTTATTCCTCCTAAAAGCAACAATAATTTTCATGCAATTAAATACACTACCAAATTGGTCACATGTAAACCCAACATACAATAAAGTTTCTACAAAGTCACTGTGATATATGGCATTAAACATAGAACATACCAACCTATTCTAAAAATGAACCATTCCTACTTCCATTATTTAAGTATTACTACATGAGCTGACTACAAAAGCCTGACTTCTGGGAATCACCCAACACAAAAGATCACGGCCCTGTAAGTTAAACTCCTGAAATACACTTTTCCACTTAATTCTTGCTATTGGAAAACTAAACAAGTGCACTCCATGAGGTACTGCATAACACACAGAGGTAATGAAACTTGAGGGTAACTGTTTCACAGCAGCTCCCACCGAGCAATCCCTGCAGCTTTACCACATAAATTAGCATTTACTAGCATGCAACATTAAAAACAAACCTCGATGCTTCAAAATTGAGATATTACAGAATTTTGCCAGCTAGAATTAATGCATATGTATTACATTTAAGCTTATCCTTTTCTTTCACTAAAGCAAGAAGTTAGTAACATTTAGTTCTGCACACAACAGGAAGGTGTGGCCAACATTTAAAATTAACTGGTAGTCACACTACTTCCTACTGCTCTTCTGATTATACTCAAGAATTCATACAAATTTTCCAGTGACAGGAATTAAGTTTACCTTCCTAGCCAAACAAGTCATTAAACACAAGTGCTTCTAGGTAGAGCACACAACCTTAAGTGCAAAACTTAAAATGCAATGCTTCAGCCAAATAACACCTGCAATATTATGCCAATAAATATTCTCCCATGTCTCAAGGAAGAAAGGTCACAGTGAAAATTCCTGTGGAGCAGGAATGAAACCCAACAATTTTCTGTAGCAACAGTTAACTTTGAGTTGTGCCAAGTTCTAACTGTCTTTCAGAACTTCTCCTAAATGATATTTATGTAAAGGATCTCCACAAACATATACAAAATAGTCTGACTGCTCTTTCTGTGCAGCTTTCCCACTTCTAAACATTCAGAGGAAAATGGAACAATTTGAGCTTTTCCAATTGCAGTCACTTAAGTCTATTTTAACCAGTAGAAAGGGATTTTGCTGTTGAGTGGCAGAGCTGGGCTACCACTAAGTACAAGTGTGTTAGATGTCCATAACCCATATGGGCAAACCCAGTTTTACAAAAATTGCACATGTTATCAACCACAATGAAGCATTCCTTGTTTAAGGGTTTTAAAGTAGGTATAAAGGTATTTTTTTGCTAAGCAGTGAGCTTTGAGTTGTGGGAATAGTTAAGCAAGGTAGCTCTGCCTTTTAATATTCAAGTGGCACCTATATGCACGTGTTTATCTCTCATCTGTTGGTATACTCTACTAGCAGGTTCCTGAGGTTTGACTACAGCTCAAGCAACAACAGTCACAACTCACCTGAGGACCCAAATCCCCCCCCAGCTGTCCACAGCACAGAGCTGTCAGAACACCTGCACCCCTGCAGCAAGCCCTGTAAGTGCCCAGCAGGGCTGGGCTTTTTCCAGTTCACTGGCCCCCCTCACCTCCCTGTGTGTGATAACAGGCCTACAAAACCAGGCATCAGTCCATTTTCTTGAAAAAAAAAAAAAATCCACTGCATCTGTTTCCGAGGAGAGACCCTTTAGTGGCTTGAGCAAAAATATCCATTAACCAAACCCTAAAAATCTAGAATTACAATGACCTTGCACATTTACACCAAGTGACAGACTCCAAGGCATCAACTTACTCTGGTTCCCAGAAAAACCTAGGTATTTTTGAGTTACAGTTAGCATTTTCCAGAGCAGGGAGAGGACACTGTGGCAAGGGGATCCCCGGGGGGGAGCAGGTCCTGAAGGAAGCACAGCTCCCTGAGGAGCTCTCCATGAACCACACTCTTGCTCCTGTGATACGTCAACGGCATCTAGAGCTGAAATCTACCATTATACCTCAATTAATGCACTACACGATTAAGCCTCGCTTCTAGGAAGGGACAGTCTTAATTCTCTTCCAGAGCACTCTGTCTCCCCTTTAATTTGGAGAGCTGGAATCATTTCCAGCAGCACTGCTGCCATCACACACCTGCAGCAGCCTGCCAGGGAGCAGTGAGAGGCACGAGCTGCGGGTCCAGGGGCCGGCTGCAGTGCTGAAAGGCAGTAATCCTGCCTCTTGCCTCCAGTAAAACTGTGCCCACAGGAGAAACATTCCCACAGCTGCTCACCACCAAACAACACCCTCCCCCTCCCAAAGAGCCTCCTTTTTCTGGGGTTTAACAGCCTTCCCCTGGAGCTCAATGCCCAGCAGGAGGGATGGGGGAGAGCAGGCCGGGGGTCCTGGCCTAGAGGAGGCAGAGAAGGGAGCTCGCCACAGCCAGAGGCACACGGGGAAGGGGCTGCCTTGTCACAGGCATCAGCCACAGCAGCAGCAGCATTGTTCACACGGTGACAGGAAGGAAAGAACTAGACTGGACCAGTCCAGACTGGAACAAACCCCTCCTACCATCACCATTATTCACAACCCCCACCTCCCCCCCAGCACCACTGCCTCCCACGTTTATCCAAGGAAGAATAATGGGCAAGTGCAGTGTCTTCAGAGACAAAAATCCGGCAGCTGGGGAGGGCAGAAGAAGTAGGGCAGGACTACCCCCCAATCCACTCACACACAAGAGACCCAATCACGCATCTGACTAGATGGTAGGCATTTCTATGCTGTTTTATTGGCCTTCACGCCGTGTTTTCATTCAGGGTGGCTACAACCGACTGGGACTACACAATTGTATCCTGGTTAGTCACCAGAGACTGCTGCAGAGGTCTGAAATGCAGTGCTTCTCCTGCCTACAGGCACAAGGCAGCCGTACAGGATTTAGTACCGCAGGGGATGCCTTCAGAAAGGCTCAAAAGATTTAAGCTCACTTTCTTGCCTTTTCACCACAACCAGGTAACCCCCAGCACACACAGGCATCTTCATGGGCTCAGACTGATGACTGGAAAAGACCTGCAGTGCTGTCCAGTACTTAGTCATACCAGCATCCTCTTCAGCCACACCACGACCCTGCACTCCCACCGTCCCACTTATGCACACGTGAGCCCACTTGCTCACCGTGCCTTCAGCTCCCCTACCACCAGGAACAGACACCTACACTGATCTCCCACCACTATAACTCTGCTGACCTCCTACCAAACAGGGAACGGCACTGCAGGCAACACGCACACACTTTGGCTACCCCAACATTCGGGTGCACACACTTTACACACAAGAATTCAGCTGGCAGCTGAACCAGAATCTCTTCTCCATACTTTCCAAAAGCCACTAGTACACCAGTGGCCAAATGGACCAAAATACGTTGGCAGAGACAGCCAAGCCCAGAAGGTTGAGCTCAACCAAGAGACCTCCAAAAGGACCGGCGGCACCAAACCTGCTACTGCTACACCAAGGGTCGGACCAAGGGGAAGGGTAAAGGGTGCACCCGTTTAATGACCAGAGAACTACTCCCCGGGCAAAGGGAGAGGACTGCTAACGGGAGGGAAGGGTTCCCCTTCCAAATGCCGGGTGACCCCACGGCTCTTCAGCGTGAAGGCAGTCCCGGAAAGCGTCACTTGTGCAATGCCCTTACGGCTCGGGCGTTGCTCTGACAGCCGGCGCTGCCGCCCTGCTCCTCGGCGTGGCCCCTGCTGACCATGCCGAGGGGACAGGTGAGGAGGCCTCGTGCAGCTCAGGTGAGGGGAAAAGTGGAGCATGGCAGCGGGAGCCCGGATGGATAATCACGCTCACAGAAGCACAACATGGCCCCTGAGAAGCAGGCGAGGAGACGCCGCGGCCATGCCACCAGCACTTCTGCCTCTGCCCCCGTCAGGCTGCCAACGCTGAAGCCTGTCACATACGGCTGCCCCCGGGGGCTCGGGGGAGCGTACGGCGTGTGGGTCACACGCGTAAAGGGAGCCTGCAGCACCCGCACCGCAGCCCAGGCTGCTGCCACAGGGCATCGGGCAGCCCCTCGCCCTGAGGGATCCAGGCGAGGACGCCCCTCGGCCCCCACTCCCAGGCAGGGGCGCCCTGCGAGAGGCAGCAGCGCCCGGTGGGCGCGGGTCTCCAGCCGCGGGCACTGCCCCGGCTGCGAGGGGGAAGACACCGTACAGCCCCCCTCCGCAGGAATCCGCCATGTTAGGGCGGCCGCCCCGAGCCCCCGCCGGCCGCGAAGCCGGCGGCCCCGCCGCCCTTCCGCGTCCCGAGGACTGCGGGAGAAGGGGACCGGCGGCACCGCCGCAGCGTTCACCCCGGTGCCCGGCCTCCGCTCCCGCCCCGTCACCGCTCGCACGCAGCGCTGTCCGCCATGTTAGCGCGGCGGCCGTTGACCCTCCGCCCGCCGCCGCCGACACCTCCCGGGTGCGGGGGTCCCGCTGCCCGCCCGCTCGGCCCCCGCACTGCGGCCCCGCACCGCCCGGCGCGCCGGGGGACGGGGGGAGCTCCGGCCCTGACTCATTCCGCCGCTCTCCATCTGCCGCTGCCGGTGGCAGCCGCTCTCGCCCCATGCCGCCGGGCGGAGAAAGGGCAGCGGGAGGAACTGGCCCCATCCCCAAACCTCCCCGGCAGTCACCGCCACGGTACTGCCCGCCGGCTGCCCCTCCGCCCTTTCCGGGCACCACGACCACCGCTGCCCGTCCCTCCCTGCGTTGCCCCGAGCCCCAGGCCCCGGGCAGAGGGAAGCCCCTAACGCTCCCACCCGCCGCCGGTGACCACGGACCCTCCAGCCCGGTTCGGAGCTTGGGGTGGGCGTCGCCACTGCTTCCCTCCCTCACTCCCACCACCACCCCCCACGGGCGGCGAGAGCCCCAGGACTCCCGCTCCGGTACTCACGTGAGATAACGGCCCGAAAGATTTGGTAAATCGTCTTCTCTTTTTAGGCGGAATTTTTAAAGAGGGATGTGGGAACCTACAGCAGAAATACAGGCGGCGGCAGCGGCGCCTTCCAGGGCCATAGGCTGCGGGGGCGGCCGGCGGGGAAAGCGCAGCGCAGCGCTGGGACCAGAGGGCACAGGCGAAGAGAGACAGAGCCGGAGCGGGCCGGGGGCTGCGGCAGCGGCGAGCGGAGATGAGAGCGCGGCCGATGAGCTGCGAGCGAGCAAGCGGATACAGGGAGCGAGAAGAAGGGGCCGTCGCCGGCAGCGCTTTTATAGAGCAGGCGGGGGGGGCGGGACCCGGGCCGCCGTCACCGCACCGGGGGCGGGATCCGCCGCCTTTCCCCGCCGTGGCGGCCGGGGCGCGCTGGGCCGGGGAAGTGAGGCTTGTGTCCCCGGCGGGGATGGCGTGTCTGCGGCGGGCCGCCCGCCCTGGCTGGCACCGAGAGCGCTGCAGGAGCGGTCAGGTCTTTGGTTAGTTCCTGACACAAGCCAGGGCAGGGCCACCGTCAGCATCCCGGGCAGGTGGTTACCATACGTGTCTTCACACGGCATCTGGGATCTGTGCTTCTGTCATGGCTTCCACTAACCCGAGATCTATTCTGTGTCACTACGGCTTTGAGCAGGTGGAAAAAGAGGCCAGGGTTCAATGTTCAGCCAGAGGCCTCGTTCACTGAGTTAATAACAGCCTGACAGCTCGCCCTGATTCCCTGGGCATTGATAAGCTGCTCATAATGCTCACCAGAGGAAACTAATTACACTGCATAGCTGGCAGCCTCAGTCTCCCAGCAATTTCAGGCCTTCAAGAATCCTGTAAGTAAATACATGAATGGAAGGCTTTAGCTGACCCATAGAATTCACACAGAGTTTCACTGAAGCTCTGGGACATCTTCAGCACACCTCAAAGCCTTTAGTTCTCTCTCAATGCCCTTATGAGGGAGCGTTGCTCAGCTGCAAGTAGAAAAGAGCCACCCAGAGATGAGGTGCCTCAGTTAAAAGCCACAAAACTGTTTCATGGTGGAGCTGTGGATGAACCCTGATCTACCAGCCTGGCTCTGCTCGGTCAATTTTACTAAACCTCACAGAGCTGCTTTTTGAAAAATTCATCCCAGCACAATTTTTTCCAGATACTAAAATATGTAGGGATGCAGTTCACTGAAACCCACCAAAAGATACACTTGTTCCCAAAAGTACTTCTTCTCAGGGCACATTTATGTTCTTTTTAAAAGGTATGTTAGTACAGTTTGCATTTTTTTTTCCAAAGCAAATTTGGGTTTGTTTAGTTGTATAGCAGAGAGAATTTAGAAAAGGAGTGAATAGATATACACTTGTCATATCTTCAGTAAAAGAATGGGAGTGAGGTTCCACAGCATACAGAGATGGAATTTGTTTACTCTTTTCATCTGTTACCATGTTCTCTTTTGCAAATAATTTTAAATGAGGAGGAAGTGAACTGAGAAATATATGCAGTCTCATTATCATGTCTCCTTTTTTGTGATGAAAGCACTAGCAGGTTATAGATGAAGTTAGTTAAAGCAAGTACATTGATTAGAAAGTCAGAAAACCTCTTACATACACTTGCAACAAACCCTTGAAGACCAAAATTCAGCTTTACAGTTTACAATGCTGTTTTTTCAGGTGTGTTGTGTATTATACCCTTCATCAGTGACTTACTTGTGTTTTGAGTTCCCATTCCAGAATGCAAGTGCAGGACGAGGGATTAGATTATATTAAAAAACAAAACAAAAACAACCAACCAACAAAAAAAACCAAACCAGAAAAAGCTATAGAGAGACAGGAAGAGAAATTTGGGCAGAGCTTGGTTATGGTACAGTAATTGTGAATTATTAACAGGCAAAGAAAGAAGGAAGGGATAGAGGGGAGTACAAAGGTCATAGTGATGTATACAGAAGAGCAACCCAGAAAACTGTATTCATTAGGAAGGTGGATTTTTCAAAACACATCTTTGGAAGGGATATAAACTAGGAAAAGGACTTGACTATTTTGGAGATGTTACTATGTATTTTATATATGTTCTTAGGGGTGTCCTGTTGGTAATACTCAAAGATATCCCAGTGATATATGAGTGATCTCATTGGCACATGTTACTGCCACATTCATCTTCCCAGGAGAGTTTTTGTTTTGGTAGGTAGGGGATGTTTTTAATATTCTTATTGGGAGTAAGAAAACAGATGGACTATTTAAGAGGAGTGCATAGTGACATAGGACAGGAAAAGAACTTCAGTTTGATATGCAATTAATTGGGGGATCTGTCAACTATTTTAAAAATGCATGGAGGGAGGGAGGATTTCCTGCTTATGAAGGAAGCAACACTTGAAAACAGAAACATAAACTTCATCCTCTCAAATCTACAGGACAAAGAAGAGTGGCACACTATTAGGGAGAGTACAAGACTGAACTGTGTAGTCACTTTACACAAAATGAGAAAAAAATGATGGATGAATGCTTTATACAGTGTTTCTGCTACTACAGATTATATTAATGCAGAACTAGAAAACTGATGCCACAGCTCAATGTATATGTACATATTTTAGCAGTCCTGTTTTGTCTGGAGAGGCAAAATATAAAAAAAAGCTTATATAAAATTTCCTTCTGCCTCATTTCTCTGCACTCAGTTTTAATACTTGGATTCCTAACATTGTATGGCTCCATATCCACATTTCATAGGTTAGTAGAGTAAAAATTTACATTTTCTGCTCCAAAGAGAGAAAGTGAACAAAGCACAAAATGCATCTCCAGCTCTGAGTTTCCCTTACTTCCAACTGTGAGGCACATCTACCATTTTGGGTTTTTTTTTTTGCCTCCACACTTTCTTTTGAGTATGGTTCACAGTTGGATATAGACAAAATCAGGTGTTGTCCCTCTGACGCAGATAAACCGGAGCAGGAAAGACATCCTTCCCCACCTCATCTTTTGGAGTGCAAAAAATACTCACTAATGAGGCACCCCAGTGGCCAGGAGCTCTGGATTGGTTTGGACAGATGTCTGAGGGCTGCCCAGCCTGATGACCTTCCCTGCTAATCCCAGGTATTTCCTTCTCTTAAGGATGTCTTCCTAAGGGCTCTTTTCTCCTCTGCTTCTCCCATTTCCTCTTCCTCTATCGCCACTCATCAGCAGCAGGGTCGGATTCCACGCCTGCAGTGAGAGAATGAGATTATTTCCTCCTCCATCTCCTCTTCCTCTTCCCCCACTGCTGCCAACTCCTGCAGCGGTCAGTGTTTTTTCTTAAAGCCTCAGGTGCAGGAATTACGTGATTATGCAGGAATTTCATCTTCCATTGAAAATAAAATGTTCCTAGCTACTGCAAACTCAGTGCAACAGAAGACAAATACAAATAATGATCCACCTCCCAAACTAGGGAAAAAGTTGCTTCAATTTCTGAATGCTTGGACTTGAGAGTCTGTTCCCTGTTCCATCTGCTTTTACATGTGGTGGCACTCGGTATAGTTGACACAGTATAGTTAAAAATCTGTAACCATCCAGCTGGAGCACTCAGCTCTTGGGGTGGGAGGAAAGAATCAGTCCAAAGTGCATTTTTGTCTGAGCTGCTCAGGGCAGGAACGCCTATGCAAAGGGAAGAGTTACAAGAAAAAGAAAATGAAGGCTGTGATAGCTCTGGATCCCTCACACCAACAATGACATAGAAATACTAGAACTTCAGTAGCTCCTCTTTTTAGTAAAATAATCTGTATAAATAGGACCTTGTAGAAGTAGTATCAATTGATACTCTGATCTTCAGACCTTTTTTATTGCTGCATTCTTTGGAACTATTAGTGTTCCAGCCAGTTGACAGAAATGCTGATAACCAGTTGGAGGATGATTCATAATTATTAAAAGCTCAGAGGCAATGGGAGGAAAGACATCTCTTCCTTAACTCACAGGGACAGTCACCTTTCACCTATATTTAATGACTGTTTTTCTGAATCAAAACAACTGGGGCAAAAATAGGGTTCCACCTTTCTATTGGTTTCAGAAGAGTGTAATTTCCATGGAGAATAGCTACAGAATAGATCTCATACTCAAACCAAGTAGTTTACACAAAGTTAATGGAAATATCAGCTCAAAGCACTACATAAGGGCATCACAAGTAATTAAAATTGGGTTGTTTTACAAGGTCAAATAAAAAGAGGGAAAGAACAAGAGAAAAGTCAGTCTCAGTTTATAAATATTCAGTGATTTACCATAAGCTGATTGCAGTTCAATGCTAGAACAATGTCAGCACCAAAAAATCTAGACTGGATGGGCAGAAACTAAGAGATAAGAACCAGCCAGAAACCAAGTATCACATCACCTCACTCACTCCCTCACCAGTGGGACTGGGAGAGAATCAGAAGGGTAAAAGCTGGAGAACTCCTGGGTTGAGAGAAAGACAGTTTACTAGGTAAAGCAAAAGCCACTCACACAAGTAAAGCAAAATAAGAAAAGAATGAATCACTGCTTCCCAGGGGCAGGCAGGTGTTCAGCCATGTCCAGGACAGCAAGGCTCCATCAGATGTAACAGTTACTTGGGAAGATAAATGCTGTCACTCCAAATGTGCCCCCCTCCCTCTTTCTTACCCCCAGTTTTTTTACTGAGCATGATGTCATTTGGTCTGGACTATCCCTTTGGTCAGTTTGAGTCACCTGTTCTGGCTGTGTCTTCTCTCAATCTCCCATGCAACCCCAGCCTCCCTGCCAGCATGGCAGCATGAAAAGCAGAAAAGCCCTTGGCTCTGTGTAAGCCCTGTTCAGCAATAACAAAAACGTCACTGTATTTGAAGCCCTGAGTTCAGCAAAAATCCAAATCGTAGCCCCATACCAGCCATGGTGAAGAAAACTAACTCTACCCCAGCCAAAACAGCACCATTCAAGCTACTAAATGAAGGCTATTTAAGAGAATATTCAGATATGATCATTACTTGAGAGTCTAGCCACCTTCATGCCTACTTTAAGTAGTAAAGAAAACTTGAAAGTTTTAAGTATCTGCAACATGATATGGACTTTTTACTGTAGGAAATGTGCCCAAGTTGAAATTAGGTTAGAAATTAGGGTTCATTGGGTTCATGGTGTGATAGATTTTGAGCTGTCTATTAATGACACCCATTCCAGTTCCTGTTATCCAGGTGCAATGGATCATCACTAATACCTGAAGGGTCAGCTGAAGACCAAAGGTTATGCCTCTGTGGAATTTATCATTTCTCATTGCAAATATCTCTGACTTGGAGAAGTGGCATGGAGTTCCCCTGTGCAGATAAACAGGAGGTGCTGGTTCCCAGAAGAGTGAACTGGTCAGCAGCAATAAATCAAGTTTAAAACACAACAGTCCAAACACTAAAGCAGGATGAAGTGGTCTGTGTACCATGCAAGGAGGTTAAAAGTATGCATATCATGTGCTGTGACTGATGGTTACTGAATGGGGAGACTCTTCTTATTAACTTTTTTTGGAATGAATACTCTCTCTGTCATCATTGGCTGCATTTGCAAGAAGTTTTTGTTCCCAGATGTTTATTCTCAGCCCTGTACTTCTTGTGTAAGCAGTCTTCCTCTAATGTGATCCTAGCTTTATGCAATGATTAAGAGTGTTTTTCAGGCTGCTTGGCTTGCTAGTTTCAGTGGCAGTCACATTTCAGCTTTCTGAACATGCACATGTTTGTCTCATGATTTCTAGTAACAGTGTCTCCCCTGATAGCCTCCAGTTTTGCTGTGCTTCCCCAGGCTGCTAGGGCCTTTTGTCAAGAGTGAAGACTCACAGTCTTCAAAAGAAAGATTTCCAGCTAACACCTGGAGAAGAACTTTCTACTTGTCAATGTCTTTCATCACCCTCCCAGCTCTGAGAGGTGGTGATGATCTCCCCCTTGTTATCCAAGAGCAGCAAGAAAGGAAGTCCTCTCTTGAGATTGCACTCCAGTGCCATTGGAGATGCCTCCAAATGTGTGCCTGCATTTTCTCTCTCACTGACAATGTTGTCTCACACATTTTGGGGTTGAGAGAACCACAAGTCAAGGCAGGAGGACTTTCCCACTAGCATGAAAGGCAGGAGGACTTTCCCACTAGCATGAAAGGATCAGGACTCTTACACAAAAATCTAGCAAACTCCTCTGCTATTTTAAAAGCAAGTAACAGCACATTTGAAAAGAAAAATTGACCCATTTAATATAAATCCTGTAAATCTTGTTTACTTTGCTTGCATGATTAGAGTTGTTATGTTAGCAGGGGAACATGAGCAGCATGTAGCACTATTCACTTCCTCTGCATTTGAATTTTCTGTGACATATACATTTTTCCCTTAGAAATTGAAGGCTGTTTAAAAAAAGAATTATTTTTTCTTCCACATAAAAAACCAGAAAAGCCACAGATTATGGGTTGGCAATAGTGACCAGCATGGAATAGTTACCTCCTTAACACAGTTCAGAGATACAGAAGGATCTGTCACATCTGTGTCACCTGCACATAGGAAAGAACAGGGTGTTGTCATGTCCATTGTCTGGTTGTGAGAGCACTGCAGGTGTGATGCTGCTGGAACTCAGGGTCTTCAAACAAGTTGTTTGTCAACATGCTTCTGAGTCCCTTATTTTACTCAACCAAATTTGATCTTCACCTCAAGAATTTGTGTCTGTGTACCTTCTACTCTTTCTCTCTAGGGCCTGGGCCTTAATGCTAAGATTTATAGCTTGCAATTTGTTTTCCCAGCCTCAGTCTTTTTGTGGTCCTCAAAATCGAGGAAGGAAACCCCTTTTTAATTTTGTTGCCATTAAGATCCCTGATCTTGTTTAGGACTCGAGACATCCTTGGCTCAAGAATGTGGAGCTATGTCCTGGCTCAGCTACATTGTTGGAGGTGAAACAGTAGCTATGGAAATCACCTGCTCCGGGTACTGTGTCAGTGCTATTCCCCAGCTTCACTATTTCCAGCCAGGTTTGCAGAAGCAACAGGAAAGTTAGCAAAGCAAGGCAAACAGTGCTGGGTTATTTTTGTTACACTCCATTTCCTTGCAGCTGGTCAAAGTACTCAGTACCTTCCAAGTCTGACCAGATAGAAATGCAAGTGAAAACTGAACTTGAAGTGAGCCCCAGACAAGCCTGGAGCAGTGTCTTGTGTTGATGTCCTTTGTCCTGCCCTGTTTCATCAGCAAGAGTGAGCAGCCTTTTGTGCACACTCACACCAGAAGATGTAAGTGCAAAGCCAGAAGGTCTCACCTATTTTTAACATCTCCCAAACCCCAGGGCAAGACCCAAAGAGGATATGGTGCAGGACAATGGGGTCACACCAGCCAGGAAGCCCCAGGACAGTGGGGGCTGTAGCCAGAGCCCCACTGGGTGGCTGCAGAGCAGGAAGAGCAGAGGGCAAAGAGCTGCTGAGATGAGCTGAGCTGAGCCTTCAGCCCCAGCCAGTCCTCAGGGCTCCTGGCCCTCTCCCTGCCACGGTGCTCTGCCATGTCTCTGCTGTTTGCCTCCCTGCAGAGAGCTCCCAGGCCAAGGAACAGCCTCTGCAAGCTCCCCTGCTGCAAGGAGCAGGGAGATGGTCTGATTTAAGGAGCTATTACTGGTACCAGTAAGCACACTGCAGTGGCTGCTTCCTGCATACTTACTCTGCATCTGCTCATGAAAAATGCCACCTAAACTGGACTTGGGCCATTAGCTTTGCCTGATGCTCTTACAATGGGGTTTGTTTCTTTTTATTAGATACAGTTTTCCAAAGGCACAGATAATTGCTGTTTCATCTTGAAACTAAAACAAAAAAAAAAAACCAACAAAAAAAAAAACCAAAGCCACCATCAGCTTTCTTGTCATGTACAATTTTCTTGCATGATTTAGAATTTGGTTCCTCTCTTTTCTCCTGATGGGAAATGTGGGGTAGGGACCCAGCACAGCATCTGGGAAGCTGCTGTAGTCCCATGGTTGAGCTGGATCATCAGCTCAGGTGCCACAGGAGCTGGAAGGAGAGATGGCTGCCCCCATGTCATCCACCCTGGAAAAAAATGCCCAAAGCAGTATGTATTTAAGGTTACCATCTCCCAGATGGTCCTTTACTCAGAACATCCCAATATGTTGTTAGTTATGGAGCAGGGCCTTGGGCTTAGGTTTGTTGTGAGAAACCAAAGGCGTGCTTACCATTTTTTATGACAGCAGCAGAGTTTAAATGAATGATTATAATAATAACTGCAGAGTGTGTTTCTGAGGTTTTACTACATGTAAACACAATCATAAGTGTAATCAATGTCAATGACTTCCATTTAATTCTCAGACAAAGTTTGCTTTTAAATACCACACCAGATTTGACATGGTCAATGATAAATGGAATGCAATTAGTTCTACTATTTGCTTTGATGATATGCTAAATTATTTCTTACAACAGACCATTTATTATCCAAAGCTAATGGTTATACTCTTGCATTTAACAAATCTGATGTATATTAAACCGTAGCAAACTGATAAGTTTCAAAATTAGATACTAAAGGCTAGAAAAAAGTGATTCCATTAATGAGTTTCATTTAATAAATCCTTGTCAATGCTCAAGTCATAAAACCTTAAATTGGAAGAGTTTTATATATATTTCTCATAACTGCACAAATAAAAAAATAATTATGCTGCCTCTTAGTGATTTGCAATCACTTAATGGATATTTAATCTTAAGGAAAATGTTCAAATTTAAATGTTCTTATGGCATTTTTAACATAATGCATCTTCTAATTGTTAACAAGAAAATTATTACTTTTTTTTCCCTCCAGAAATTTATTATGAGCTTACCGCGATAATTGAAAAATTAACAAAGAGAATGTAGTACTTCAGAAGACAAAAGTAATTTCCTAATTTTTCACTTTGTGTTGGTTTTGCATGGCCTGGTTTTTGGTAGCAGGGGGACCACAGAGGTGGCTTCTGTGAGAAGCTGCTGGAAGCTTCCATCATGTCCAGCAGAGTCAATCCCTGAGGGCTCAGAAGATGGACATCCTGCTGGCCAAGGCTGGGCCAATGAGAAGTGATGGTAGCCCCTCTGTGATAACAGATTTAAGAAGAAATCAAAACAAAGGTGGGAGGTGCAGTTCTAATTCCAGCCAGAGAAGAGGAGGAGGTGAGAACATGTGAGGGAAACAACACAGAGACACCAAGGTCAGTGGAGAAAGAGGGGGAGGAGGTGTTCCAGGTACCAGAGCTGAGATTCCTCTGCAGGCCATGGTGATAGCCATAGTGCAGACCATGGTGAAGCAGCTGTGTCCCTGCAGCCCATGGGGATCCATGGGGGATGCAGAGATCCACCCACAGCTCATGGGGATCTATAGGGGACACAGAGATCCACCCACAGCCCGTGGGGATCCATAGGGGATGCAGAGATCCACCCACAGCTCATGGGATCTATAGGGGATGCAGAGATCCACCCACAGCCCATGGGGATCCATGGGGGATGCAGAGATCCACCCACAGCCCCTGGGGATCCATGGGGGATGCAGAGATCCACCCACAGCCCATGGGGATCCATGGGGGATGCAGAGATCCACCCACAGCCCATGAGAATCCATGGGGGATGCAGAGATCCACCCACAGCCCCTGGGGATCCATGGGGGATGCAGAGATCCACCCACAGCCCCTGGGGATCCATGGGGGATGCAGAGATCCACCCACAGCCCCTGGGGATCCATGGGGGATGCAGAGACCCACCCACAGCTCATGGGGATCTATAAGGGATGCAGAGATCCACCCACAGCCCCTGGGGGAGGTGTCCATGCTGGAGCAGGGCAGACGCCTGATGCACTTCTGCCTGTGATCCAGTGGGAGACCCAAACAGAGACAGAGGGCCCTTGCTTCCAGGTTGGAGCAGCCTTCCTTGGAGGACTGCACCCTAAGGAAGTGACCAACACCATAGAAACTTTGGGAGCACTGTGTACCTGTGGGAGGGACTCACGTTGCAGCAGTTTTGGGAGGACTGGTCTGTGGAGAACTGTCTCCTGTGGGAAGGGACCCCATGGTCTCACAAGGGAATAACTTCTCTCCCTGAGGAGTGGAAGAAAACCTCAGGTGATGAACTGATCAAAACCCCCATGCCCTGTCTCCCTGCACTGTCAGTGGGAAGGAGGGAGGCATTGGGGGAAGAAAAGGTGTTTTTAAGGGTGTATTTTACTTGTCATTATCCTCCTCTGATTTTGTTGGTAATAAACTCACTCTGTATCTCCTCGGTGAGCCTGTTTTGCTCTTGGAGTGTTTTCTCCTGGTCTTTAACTCATGAACCCTCTGTTAAATTTTACTCTCCTCTGTCCAGCTGTCGCAGGGGAAGGTGAGTGAGCAGATTTCAACTGTGCCTGGCATTTGGCCAGTGTCAAACCATGATACACTTATTTCCAAATTTTCTTCTATCTTCAAAAGGCAGGTCTGTCCCATTTTGATTTATATTATTCAAAGTTTCAAAATAATGCAGACCACAAATTCTGGTTGTTGTTAGAGGAAATACTTCCATAACATGATGGGTTACAGAAATGGACAATTAATTACTATTTCTGTGGTTACCTTAATAATAGCAAGCCAGGCCTACACCAGGTGGCTCTGCCCCAGTCACCCTGCACACGCTTATCTGCCTCCTCCCAAACACCTCCAGCTCTCCCTGTTCTTCCTTCCACCCACACCTGGCTGCAGCCCCTCCAGGCACATCCCTAAATCTTACACTCTTCTGCCATTCCTCAGAGATTTTTTCTCAGTCTAGTACCTTCTCCCATTTTCTGAGCTCCATGTGTTCTTGCTCCTTGTATGCAGGGGTTATTCTTCTCAACAGTTCAATCCCCCTGAAGTGGGGGGGAAGAATTGATAGGAAGAATTGACACTAGGGATGAAGGGAAACTTAGAAAATATACCAGTGTTTCATGATGAACACTTAAAAAAATCACAAATATCATACTGGTCTCAGTAAAATCTTAAAAATTAGCAACCATGGATTACCCCTTCTGCCAAGGATTACATAGAAATAAAAAGGGCATCTTGGCATTTTTGCTTAGAAGAAAAAGAAGTGCCCTAGACATTCAAATCACCCTTCCAATTTTGTTGTCCATACAATGTCTTCATTAATCTGTTAATCTTGAATAAAAACAGGTGCAACAGGGAGATTTGACTTGGGAAATTTCACTTGCAGGACCAAGCTAATACACTGCTGTTTTTGGTAGCCTTTACTTTAGGCTCTGCCTCATTATTTTCTCTGTAAACTGTCTGGTCTCTAAATTCTGATCAGATGTATGTTCACATCATCCAAATGACATCCTGTCTCCTGCCAACATTTTGGCTGGGATAACATTTCCCTTGAGGCTCTCCATCTAGATAAAAGAGACCTCCACAAATTCTGCATGACTGGCCTAGGGCTGCCTGAAGCTGCAAGCTCTGCTTAACTCTGCCCCTACACTCCATAGTATGTATTCATCGCCCCTGCATCTTTATTTACCATCTTTATTCATCTTTATCTTAGTAAGATTCATAAAGATTTTTGACAGATGATGCATACCTTCTTAACTTTGGTTTTCCAACAGAAATATCAGAAAGTGGCAGAGAGCTGCTTCTTTTTCAGTTTGAGGAAAGCTGCAGGCACCAATAGTAGCAGTCTATCATTGCAGCAAAGGCAGTCCATCACACTTGCTATGCCTTCCACTCAGCTCCAGTCAGATACAGCTCTGTGATTTTAGTACTCCAAAGTCCTTGTATTTCTCCAGAGTAGCACTCATCTTTTTCTAGGAAGTCATGTTAAAATGAACCACCTGCAGAAGGTTTTGTCTTCAGCTTTTTCTTCCGAGTAAAAAGGATTTACTTAGCAAATAAATCCTCCTCTTCTTTTGGGGAGCAGGCACTGGGTAAACACATTCTGCTCATCATCTTTTTCTGCAGCCGAGTGGCTGCTTGCACCGAGATGAGGTATCAGCAGGAGCTCAGTGATCATCTGCTCTGTTTAGCCAAACAGCACTGGCTTGGACCAGCCTCAGCATACACTGTCTTCTCCCTGGCCAGTCCTTGGCAGGCTACTGGGGGCAAAGGATATTAGGAGATATGGAGGGAACCTGGGGCTGTGGAAGAGGAGGGAGACAAGGATGGGATGAGGTGAGATAGGATTTCTGCACAAATTGTGGGAAGCAGACGTGGTTACTGCTGCTGTCCATGGGGCAAATTGTCTTCTCCTACCACACCTCAGATGAGCCTCTGTGGGACAATGACACCACAAAGCCATGCAGTTCATGTACCATTGCCATGCACCAGAGCCCCATAGGGGAGATCTAAATCACACATTCACATGGCATGCTTAATGACCCCATGAGTGAAGGATAAAATAAAGGTCATAATAAAGAGCTACAATGAAATCCCTCAGGACACTGATGAGAAACCAGGCAGCTCTGCTTCCTGCAAGACAGGCACTGATTTCCTCTGATGGCAGACCAAGCTGTCACTGTGGCTGCTTGCTTTAGCACGGGATGCCAGCTGCATGATACCATTAGCATTCCTCATCAGCCACAGCTTATGTCTCTCTGTGCACACTGTTGGAAAACCAGGTCATTCTCTTGGCTCATCCTCCTCTGATAACTCCTCTTTTCTTTCACTGCTGGGAAGCCGAGGATGGTGTAATTAGTTTTCACTAATGTTCAGCTCTATGTGGAACTGCTTTTGTGCCAAGCCAAAAATGAAGTTTTCACATAGTTTGCATGCCCTAAGAGGAGGAAAACTGGAGACAAATTTGGGAGGCACCTATTTTCCTTGTATCATAATGATTCAGCTGATATTTTTCAAAATACCACAGAGAATCCAAATGACATGTTAAACTTCCAGTACTCACTGAACAGAGAATAAAGGAGTGTGATTCCAATGAAAATACAAAGTTAAATAGTTACTCGTGCCAGATAACAACTGGTACTGCAAGGCTGTCAGAGCAAACAATCTGAAATCATGCCCTTAAGTAGAAAAGCTGCCCAAAGTAGTATTTAACTGCTTGGGGTTTGCAGGCAGATCAGAGACCTGATATTCCAAAGAAGCTGCGGGGGAAGATAAAAATGAAAAATTCAACCCGAACCCCAGATAAGAAGTTCAGGTTTTCTTAATAATATAGTGGAAGTGATGACTTCTAAACCTGTGAGGAATAAATTTTGAAAGACTTGTATAGGGCATGATATAGAGAGATAAAGCAACAAACTTTATTAAAGGATTAGTGATTTTGAGCTGTGGGTTAAATCATAAACATAAATGCCCACAAAGAATTAACTGGCTGGTAGAGTGAGGTTTATATACCTGTAGAGTAACTGTATCAGTAATTAAAGCTGCATTAATGTGCTTGACTGGTGCTCTGAAAGTGTCACTGTAATGGCAGTCACAGCACCAACTGAAGCAACTAAGCTGTGAGACAAGGAGCTACTGGCTACAGAGGCTCCTTGTCTGGAATATGCTTGAAGTTTGATATGTTGGTACACTATTAGAAATAACATTATTTAAATAATAGTACATCCCCATCTCCCAGTGTTTAGTATCCACTGCAGTAATTGCAAAATCAACCAAATTATATGCAGTATTTTAGGGGATAAAATATGAAGCAGAAAATGCTTTAGCAGTCATTCATATCCTCCCATCACCAGAGGGGCTCTTTGGAAAGAAGTACACCAAGTTTCAAGCCACTATATTGTATTTTGGGAGGCTGGGAAAGATCAAAGTCACCCTGAAATTACAGTTGGATGTGATGACACCAGAAACATTTAAATTTCTCTTTTTCAATTATTTAAGTTAGAAGTCCTAAACATGGCATATAAGGTGTCCAGACCTCTGAAAACACAGATCTGTTCCTTCAGTTAGGTGAGAATTACAGCTCACTGGGAGAAAAATATCAGCCAGGAAAGTTTGCAAATACATTTTGTGGGAATATGGGAATACTTGTGCTCCTAAAGCAAAAGAATAATTTAAAAAAATCATACTCAAGCATAGGTGATCCTGAAGGTGATCCTTCAGCACAGTAATTTTATAGAAGCTTCAGATACATCAGCATTATTAAAATAGGATTTGGCCCAGAAGGCCACACATCCCTTAAACTTGTCATAACAACTCCAGATATAATAGAAGGCCAAGGACAAACTATGCTTCAGATATGTAGTCTTAGTTACAGATACATTTGTCTTATTTTCCAGCTTCATCTCTTGCAAGCAATCAGGTTTCAAATAAATCCTGAACAAATAACTCATTTTGGTAAGTTCAGTGACCTATTGCCTGTTTCCTGAAGTGGTCAATTTAATAAAAGCTACTTCAGTGTTACCCACAATCAGTACCAAGGTGATAATGGATATCATCTCAATCCTCTATGTTATGTGAAAACAGTACTTTGGTTCACCACAGGGTAATCACAATTTCATACATATACAAGACCAATACTAAGGACTTAATAGCTACAATGATACACAAAGAATTAATTCAAAGAACCCCTGGAAAGGAATCCTTCCTTGAACTTTTTTCCAGATTTGAGCCTGGAATGTCAATTGTGCTTAAAATGTAATTTGCAGCAATGAGCATTTTACCATGACTGGGCTTTTCTTATGCATTGCAAGAAGTGAGATAAAGGAGCTTCTCTGACATTAGGTTCAGATTCTTGTAGTCTACATGCTTTGGTGATATTTAGAATATGGAAATATGGACAGTATAAGTGATGGTCTTTTGTAATGCAGCTGCTGAGATGTTAGGAAGAAACCTTAACCTTGCAGTTGCTTCTTCTCATAAATGAAACAGTGCCTCTTTTATTACTGGAGGTGCAGAGTTAAGTACCCTCTAGTTAGATCTTGCAGTAAAAAGAATCACTCTGCTTTAGAAATTAAGTCTGCAAATATAAAAGTATGAGCAGCCACAATTTTTTAATGTTTTAATACATATCTTCAGGGGAGTGGGAGGAGAGAAAAAGAGATTTCCAGGTTCACAATATATCAGGATAAATGCCCTTCTAAAAACATTGCATAAGGTAGTGTAATAGTTCTGGTTTGATTCATTTATGACTAAGGATTTTCTTTACAGATGGAGGGACACCTCTTCCTGCTGCCAGCCCTTGGCCAGCTGCTACTCCTGGCACTTGTGTTCATCCAGCAAACAGGCTCACATCCAGGCTCTAGCAGGGCATTGATAAGTTACTAACACTTTCAGCTGAGTAAGACTTCCATGGTAGGATAAAGTGACAATAGCAGGGGAGGCAGATTGTAAAAATCCTACCAGCCATAGTAACATGCACTGAAGGACAGCTTGAGTTTGCATATTAGCTTTGTTTGTCCTTCTCCAACAGATGATACTTCTATTGCATTGTAAGTAAGCAACATTATTTGGGTTTTTGGATTTAATTAAAAGCTAAGAAAGCTAAGCCCTCTTCTATTCTTATTTATTGCAGCTAGTGATCTCAAAAGTTTTCACCAAAGAGTTGTGCTAATGTCCTTGTAGTCACATGTCAAGAAGTGGGAAAAGCAGAAAACACTAGAAACTTAGAATCATACGGTATTCTGAGTTGGGAGAGACTCAAGATCATTCAATCCAACTCCTGCCAAAGGGCAGACTAAAACATAAACCATGCATCTAAAAGCTTTGTACAAAGTCTTCTTGCCCACTGTCAGGCCTGGGGCCATGACCACATCCCTGGGGACCTTGTTGCAGTACAGATCTCTGAGCATTCAGCCCAAAAACCATGCAAAGAGACCTTTTGTTGACAGCACTGTCATGGAGAGTGCAAACCTTAGCTGTGGTTGTGCAATTGTGTAGCAAGGGTACTAGAGGACAGTAATTAGCTGGGTAGGAAAAGAAGGTCTGTGGGACTGAGTTTGGGTCTCAGGCTCTGAACAAGAGCCAGCACGGTGGAGCTGCTCAAGAAGACTGCTCAGAAGCTGGTGGAGACACTGCCATGGTAATGCCTGTGCTTGTTGGATCTGGTTCAGAAGGTTTGGCTCTAGCACACGTGGCCCATTAATGTTTATGCAGGGTAATATATTATAAATGAAAAGCAGTTCTGGGGGGGTCCTTTGTGCTGCTGGTGATGAGAAGATTCTTTCCACAGTTTCATCTTTAGTAGGAAGAATGTTTTCTAGATCATTCATGTCTCACAAAAATGTTGCTGAAAGAGTCTGTGATCGTCATCAGGATCCTAAAAATGTAGATGTACCATCAAGATCTGTCTACTTTCATGTGCTTTTTCATTAGGAGAATATTTTATATGCAGATCAGATTCATTTACCCACAGCTTATTGCAGTTACATATCTAAAGCATCACAGCCCTGAATATTATCCATGAGTTGTAGTCTTCTACCCAGTACCACAGTGCATACACCTCATATATACAGTCAAACTGAGAAGGAAAATTCATGGTCCTTCTTTTCAATAAAACAAAATTATGAGGTCACTTCTCCCTGCCTGAAGACATACTAAAAATAAGAAAAACACCTGATGAAAATATTCTGAAAAAGGCAGAGCAACAAATGACCCAGTAAAGTGTCTGGCTCTTTGAGCAGTAATACCACTGAGCAAAGAACTATCTTCTCTTTGTGCATCATAAATCCTGTCTTCAGTTCTTAAATTATTCAGAAATAATCTTTCAAAGTAGAACATAAAAACAGTTCCTGCCTATCTGTGTTACAGGGATAAGGGCCTCCTAGAGGAGTAAGCTTCACTTCTCCACCATCATCATGTTTTACCATAATCTCCTACACTTTGTGGTACTAAATGCCTGGTACTAAAAACAAAAGTTTATTTACTGAAAAAAAATTTCTAAAATTACTGAAATTATTTTAAACTACTACCCCAGAACATTTACATGGCACTTAAATATAGGTCTAAAACACATGTGGCTAGTACTAAATGTATTTGCATTTCCATATTTGTGTACTTTTAGGAGTGAAAAGGATTTAGACCAGCAGTTAAATGATCCTTTAAGGATGATGTAGACCTTACCAAGCTACTGTGCACAAATTGCTACACACTTTTCCACTTTTCAGGCCCCTTCGAAGTTCCTCAAAGTCTCTTTAATGTTCAGTGATATGATAATCATGGGTAAGCAGGCATGGCAACGTCACTGACACTGCTCCTTTCCAGAAACCCTGGGACACCTTTGACTAGGGTGTGTTATAGCACAGATGGTTTCACTCTTTCCTTTTATCTCTTCAACACCAGCATGACAGAGCAAACACTTCCAGGGCATTGGGGAAGCTGACACACAGAGCAGGACTGATGCTGTGTGTGCTCTTGCAAGCCCCAAATGGCCAGGGAGCTGCAGCCACCTCTGGCCTCCTCTGGTCTTGTGTGCTGCACTGAAGCTTACTACAGCTTTCCATCTTAGCTGGGTTCAAAGAAAGGCCAAACTGAATCCCAAACCAAACAAACAAGCCCTAAGTGCCCCCTACAAGCTTATCAGCATTGCTGAAGCTTTTCTTTAATTTCTTGTTTGCTTGTTTGTGTGAAGAAAGCTGCAGTCACTTAACAGGCTTGGCATTGTGTGTAACTCTCTGCATCAGCAACTAGGTCAACCAGCAGGGTAAAGCACTGTACAAGTGAGAGGCTCCCTCAGCTCAGCCGATGCCTGCTGATTATATTTTGGGAATTAGCTTGGTAGAAGAGAATGTCCTCCCAGGAATGTGCTACCCTGAAATTTTAGTTCATTTGCACCAGTCATTTGAAACCTCTTCTTGGCCCCAGCTGAAAGGAGTGCTAAGCCCATGGCAGCTAAAGCAAGACAAAAACAGTGGAAGGTTCAGGGGGTCTATCTTCTTCTTTGCTCTTTTCAGCACTTGTAACTACCCAGTAATTAGTCACAGCACCCAACACTATATAGGGCTTGTGCTGTGTTCAGAGAGTATCAGCTTTCCCAAGTGATGCAGATAACTCTTGGGTAAGATAAAAGTGAGAGGATAAAGACACAGGATATTTTTACCTGGACTATTTTTATTTACCATATGAACATAATTCCTCCCAGTGCCTTAGGCAAAGACAAATAAAACTGAAAAGATGACAGCTACCCTTACGTCTAGGCAGGCAGAACTCCCCAGCCTGCCAAAGCGTGGGTTTGCTTGCTTCGTCTCTAGTGGAGCTGCCTCTGTTGTAGTGCCATCAGTTTGGAAACACTGCTGCAAGAACATATTTTTGGCCTTCACTCAGAAACTCCTGCCAGCCCTCCACAGAGCCTGGGAGACCTTTTAGGCTGTGAGCTTGCCTTTAAGGCAAAAGTCCTTACAGAATAAATGATTTCTGCATTGCTCTTGTAGCTCAAATGTTCAGATATTTTGTAAATAATAATAAAAAAACCACCAAAAAACCCAACTAACAAATAAAACTGACAGCTCTGCAGAGCTCCACCTGGGACATACTATTGCTCTACAAGCTAAGGAATTATACAAAGATTACCTCCAAACTCACCCATATGACAAAATTCTCCTTGAATCAGAGCACCAAAGCATTTGTGATTGCACAGCAAATGCAGACATGAAAAATGGAAGGACATGTCTTCTTCTCCTTTTTTTTATCTATTTTTTTTCCACTTCTTTTTTTAATCATTTTAATCTTCCATATTATGCGGAATTTGTGAAATCACAGCCAAGTTATTTACCTACAACCTTCTCTGCCCTTTCCTTTGCACTGTGCCCAGCCATGTCTATGCACACAATGACAGCACTTCACCCTATTTCAGGAACAATAGAGTCAGAGGGGATTAAAGGAGGCTTTGGGGAGGTCATCAACAACCTTCTGGAGGGGCTGCTTGCACAGGGCTAGCAGTGGAGCTTGCCAGGGGACATGGCTGTCCTGCCCAGATGGTGTTGCTGTGCACGGCACCTGGCTCAGCACATCTGCCCTGTCTGTTGAGGTATAGTGGGAAAGGATCTGAGCTGTGGGGAGTAAGCTGGCACCTTCACAACATGCTCTCAGTATGCAGTAGAAGCAATCTGGAAGACACTTTTAAAAGCCCTCCAAGTGCAGAGAAGGAGTAGCTGTGCAAAAAGTTTGTGCAAAATAAAATTGACCTTCAATTTCACACTCTAACTTCCTTAACAACAGCTTATTTCCAGGGTGGATAAGCCTGAAGATGGAAAAGTCTGCTTAAGCACAGAAACATGAGTACCAGAAATGCATCAGATAATGACAATACAGAAAATGTGTAGTGTGGATTTCTAGTATCTCTTCTGATACAAGGAGGAATGGAGAGTTGAAGAAATCAAAATGTGACCCATTTAGGAGTGACATGAAGTAAGGTTCTTTCTCATGAGAGACAGTTCAACTGTGGGACTCCCAGCTGATAGATATCACCAATGGCTAGAACTCTGTAGGAGTTGGTAAGGGCATGAACACCAACATCAGTGTTCAGACTTGCAACACATTGAAATTTTGAAATCAGTCATGGTTTACCTCAATCCTCAGCTAAACATGATTAGGATATTTCTTGCCCCTTCCTCTGCTGAATACTGTTAGGGAAAGAATATAATGCCATGTGAGTCATGTGGCTAATCCAGCAAAACAGCTGGTGTGACATACACATGAATGTTGCATTAAAAACAGCATGACTTTGTAATACTTAGAGGCCTTGGTGGCAGTGGCTTTCCTTTTAAGGAGTATCTCACCCATTTGAGTATTCTATGCCTTGTATAAATTCATTAAGAACTTGAAAATGAAAATGACAGAAATGTAAAATCTGGAAAATTAGCTACCTAGTGACTGGATGGGAGGTGGAAGCTGCCAGGAGCCTGTGTGTGCTGCCCTTAAAAATCAGATGCATGGGTTATATTACAGGTATGTTATGGCCTTGGATATATAAGGCTAGTGCTCAACCATAATTAGCCCTGCACACTTCCTTTCCATAAAGGGACACTTTAAAGAAACCTATTTAAATATATATAACTCTGTAAAAATAGCCTACTTTGAGTACATAGAAGTCAAATTTAAAATATAATCACACTAGCAGAAATATCCAGCAGTCTGTGCACATCTCCAGCTCAGCAGAGGACATATCAAGTATTAGATCTCCCATACCCTGGGTTCCCTGCAAGCACCAGCTCTTATCAGTTGTCACAGTCTGCATTAATCCTTCAGACTGGCTGTGTGCCATTAAGACCAATGGGATGTGCAAGCTACCAAGGCAAAAGGTCTCTCTGCCAATGTGGGGAGACAGAGATGGTGTCACAATGCTTGCAACAGGGACTGGAGGAGCATACAGTATTACACTGGTTTTTACCCACTTACTGCATGTTCATTAAAAGAAAAAATCATGGGCTGTGTAGAAAAACTCAAAGGTGGGGATTGTTAGTGGAATCAGAAAATAGCAGATATCAATAAAATGTAATCAGAAGGGGGTTTTTAAAATTATTTTGTAGTTTTTGTGGCTGGCATGCTGCAGATTGTACATTACTATTTTGGTGCAGAGTAATGAAGCACAGAAATGGCACTTACTCTTTCTGCCAGCCAGCCCTTGCTCAGCTGTGTATCCTTCACACAGACACGAGATCTACGTCACCACAGAGATATAAATGGAATCAGAGAATCACAGGCTGATTTGGGTTAGAAGGGATGTTAATGATCACCTAGTTTCAACCCCGTGCCATAGGCACAGACACCTTTCACTCAGCCAGGTTGTTCAAAGCCCCATGCAGCCTGGCCTTGAACACTTTCAGGAAGAGGGCATCCACAACTTCTCTGAGCAACCTGCTCCATCCTGCAGAGCTGCACTGCTATGCACAGGTCCCACAGCTGTGACATTTAGTCTGGGCATGCATTAGAGGCACGTCCAGGCTTTCCCAAGGCACTCTGTCCTCATGACCACAGCATACAGTAGCTCCTATCAATCTACTGTATAAATGCAACTCCAGGTATTAACAGACAATGACTCCTCAAATCCCAGTGATGCAACTAGAAGATCAGAGCAGAATAAACTCTTGCTCACGGTAGCCTGGAAACCCACAAGCCTCTGGGCCAAAAGATCCCAGGAGTTGTCATTATTAAAGAAGAGGGGTGACAGAAACTCAAGAGCTACCTCCAAATCATGGCTACCACATCACAGCAACCATAGTGGTCCCTCACTTGCAGGACAGCACTGCCCTGGAGGGCTCGTGGAGAGGAGGAGCAGATCAGTGTGCAAAATGTGAGGAAGAATAGGCATAGAGGAAATACACACTGAGAAGAAGAAAAGCATGTGAGAGTGAAGAAGTCAAGATCAATTAACTTGCTCAAAAAAGAAATAAAACATGCAAAACACCTTTAAAGAAAGAAAAAAAGTAGTTACTATCCCAATAGTAGTTATAAACCAAAGCAGTTGCTGAAGTTAGCATAGGGATCTTATTCAGTTACACAGGAAGGGAAGTGATCCACCAAACACTTCTGTGAGCAGCATGTGCTCTGCATTGCCACAAGCACTGTCTGCCAAAATATCTCCTTAAATATATATATAATGTGAAGAAATAAGGTTTTCCATGAATTTCTGTCCAGCTAGATGACCTCCCCTCTGTCATAGCCAGAGAAGGCCATTTCTTTCCTTTGGCAATTATGCCCTTCTTAAATACATTTTTACCTGAAACACGGGTAAAATACAGCATTTAGACAGTTGATTTCAAATATAATGATCCCAAGTTGAACTGCACCATTTCTGTCCTTTTTGAAGCCCTCCTGTGCTCATTTTCCTGATTGGGAAGTGCATCCTTTCAGCCAGCCTTTGCATGGTAAGAACCAGCAGTCCTATTAGTAGAGGTGCATCCTCAAATACAAATCTAGATTTCTGCTGTTAATGAGAAAAGACAGCCTGGAGAAGGTAGCAATTTCCACAGTGGGGCCTTTCTGACCATGTGCTAGGGGCTGGAAGCCTGGATTCAATCTTCACTCAAACACTGCTTGAATGAGAGCAAGTCAGATCCCTTCCCAATGCTTCATCCTCCTCATTCATAAAATAAACATATATGAGAGACCTATATTTGAGATTTAAGAGTGAAAGTAATGTTAAAGAGATATCTTTGCTATTGTGTTTTATTATTATTCACACTTTTACATATCCTTTCTCACCTGCAACGTGTTGGGCATTACCTTACATGAAACTTGGAACTGCATCTACCAAATTTGGTTTTTTGCCATCCAGGTTGTGCTTCAGGCAAGAAAAAGTGCCTCTGTATCTTACTGCTGCCTCAAATACATGTAACAAGTGTCAACAGTTCTTCCAGCTATCCCTTTTCTTCTCAATGCATGCCTTATCTTAAGAAGGTGCTGTTTCTCATTGTACTTTCCAAATACAAGGAATTCAGTGCAAGATTGTGTTATCTTCATTTTTTAATTGAAACACTGTTGATCTCATTACTAATCCACCCAAGCAGAACAAATGTGATTGAAAGGAATTTGACATGGAAGAATCTAGTATTTTATTTAGCCCAGCTCCAGAAGAGCCAGCTAAAGAGAGAGACTTCCAATGTTTTTAGCTCCAAAATAAACAAAAGACAAAAAGATGCAAGGGATGTGATGGAATTAACTGAAAAATGTTTATTGTGTTTCTGCATTCCAGGTGTCAGACAGAATAAAATGTACTGCTTGTCTGAACTTTGGGATACACTTGTAGAATAGACTCAGAGATAAAATATCCAAAATGCCACTGCGGGTGATCACTTATTCTCATAAATAAGGAATAAGTGCTACCATAAACTTCAGTGCCTCCTGTGAGATAATTTCATTTTGGTAAAAAAATGGGGAATATACTCAAAGATCTAAATTTACCAGCAGGTAAATCACCACCCTTTTGGCAAATTAAAAATAAACTGGCAGTGATAAGTTTCACAAAGTCCATGTGGTTGCCTTGGAGGTATCTGTGACAAAATGGGACTTCAGCTCCCAGGAACCTGGAGTGAATTATCAGCTCTGCTGCACGTCTGTGAAGAGCCAGACATACCATCCTTTATAGACTGTGAAAAACAAGGACAGGAGATAAGCTGTTCTAACATTGCCCTCTATCAGAAATTTGAAGTAAAGACAAAACTTACATGATTTATTAATTCTGTATGTAGCAGATGTTATTCGTGTAGTTAGCAAAAGAAACATATAACACCATATAAATCACAAACACAGACGTAATTTTATTTATGTGATGACAAGATTCAGAGGAAGTGCTGCACGGATCAGCCTCTTGTTTCCCCACCAGCTCTGTCCTTCAAGCACTGGCACACTTACAACTACTGAGTAGATTAGGTTAAAGAACTGATTCCACTGAAAAATAACTGAGGGGATGGAGAAAGGTTGTTTTCCAGCCACATGAGTCAATTATGTGGTTGCAGATTGCTCATGCTGGTCAAAAGGGGAGGAAATGTGGGGCAGGACCAGCAGACAAGAACATAGAAGGGAGATGATGACATTATAAACTGTCTTTGCAATCTGGTATCAAGCAGTTCATTATCAAAATATGTCCTAAAACATTTTCTAACATAATGCTGTGATGAGGAAAATATTTGGCCAGGATTATAACCAAAGGATTTAAATGAGAGGAAACTGACAACTTATGAGAATACAATGAATTGAATTATTCAAATTGGTATTTAAATAATAATTTTAAAGGAAAGCTGTCTAGGACAATTTTGTAGTAGCAATACAGGGATTTTGCTTTTCCTGTCAAAACTACCATGGTGGTAGTCTGTATTATGTCTTCTTTAGTCAGCAACTTCTGTTCCAATGTGTCATCTACAAAGGCACAAGGGACATACATCCTGCTAGGTTGAATGAGCGCTTCTAGAGCTGGGTGCCAAATTTTAACAGTTAGTACTTTATTGTCACTCATATCTTCTGTCATAAAACATAAATTGCCAACCCATTATTGCTATTACTGATGTGATTACATATGGTTTCCATTTTTCAGAATATACAGCCATATAACTCACTTAACACTACTCTATGATAATGAAATTATCTAAATGGAATTGTAATTCAGTGTAGGCTCACAGTAGGGAGGATCCAGGGAAGTGATACCTGGCATCCCTGGTGTCCCAAGATCTTGTTTATGTCTTCTCCCCCAGCTGCTGAAGCATCCAACCATTCTGCTGACAGACCCCTCTGGACTTAGAGATTCCTTCCACTGTACAGATCAGTAACTGTGCACTGCTCTGCTGTGCACCCTGCAAAGTTCTGCTGCCTGAGCCCGGCCAGCTGGGCTCTGCTGTAGATACAGGTGTACTGGACAAAGAGGGAACTGCCTCTGACTTTGGGTGATTTGAGAATGGGACTAACATGAGATCTGGATGCAGCAGGTGTGGATGGAAGTGCTGCACAGCCATGGGGCTGAACGACAGTGTCCCCAGGTGTGGGACACTGTACATGGCTACAGCCTTCCCAGCCCCTTCTGATCAATGCAAGCCTGGAGTTAGGAGCCCCACAAGAAGCCCCCATCAGCTTGTCTCTACACCAGAACTCTGAATGAGGGGCTCTGAAACAAAGATCCATGGCAATACTGAGCTTCCCAGTGCCCCCTTCCATAAATCAGGTGCTCTCCCAAATAACAGCAGAATATTTGAGAACTCTGTCCTGTTTGGAAGGAGGGAGGCAGGGTCAGTGCTGTCCATGTGGAGTGTGCAACTGGGATCACAAATGCTGTTCATAGCTTCCCTCAGCTTGATTTGGAACAAGGCTTTGGACACGGATTTCAACTCTGTCAGAGTACAGCCTGCCCCACAGCTTTTCAGGCATGATGGTTTAAATCCTTCTGCACCTGTCCTGAACATGCTGCCCACATTGTAGAGAATAATTAAATGTTCATATGCATAAATACATATAAATGGGGATTTCAGTGTAAATTGTGGTAATTTAGGAATTTAAAAAAATTGGAAAATTCAGATTTATTATCTGCCTCAAGTTCATCTACTTGAACTGAAGCTGAAAGTCAGGGATGAAGTTTTAAACACAGAAGCAGCTAGGAAAGTGACCTTCTGTCTCCAGCACAAAGCTTACCTGACAAAAAATATTTTCTACAGTTTGCAAATGTCTTTTTTTCAAAGACTTACATTTCAATCTTAAGGCTTGTGTCTCCCAGGCAACATCAGGAAAGATTGAAGTGCAGTGTGCTTTGATAGGTATTTTTTATTAAAATGCTTTCAAAAGAGCACCTCCAGGAAAAATAAATAACAAAGTAATGGAATTTTTTTTCTCTGCTTTCTTTGAATAATTTTGGGAAAACAATAGTATTTTTTATCTCGTTCTCATATCAGCCAAACCGATGGAAGCTGCAGGATGGGGCTTTATATTGCAGTTTACCCATGTTACACAGAACATTATGACCTTACCTAATGGCATTTATTTTTCAGATATTTTAATACTGCACAACATGATATTGGAATATAACTATAGCAATATTATTCTTCCCTATCTTTTGATCTACAGATATTTTTCAGCTTTAAAATCATAACTTTCAATTTTTAGGGCTTTAGTCCTGCAAATTGTATAGAATCCTTATTTTACCACCTTTATTACCAGAATAAAAAAATAATCCCACTGACATATAAATAAAAAATAATTTAAAATTATGATAATGTTAAATCTGATGATTAAATTCCCATTGTCTTCAGCAAGTCAGTTTGTCAGCTTTTCTTAGTATATCAGAGAAGCCTCAGAGGACACCAAAAAGTAAGGGAAATCTGTACCATCTCTGATGATCTCTGTTAGATACATCCACATATCAAAGAACACACAGCTTTGCAATAATAATTGGAGGAAATTTGGCTAAAAATCAAATAAATAAATTTAGAAGAGGTGAATAACCAGAATTCAAATAAAATCTATATTTCCCTCAAAAATGAGGGAGATAGAGATGTCAAGACCCATCACACTAGAAAGCTAGAATGTTTTCACCACATTAGTTGTTCATTCATTGCTGTGAGGGCATGTGGAATGTCAGTCTGCACTCAGGGCTGAGAGGATTCTGCAGGACAGAGCCCTGGACGCTTCTGGCAGCTGCCCGCAATTGCTCCTTGGCCGAGGCTCCTGCCCAGCTGCCCTGGGCTCCCTCCCTGGGGACTCCCCACTGCTGCCTGCTGCAGCACACGTGCTCGGGGGCATTTAAATCCTGTGGGACCCTCCTAACCCTGAGTAGGGTTACTGTCATCATCAGGACCTTCAAACTGCAGCAGCTACTTTTATAACCTATCTCAGATGTTCTAATTTTCACTCTAGAGATCTAAAAGAGCAACCACTTCATGCAGCTGGTAAAAGATCAAGTCTAAGGGCAGCCATGCCCCCATCACTTCTTGCTTACTCCCAGGTAAGCTTCCTCAATCCTAAGTAGTTTTATCTCAAATACCTCTGTGCAGCCCAGTGCATACTCAAGTCAATCTGTGTTTAGCCTGTGCATGTTAAGGGTATTCAACAAAAATGAGTCATTCAGATATTCAAAGCTCAATACAGGCCTACACAGAGACCTGACCCAAAGTAATTTTTGACATATAGTTTTATTATAGAACAAAACTTCTATACAATGATTTAAAGAGATAATTATTTTTCAAAAATTACAACAGAAAATAACTGAGATCAAAAAGACACATTAATAGTTCCCTCCTCCCTGAATGAAATTTCAACAAATAGATTTCTCAAGACATAAGAAAAGAAGAAGTATTTATTTTTTTCCAGGCTTCAGAGTCTTCATACAAATATCCTGTCAGGCCAGATGGAGTAATAGTACAGGGAAGCATTATAAAAATATTATTGAACATATCTGTTTAATCTACCATATATCCACTCCTATTGTAGCAGCTGTGGTTTTAAATGCTACTATTTACAGATTTCACCCTAACAGCATTTATAATGATTGCACATCTGGCTTGGGTTTCTCACCAACAGCTCATTTAATGACCATATTGCAGCTCACCAGTCCTGTGCAATTATTCCATGAATGCTAATATCCTGGTTGTTTGATTTGTGCTAAGCACTTTTTCCTTTTATTTTTTGTTTTCTAGTGAAGAGTTATAGATTGCCTACAGCCTTGCTTTGTACCCCATTGATATCAGTTAATCAAATGGCAAATATCATTATAGAACCAACCACATTAGACAGTGGACATTAGGTAGCAGATCATAGGTCCATGTTCTCAGAATCCCCTCCTGTAGTTTTACAGGCATGTTGTCATTTTGCAGGTTAGAAATGCTTGCTGTTCATCTCTTAAAGACGTGCTTGGGGGCATTTAAATCCTGTGGGACCCTCCTAACCCTGAGTAGGGTTACTGTCATCATCAGGACCTTCAAACTGCAGCAGCTACTTTTATAACCTATCTCAGATGTTCTAATTTTCACTCTAGAGATATAAAAGAGCAACCACTTCATGCAGCTGGTAAAAGATCAAGTCTAAGGGCAGCTGTGCCCCCATCACTTCTTGCTTACTCCCAGGTAAGCTTCCTCAATCCTAAGTAGTTTTATCTCAAATACCTCTGTGCAGCCCAGTGCATACTCAAGTCAATCTGTGTTTAGCCTGTGCATATTAAGGTTATTCAACAAAAATGAATCATTCAGATATTCAAAGCTCAATACAGGCCTACACTGAGACCTGACCCAAAGTAATTTTTGACATATATTTTTATTATAGAACAAAACTTCTATACAATGATTTAAAGAGATAATTGTTTTTCAAAAATTACAACAGAAAATAACTGAGATCAAAAAGACACATTAATAGTTTCCTCCTCCCTGAATGAAATTTCAACAAATAGATTTCTCAAGACATAAGAAAAGAAGAAGTATTTATTTTTTTCCAGGCTTCAGAGTCTTCATACAAATATCCTGTCAGGCCAGATGGAGTAATAGTACAGGGAAGCATTATAAAAATATTATTGAACATATCTGTTTAATCTACCATATATCCACTCCTATTGTAGCAGCTGTGGTTTTAAATGCTACTATTTACAGATTTCACCCTAACAGCATTTATAATGATTGCACATCTGGCTTGGGTTTCTCACCAACAGCTCATTTAATGACCATATTGCAGCTCACCAGTCCTGTGCATTTATTCCATGAATGCTAATATCCTGGTTGTTTGATTTGTGCTAAGCACTTTTTCCTTTTATTTTTTGTTTTCTAGTGAAGAGTTATAGATTGCCTACAGCCTTGCTTTGTACCCCATTGATATCAGTTAATCAAATGGCAAATATCATTATAGAACCAACCACATTAGGCAGTGGACATTAGGTAGCAGATCATAGGTCCATGTTCTCAGAATCCCCTCCTGTAGTTTTACAGGCATGTTGTCATTTTGCAGGTTAGAAATGCTTGCTGTTCATCTCTTAAAGACTTTTAGAGTATCATTTACTAACCACTCTGTTTATTTATAGAGGTTGATCCAAGTTTCCCTCTGATAGCTTGGAGCTACGGATCACTCAAAAAAATCTTATCTTGTTCCAAAAATAACACAGATAATGTCTTGAATTTGCTGGTTAGTGTTTGCCTATGGCATTTATTGCCACATTTTGAGGAAATGGCTTGCAATACTAATGCAAAAATGTGCCTATTGTGAAATTTTATAGGATTTTTCATTGAGAACTCAATAATGCATCTATTAAGAAATTTTTCTTGCTGCAATTGTTAATTTGGGATTTAAAAATAAGTCTGCCCACTTTTAAGGTAGTCAAGTTTCTATTTTGCTGTGTTAGTTTAGGGTAAGCCTTTTTATACTGATATGAGAAAAGCCTCTCTAAAAAAATTTTACCAGTAGGAGCATGTAAGAGCATTTTAAAGGGCCATGGCCACTCCAGCAATGGGAACATTTTCAGCAGCCTCTGGTGGTTGAAGGACAACATAAATGGCTGAAGGAAAACTGATCTGTCAGATCAGATATTATTTAACAACATTCATACTTTGACTAAGCAGAGTTTAGAGCTTCTGCATCTTTAAATACTTAAAGGCAGAAGAGCACAGGACTAGAGGCCTGAAGTTGCTCCCAGAGTGACAAAGCCACATCCTTCGCTGGGTTGAAACTGTGTGAAGTCACCTTTCTGATATCTCTGGTCACATTTGTGCCTTCTCTCTGCTGCAGTTCCCCACAAGCTACCCACAGCTATACAATGGTTCCAACTCTTGCTTATTTGGAAAAAGAAAAAAAAAAACCTGAAGAAAAATAGGAACAAACTATTTGTTTCCCTACAACCAGCAAACCAAAATAGTTTGTCTTTTGTGTACAGTTTCTGCTTTCTTCAGATAATGTTGTGAATTACAATGACAGGCATTTTCACACAACTTAGCTAGCAATAGAGCAATTTACAATCTGCTCTTTTTCACTCAGCATTTCTACTCTAAGACAAATGGGGTTAGGTGCCAAAATAAAACAGCAGCAGTTTCTTCTCATGTGCATGTTTTTCCACTGTCACCTGCATGCAAGCCTCCTCTTTTCTCAAGCCCTTCACTGCAGACTGACAGCAGTTAAGCATTTCAGCACATGTTCCCATAGCTAAGATCTCTAAAGTACACTCTGTTTTCCAGCACTGTGTGTTTTCCCAAAGCTGATCTTTTCCCCTCTACTGGGCATTCGTGAGGACGCATCTCGAGTGCTGTGTCCAGTTCTGGGCCCCTCAGTTCAGGAGTGCTGTGTCCAGTTCTGGGCCCCTCAGTTCAGGAAGGGCATTGAGGAGCTGGAGCGAGTCCAGAGAAGGGCAGTGGAGCTGGGGAAGGCTCTGGACCCCAAGCCCTGAGCGGAGCAGCTGATGGGGCTGGGGGTGCTCGGCCTGGAGCAAAGGAGGCTCGGCTGTGACCTGAGCGCTCTCTGCAGAGCCCTGAGAGGAGCCTGAGGCCAGGGGAGGGTCGGGCTCTTCTCCCAGGTAACAAGCAGTAGAATAAGAGGGCAAGGCCTCAGACTGTGCCAGGGGAGGTTTAGGTTGGACATCAGGCAGAACTTCTTCACTGGAGGAGTGATTAAACAGTGGAATGGACTGTCCATGCCTAGGGAGGTGGTGGAGTCGCCATCCCCGGAGGTGCTTAAAGATAGACTGGATGTGGCAGCCAGTGGCAGAGTCTGGTTTATATGGTAGTGTTCAACGTGGTGGATTCGATGATCCTAGAGGTCTTCTCCAGTCTAAATGTTTCCTTGGCCCTGTGTTTCTGTAATTTGAGGAAAATCTACTGGCCACAGCAAGAAACACACATGCTTTCAAACCCGACCATTCTTCTCTGCCCAAAGAGCAGAATCGTACAAAGCCTTCTTGACGCAGGGCCGCCCTGAGCCACATGTAGTTTTACACCAATTCCCTAATCAAGCCCAGATTAATCAGAAGTGGCGTGAGGCAGTCGGTACCCTGAGGCGCCTGTGACGACGGCGAACTACGCAGCAGAGCAGCCATACCGCCGTGGGGGGGCTCGAACCCGCGGTCCCAGCGCACCCGGCAGTCACCGCGCAGCCGCGGCACAGCGCCTCCTCCCGCCCCTCGTGCCCGGCGCTGCGGCGGCGTCAGCTGACCGCGGGTCACGTGACCCACCGGCGGGTGAGCGGGCGGCGGCGCCGGGGATGGAGCAGTGACGGTAACGGCGGGCCCGGGCCTGGAGCGGGCGGGGGCAGGGAAGGAGGGGAGGACGGAAGGAAGGACGAGTGTCTGGGATACCCCGAGCGGCTACCGCAGCGCCCCGGCCTGCCCCGGCGCACGGCCTCCTCCGGCTCCGGGCCGCGCAGGCCTGGCACGAAGGGCAGCGCCGGCCGGGCCCGGCGGTACCGCGGCTCCCGGGGGCTCTGCTGGGCCTCGGGGCCGCCAGGCCGCCGCTCTGCCGCTGCCGGGAGTGTTTACCTCGGGGAGGCCGAAGGGACAGCGCGGCCCGGGGAGCCCGAGCCGGCGGTGCCGGGCTGTGGGAACTGACATCCAATCCCTGAGATGCGGCTCGGCGGCTCCGTGGGGAGCGAGGGCAGCGCCCCCCGCTCCCGGGGCCAGCCCCAGGTCGCTCCGCACAAGCGTGGGGACTCCCCACGGAGCAATGTCCCCGGCTGCCTCGCTATGGCCGCTTCTGCTTGGGGAACGTGGAGGCCAAGCACCAGACGTGATTTCTGAAGACGAGCTTGAAGAAGTGACACTTTAGGGACTCTGTGCTGGGCCGCATCAGTAAACGGAGGTTTCCTATTGAGCTAAATAGAAGCAATTGTCCCCTGCCCCTTGCCCTGGATTTTTTTTTTTTTTTTTGAAAAATGCAATGCTGTAGTTGAGATTCTGTTTTGACGTGGCTATATGTTTTTCTGGGTACAACACTTGTTGTACCATAAGTTTTATTTTAGATTGTAGTATACTGCATGAAAGATTTTTCTTTGGAAATCCATTTTCCTAGTAACATAGGGATGAAGCAGTGAACATTACAAAAAAGTCCTGGTTAAAGAGGTATATTGTGTGAATAAGCTACCCATTCTTACTGCTTATTCTAGGTTTTATTTTGAACACTTGGTATTTCCAGCTTTATCCTGTGGTCCTTTAATTTGCTTGGCTTTCGTTTTAACAATCAGTGTGTATGTATTTTTTGTCTGACCAGCATTTGTATCTGTTTTTCAAACTGCTCTGTAGCACTTCTCCTTTCTTCACTTCTTGTTTAGTATTCTCCATTGTTCTGGTTTCAAGGCCCCTCATGTAAAAAACATTTAAAACTCTTCTATCAAGCTTTTTGTTCCCTTGTGTGTATTTAATAATACCTCCTTTTTACCTGAAACGTGAAATCATCTTACTTCCCATGACTGTTAGAGATGGAACACAGCTTCAGGAAAAACAACCACACAGACAAAAAATGGTGAGGGAGAAAGGGAAGTGCAGTGACTTAATGATTCCTGGCAGCTACAACTGTTTCTTCTGGAAATTTTATAAGTATTCTGTAGAGAGTATTGATGTTTGTGGAAAACATGAGAATGCAATGTACCTTGTGTCTTCCTGAGTAGGATTCTGGATTTCTGTGTTATTGCTTTTCTGTCTTTTGCTTGGATATTTGTAAGTTGCTGCTGCCACCACTTAGTTTACCCAACAACTTTTTCCAGTCCTAGCCTAGTCAAATCCAGACAAAAACAATTTAAAGCTTTAACAAACTTTGAGAGTGTGTGTCAGCCGTAGTGGTGTCTCTCTGAGTAGGTGAAGTTTACTGTAGCCTTGGCTGTGCCTCTTATAGGGCCAGAGTTCAGTGGAGTGCAGGAAAACCTCTCTTGAGCCAAGTCTGGCATGCATTAAGGAAGATAATGCATCATAGTAGCCTGAATAAGAGGAAAATTTGTTTTGTTCCATATCATCAGTAATTAATAGACGTCCTGTGGAGACCTGTTATGTGAGATACTGCAGCTGGTGCTAAACCAAGAAGCCCTGTGGCATGATGATGACTGATGTTGTGTGTCTGGTCTTGTAAATGCTGTGATTTATCAGCTACCTGTACCTGCCTTGGCATTGTCTGGCACTGCTGTGCTGGGCCTGGTGGGCAGTGCCAGATGTCACAGAGTGTGTCCTGTCAAGGGCCTCAGAACTGGGTGTCATCATCTCCTGCTGGGAACGAGGCCCCTTAAGTCCAAGGAGGATGGATGGCTGCTATGCCAGGCTGTGCTTCATGATAGTGATTTAATGGCTGGTAAACTTCAGCTTTAGGCTTCCTGAGGAGCTGAGCAAAAGAATCAGCAACCAAGCCTGTGTCTCACCTGGATTTTCAACACCCTTGAATGAATACAGAGGGGAAGGACCTATGTGTTGTTTTGGGCAAAGTTTGCTACCACATACTAGTTCTAGCAAATACAACACTTGATTCATTCTCCCTCAAAAAAATTGAGTGCTGTACTCTGTGCTCATGAAATACAGGTTAGTCTCTACTCCTTAACGCTGCTACAAAAGACATTGCAGATATCAAAATTTAGATTCTGTCAAGGTACACTTTGATTTTGTTTTTCATTCTCTTATTAAAAACATCCAGTAACTCTCAACCAGCTGTTTCTGCTTCTTAGTGACAAAAAAACACATACTCTTAACTTCCTGAGCTTGTCTGCAACATAAGCCAGCATCATTTGTATTTAGTACCAACACTTTCTTGACTAATGCCAGTATGTGTAATCTTATTGATGGTTTGCAGTTGTAACAGAGATATCAAGACTAGAAAGTGTTCTCCTTTTTGTTGAAATGTTTAGCTGCCAGCAGAAGCTTCTTTACTTGAAAGAACAAACTAGAGATTATTGCATTTAAATAATTTTAGGCATTTATTTAGTTTAAAACACTGTCCTAATCTGAAAAGTGATTGGAGAAAAGATGTCAGAGTTGAAATTTTTTGGTTTTGCTTGTTTTTTCTGATGTTTTCAGAAAAAGTTGTCTGTTATACAGACACTGGAATGTTGGAACTCAGGACATCTCTCTGGGTGTCCAGAGTTGCCGGGACCCCTGCCAGGGGGTTCAGAGACCCTGGCACACAGCCCAGAACACCTGTGGGTTTGATTATGACCTATGGAGCAAATGACCAGCTCTGTATGAAGACCTGAAAGCCACAGAAGTTTAAGTAGTGTAATAATAAAATTATCACTACCTAAAGTAGATTTTGGGGTTTTTAGAATAGAGGTTTTGGGGACAAGATGGAGGGACTTGGGTGTGTCCAGCTTTTCTTCTTCTCTACCTTCATCTTCTGCTGTGATGTTGGCACTTTTATATTGGTTTAGAGTAGAAGCTCACTGTCTAACATAGGTGATAGGTATTGGAAAGTAATTGTAAACATTATATACGTAGTATGTAGTATAAAGAGATAACACCTTCCTGGGGGCAGGCAGAGTGCCTGGAATTGTCCTCCTGGACAGATCTCGGCAGGGCAGGAGAAAGAATTTTATAGATGAGATACAGTAAACAACCTTGAGACCAAGAACTGAAGAACTCCGACTCATTCTTTGAACATGCAGGCCAAAACAGAGACTTTTCACACGTCTTGGGGCTGCAATAAACTGCAACCTCCCAAGACTGGAAAAGGTATATAGCTGTGAAAATATAATGTGGGTCCTGTTTTATTTGATTTCTTTTCAGTTAGATTGTTTGCTTGTTATCTTTCTATGAAATTGCAGTTGCTAATGAAAGGTGCTAATGTTGCAAACTCAGCCCACTTTAACATACAGGATGGGCAGTTTAAAAAGATTTTCCGACTGTGTAAATATGATTTGGAAGATAGGAAAAAATGAATTTGAAACCACATGATACTTCTGGTAAAATCTCTTACAGTGGCTTTAACAGCACTATAGCAATGTGGAGTGAGATGTTTTTCTTCGGGCAAAGCTTTGACTGCTGTATTAATGGCAGATATTTTTTCTTCTTTCTCTTGCTTCCCTTCTGCTAGCATCTTGCCTTTATCCTCAGAATCAACAGCCATCAAGATAAAGGCACAAAAATGACAGAGTTTTGGCTGATTTCTGCTCCTGGAGAAAAGACCTGTCAGCAGACATGGGAGAAGCTACATGCAGCAACTACAAAACACAACAACCTTTCCACTAATTCAAAGTTCAATATTCCGGACTTGAAGGTATGTAAGCCCTGTGTCCTGTCCTAAGAAGTGTGTTTGTTTTGCACCATCTTTGTTTCTCTAGATTAAAACCTGCAGATGTTTTAGAGAGAGTAGCTGACTTCTCTTGATGTGTATGTGTGGATCTAAGAAATAATTCAGACAACGGTTATCTTTTTTTCTGAACTTCTAAGTTAGTTGTTCACACTGTAAGTTTTCAAGATTCAGCAACCTGTGTTCTTTCAGCAAATAAAGCAGTTTTTTCTGAGGATTGTAGTCTTGATCTCATGATGGTAGCAGTTACTTGGAGAAGAAAAATAGGAACTTGTGATCTGATTATTGAGAATTTCCTTTGACGGTTTTGTTTTGCCTTTTTAAAAAATTATTTTATGTTTTTTCCCCTTCTGAATTGTCTGCTCCTTTTCTCTGTCTGAGATACAGTGAAAGGTTCAAATTAAAATACAGGAGTTGATCAAAGAGCTGCTCTGCCTTTTCTCTGTCCAGAAGTAGCATTCTTCTATGAGAGCAGTGGTTTATCTCTGGCTGAGCATTCCAGTGTGACCTGCCAATGTGTTGTGGAAAATGGGAAAAAACCTGTTTGAACTATTCTGTGAGAAAGAAATAGTAACAAAATAAGAAAGTAGTTAATCTTGGGTTAATACAATCATCAGGATACAGAAAAGTTGTGAGCCAGTGTATTCATTTAGAAAAGGTCTTTCCTAATGCCTGGATGTTTCTTGAACAAGAATTGGAGCTCGGTGAAAGCCCATCAAAGCTTACAAAATTGAGGAGAAAAATGCCATCAGTCTTGGTCTACAGAGTGCATCAAGGTCAGGTGGCATAATGCCTTTTTCCTGTGTCTGCTAAGGAATGAGCCCAGGGCACAGAGTGCTTCAGTCTGCCTTTTAACATCTTCAGACTGCCCTAACTTGTGTTCACATTTGGACTGTCCTGAGTTAGAACAGTGACTAGAACAAATGTCTGTCTGCTCCCAGGATATCCTTGGACAGGAGTCAGGATAGCTTTCAAACTGTAGGGTGCCTGCAGCATTTAGAGGAGTTATTGCTGAAATCTGTTGGGGCCCATCAGGGTTAGAAGCAATTTCTTTTGCTTTGACTGTGTTTCCTAAAAGGGCCAGAAACTGAATATACTTTATATACAGTGGGAAATAGTCTGGCTTCTGTGAGACTGTTAAAGCAGTGAGAACCTTTAGTTAAAACTCATTTAAACAGTGGTTTAGTCTCTGCTGAACAGCAGTCTTATTGCTTAAAGACTTGCTAGTCCTGAGGCTTTTAAGTAACTAGTTAAAATGAGCTTCCTTATTCTGCTTGTGGCCCACAGGAAGGTGAGGCATGGAAAGTCATTTTATGTGATATTTCTTAAGTAATTCTGCTCCTTTCTGCTTCAGAACTAAACAGAAAAGGACTAATATGAATTTGAGTGGTCAGATATATAGAAAGTAGATGCTAGATTACAAGTATGTTAAATGTTACTAGCCCTGTAATATTTCAGTGAGGAATGTGTACTCTAGATACATGAGATTAGGGAAGAAAGTGTTTTTCTGGAGGAGAAGGGAAGAAAGAGTGAAAGCTTGTAGACAAGCTAGATATTTTATTACCCAAGATGCAAAAAGTCCAGACTCTTGTTGGTCTCACTGCTGCAGTACTCTTGTATTGTCAAAGTTTTCGATGCCCGTGTTGCCTCCAGTGCTGAGATTCCTGATCAGTGAAATTTCTCATTTGATCTAAAGTAGTGAATTAAGTGCTCAAGCAACTGCTTTGTGAAAAGTGCACCCAATTTCTAGCATAGGCATTGTTTTAACATGTTTTGGATGGTTGGATTGCAGAACTGAAACTGAGCACCAAACTAGTGAGTTAGATCTGATCCTGTGGTGTTTTGAGGCAGGGGCGATATCTTAACAAGTGAAACAGAGTGTGACTTTGGTAAATCAAGATGTCTGAAATCTTGAGAGTCCAGCATTTTATGTAGTTCTGGAGAGATACCTCTTGGGAGATGTATCTTTTACTGTTAGCTGGTTTTCTCTTTCTATGTTTATATACATCTGCTAATGCATTTTGATCTTTGCTTCTAGGTTGGCACACTGGATGTTTTGGTTGGTTTGTCTGATGAGCTGGCTAAACTGGATGCGTTTGTGGAGAGGTACCAGTTCATTTTTACTAGGATGGAAAGTATTAGAATGATGATGTGATGGTTTGCTGAGTTCTAATAATACACAGGTTATTTTCAGCATTTTTTTGTATCACAGTGATCCTCTGCAGCCAGTCAGCAAGCTCAGATTTAAGAAAGCTAAGATGCTGGTTTTCACAGTATCTGTTCTTGAAAAAAGAAAAATAATTCTGAACTCCTTACGGAATACTGGAACATTATGCATTCTCTCTTCAGGAGTGCTGTGTGGTGCTGGGTCCTGGAGAATTGTTAAAAATTGAGCCTGACAGGTGCAGGAAGTGGTGAGGAAATGAAGTAAAAGCTTGTAATTCTAGCAGGAATACTGTTTACACACTTTGAGAAAGTAACCATGTAATTTCCTAATCCATAGAAATACTTAAAAGTATTAATATTAAAATGCAAAACTTACTCATTTTGAAGAAACTAATGACCTTTTGAAAGTGATTTCAAGCAAAAGTAGCAAAATTTCACATAACCAGAATTCATGGAGCCATCTTCTGTTTCAAGGAGAGCAATCTTAAATAGACATTTTTAAATAGAAAAGGAAACTCTTTGGCCTGGCACATGTGAATAATATTATACATGGTTTTTCAGTTAGGAAGGCAGGTCTTGAGTGTCACATTGCATTGTCAGGGTTACCCTGTGTTTAGCTTGTATTACTGTTGACTTCTACCCCTCTACCTGTTTCTAGAAAGGGGTTAGAATTTTGGAAGTACAACAGACTTAAAACAAATTTTGCAATATAGTGACTTTACACTTGAAGTCAACACCAATGTGAGGGAGCTAGCCTCACCTTGTTGAGAACTGGTGAGTAGCAGCAGTAGAGATTTTAAATAAAGGTGTGGAATACTGAGAAATTGGTCTCCTTCAGATATTGAGCCCAGCTTGTGCTCTCAGAAAGTTTGGATGTAGAGCAGTCATCATCCTTGTTTGATCCAGTCACTTTTGATCCAATCTCAGGCGACTTAAAATGAGTTTTATGAATGGTATTTCTCAAATGGCAGGTTTGGGGATTTATTGTTTTTTTTAAATATATCTTTATCTTCCAATTTTCAGTGTTGTAAAGAAGGTGGCCCAATATATGGCTGATGTTCTAGAAGACAGTAAAGATAAAGTTCAGGAGAATCTTCTGGCCAATGGAGGTAAAGTGTTAACCATGATATCCTAATGGATTCTAAAACTGTAGAAGGGAAGGCAATGATCCTGAAACTTACTGAGGTACCAGGAAGCCAAGTGCAAGGGGCTGCTCCTGGGTCAGGGGCATGAATGGATCAAGAGCAGCCCTGCTGAGAAGGACTTGGGGTGCCTACAGGTGCCAGTGTGCATTTTATTTCAGTAAAGAGCTGCACTTTTCTCTGAACCAATATTTTATTTTCAGAGCCATTTAATAGAATTATCACAGCTTGTATTGATGCAAGAGAGGCTAGTATCAGTGGGTAAGGGCTTGGAGTAGTGTCTTTTGTAGATAGCTGTACAAACCTGTCATTTCAGGGGAGCCACATGATCATTGCTGCCTTTTTTGCCATAATAACCTTCCCTTCTCCCACCCATTTTTCACACAGAGCAAAAAGAAGTTGCTTTTGTCTGTAGTTCTCCAACCATCCTTGACTTAGTAATAAATGTCATTTACAGTCTACAGAGGTGGTGAAACCACTGTCTGAAGGCAGAGGTCATGGAGAATTTACAGCTTGTTTATTTTCAAATTTCGTAAGCAACAGGGTCCACACGTGGGAAGGTCCAGTCTGTTACAGTTCTCTTCTGTTAGAGCAGTTCTTCACAGAATATAATACAGTTGTCTTTTTATTGTCAATCTTAACAAAGTTCTTTAAAATTTTAGTTGACTTGGTCACCTATATAACAAGGTTCCAGTGGGATATGGCCAAATACCCCATCAAGCAATCCTTGAAGAATATTTCAGAAATTATTGCAAAGGTAAGGTAACTTGTTTTATAAAACTTCCCTATTTGAACTTGAGATATTTATGCACAAAACTTGCTCTCAAAGCAATTTGTCTGTTTTAGCCAGCAAACAATAGTAATGAACTTTGTAGCAGTTAGTAACCAAAGAAATACATGGGATGTGGCTAGGACTTGGAGAGTGCTCCCTGGAGGCCAACATGCTGTCTTTGCTGATTTTTGTTTCCTAGGATCACTGAGCTAGCAAATGAATAGCCAGGAAATGATGCTTCCATTTTAGTTTTGCTCTACTAGCATATTGTTTGTCTGATGTTCTCAAACCTTGTGGGCTGTTAGCAGTGAACCAGGGAACTTATTCATATTTTAAAAGCTGTGGCACTCAGTTGTGAGGGGAGAAATAAGCCTTCATTGTTAGATGTAGAGTTTTCATGTGTTTTCCTCATCTTTACTTTGGCAAAGTGTTTCATACATGAAGGGCTTTATTTTTTAACTTGCTTGTGAGCCTCTACAGGATCCTCAGCAGTGACTGGTTTAGACAGTGAGAGAATTCTCTGTAGACAATCCTTGCTTTAAGATCTTCCCAGCCTCTTCAGGTTGTTTTTTTCCCTTCCCTGTTTTCTGTAATCTACAGACTGGCTCTTGGAACTGCCTGTGTTACTAACTGAAGTACATAACTTGCAAAAAGAAGAGGCTCTTCTGGGTACTATAGAAACAGTCTTTGGTGGTGGATGTGTAGGGACTATAATGGGGTTGGGATGGTGGTAAGTGCTGGCAGACTTGTGCTTTGCTATTACTGCAGATTCCTGAAACTATTACATTAATTTTTTTGCAGAGATTACAAAATTTTAATATATGCTACAAAGCTGACTGAAAATGCAATTAATACTTTCATTTTTGATATTTTCTTTGGGACTATCATTGTATCTTGAATTTATTTCACAAATTACATTTAGTAAGTATTCTTGGAAAACACCTGCAGTGTGGCCTTTTGTTAGAGGATGACTGGCTGTCTTATGGCTCTGAAGATTTGCACATTAAGAATATATTACAGATATAAAATAAAAATATTAATATCTGACACTAGCACATATTTGCTTCTTCAGAAGAAGGTAGCAAAATGAAGCACTAAGCTTTTACAGCAGTTATAGTACAGCACTTGTTTTTGCAGAAATTGAATTTGTTGAAAAAGAAATCTAGGACATGAAGAGATATGCCCTTTTTTGAAAATTATCAAATATTCAGTGCATGTTATTCTGTGTCCCAGAGTCTGCTAGATAAATAATCTGCTTCAACAAAGCTCTAGAACCTTAACTTCAACTGTCTTACATTCTTCATCTACTTTAGGGACCTCATTGACCTGTTGTATTGAATAGTAAATGTAGACAAACAGGTCTGCTGGAGTTCGGCTTGAGTCATCCTGTTGGGGGTTTCCATTTTGCTTCATGTTTAGCTGTGCTTGTATTCCATAGGAACAGCTTTAGGACATAAATGTGTAATAAATCTGATTTCAAATAGTTTACAAAATATTTTCAGCTGTGAGCCGTAGATGTATGTCCATAAAGTAGAGAAGGAAGATGACTGAAGATGCCTTAGGTTCCTACAGAAATGACCCCAAGGAGATCATATCACAGGACTTGAAACAGTTTTGTCCCAAGGCAGAAAGAGTCCTGACAGAGATAAAGTCTTCATGTAATCACATGCCAAAGTGAAGATATAGGAAAATTGATAGAGCTACATTAATTAAAATCTGTGAAGCCTCTTGACAGGTTGATGTTAAATAATTTGAAAAGTTTGTCAAATAATGAATTACTACATTTCCTGTGTGATTTTATGTCATCCTCACTCACTCAGGCAGCAGATTCTGATGTCTGTCAAAATGAGTAATGGCAATTGCGGTGGGGATTTGTCAGTTGAGAAGAAATTACAGCAGTGTCAGAAACCTTTAAAATAAAATGATATCTGCTGAAACTCTTCATCAGGTTTTTTCAGCTTTCAACTTACAGAAATTTTGTGAGCCCCACCGTGAATACAGAAGACTTTTGAGATGGCATTGTGCTGAGAGCTGTCACTTAATTGAGTTATTCTTTGGATTTGAAATTAGTGATCAGACTTATGCAAGGAGACAGCCTCAATATTTTCAGTGCCCATGTCCAACCTTTTCAGCAGCCCAGGCATGCATCAAAGTGCAACATTTCAGCTGTATGGCTACAAGACACTGATGTATTGCCAATGACTACCTAAGGGGTTTAAATATCTGGGATTGCTCTGTGTAGAGATAGGCTTCCTGTGTTAGACAGCATTTTCCTTAGCAATACTGTGAGTCTGCCTCCTTTTGCAGTGACCTTTGTGAGTTATTCACCAATTCTACTCGCAGAAGGAAGTTTGTATTGTTGCTTCATTTGGTAATTTTACAAACATTTATTTTCAAGAGCTCTGTTGTGGCATAGAGGTTTGTGGTTCTGTATTCTCTAACATTCAGTAGGAAGCAAAGCTGGTTGTTTTTCACAATAAACTTCAGTCAGTGCAGCAGTAACAGGTTTTTATCTATGCAGTCATTTTTTAAAAGACTACTGACTCTACAAATGAGAGCAATTAAAAGTATTGTCAAGTAGGAAATGCTGAATGGAACTGGTTTGTAAAGGCAATGATGGTATCAAAAGTTTTTGGGTTTTGTCATTAATAATGCATAGTTATACTGTTGTTGAAAGTTTTGATCCTTGGAAAAGGCAAAGGGTTGTCAGTCTGGGGAAGAGCTAAAATGCACAAAGGTACTAGCTTAATATATTCTGTTTAATTTTCCCCTTATGGTGTCCTCTAGATGTAAAAAAAAAGGTGCTGGTGTTACTTCTTGTAGTATTAAAAAGTTTTCATGAAGGTATATGCGTTGTGTGACACCTGCTGAAAAGTTCCGCATGTTGCTTTGCTAAAGGTTGTATCAGTCAAAGGATTTAAATAGCCTTAAGTACTCATCTGTTTAATTTTGTCATTTTCAGAGTATTTTGTCTAAAGGATTTCTGTATCTGTAAAGGTGCAAGCTCTTAATGTGTTGCTACATGAAACGAACAGAATGTTCAGGATTTTGATGACTTCCTGCTACAGACAAACCAACTTAGGTGCTACCATAAACAAGGTCACTATTTAATTAAGTGACCTTGCTTTTAAGAGAGATTTATTTTGTAGAAACAAAATCATATCTGAATCTCCAAGCTGAAGTGTTTTATGCAAACAAAATGTTTTATCAGTGGTCTAAGTCTATATAAAGGGAGAGTCCCTTGACAGTGTTCAGAAACTTTTCCCTGGGAATTTTTTCATGCTTGTACTTCCTTACTACAGTGAGGAGGCAGTGAAGGAAGCAGTAGGCAGCATTATAATCCCAGACCAACACTGTGCCATTGCAGTTACCCAACTGTTACTGAGTGTGCTGATTTTAAAACACCTCCTTGTATAGGGTGCACACCGATATGAGTATGGTTGGCAGTTTAACACACATTAATTAAAGTGCTTCATTTGTTTTGTAGTCTTCCACTTGCTGCCAAGTTATCTAGCTGGGAATGAATCATTTTTGGTAATCATGCTAATTAAGCCATCCTTCTCAAATCCATCCTCCAGGATTACTTGAGCGACCAAGTAATGGCAAGCTGAACATAAGTTCTATTCTAGTTCTTTAGATACAGCTCCTTTTCTTTTCATTTTTAAGGGAGTAAACCAGATTGACAATGATCTAAAAGCAAGAGCCTCGGCATACAATAATCTGAAAGGGAATCTTCAGAATTTGGAAAGAAAGAATGCGTAAGTTGTATTATTTTTTCTAATGTAGTGCAGGAACGTTATCTAATTATGAAAACTTAAGAAAATGTTAACTCTAAGCTTAATGTATTTTTGAGGTGTTTATTAGTCTTGAAGAGCAGCTGTCATAAAAGAACATTTATTATCAGCTGTCTGGTTGGTGCTAACTTAGCTGTGACTGAAAAGCAATTAAGAAATCACAGAAGCATGTACAAATAGCATAAATTGCTGGAACTTCTGAGAGGAGCTTGCTGTTAGTGGTAGTGCTGCTACTTAGGTGTCTTGTTTAAATAAGAAAGTCTTCCCTTCACACCACCTTAACTGGTTTTCTTCCCTCAGAATTTACCAGCAGAGACAGCTGTTAGGTACACACAGATATTAAATTAAACGAGGACTGTGTGTTGCCTTGTCACGTACGCGTGATGATTATAAGTATAGTTGGGGTACAGTAGTTATTCTGTGCAAATGGGGCTGATTAATGTGCCTGCCATTACAGTGAATGGCACAAGCCTGCTGGCTGACTCAGAGCCATGGGTCATTCCAATGACAGTACATGACAAGCTGTTGTAGGAGTGAGACATCAGTTCTGTGCTAAGCCATGGCAGTTTGTCAGCTGAGCGCCATTAAACCTTTTATGAATACAAGGAAATACACTGCTTTAAGTTTTTATTGATGTTCTGTGTGTAGATCGTACTACATTAGTTATAACTCTGAGGCTCCATGTGCTAGAATCCACACTTAATGGCTTTAGTGGTTCTTGCAATTTTAAATCACTTTTTAAAAGACAAGTTGGCCCCTTAAGCGTGTGACGTATTTGGAATATGGAAATGACGCACAGCAGCAGAGCTACTGATAAAAACGTCAGTGACTTTGGACAGTGAGATATAAAGTGCATATAAGGACATTTTGTTTGCTCTGCTAATAGCAATTGTGTAGGTAAAATGTATTTTTGAGAATGTTATATTATCAAGCACTGGAAACTGTTGTCCAGACAAATTCAGTTCTGAAATGTGTAATTGTTCTGGCTTTGTTTCTCTGCAGGGGAAGCTTGCTAACCAGAAGTCTTGCTGATATTGTAAAGAAAGAGGACTTTGTACTTGATTCAGAATATTTGGTCACATTATTAGTGATTGTGCCCAAGTAAGTCTATTCATCCTAAGAGTAGAATACAATAAGAAATATAAATAACTTAATAGATCTCACAACTCTATAATACTGTCAGAATGACATCTCAGTTTACTTGGGGCTTTCCTGGATGAGCAAACAGAACTGTTAATATGCTCAGGAGAGATAAGTAAGCGTCTGTGCCTGTGTTCCTTTGTTCACAAAAACTTCTTCTAAGGACTGCTGGGTGCTCATGAATTTCTTGAAGAAACTGGAAATTAGATTTATATCTCTTATTCAGTGTTTGCTATGACTAGACATGCTCCATAAGGGTGTCCTTATGAAAATAAGTGCTGAGTAAAAACATGACTTGTTTTACATTAGAAGGCTTAATCATTAAATTATCCTGGTTAGGACTATGCCAACTTCCATAATTTACTGAGTGAACTCTTTACTGCTTTGCTCTGCACGTTTTTAGATTGCCTGAACACTGTTTTTTGGGTTTTTTTTTTTTACTTAACTAAGTCTGTGCCATTGGATCCCTGCTTATGTTCTGTCAAAGGCTTGCTGGGTGAGCAGGCTGTTCTTATTTGAAATGTGTGAGCAACAAAAACCTCATGTTTTCCCTTGGCCAAGGAAAGTGGTGATACAGATGCCCTCAAAACTGTTGTAAAATGAAAAAATGGTCCTTGACTGGAGCTGCAAGCAGAAAGCTCCTAATTTATGAAAAGTCCACTGGCTCTCTTTACCACAGGAGCCATTAGAGTCTGTCACATGTTTTCCCTCTGGTGAAGGAAAACCAATTTTGCGGTGGCTTTAGCAGAAAGCAGGTGGTTAGAATATCTCTGCTGTTATTTGTCTTGTTTTTGCTGTTAAAAGGATGGAACCTCTTCACAAGTACCTAGAGAAAGGCAGGGCTTCCAAAATTCCCAGTCCTTCAGGCAAGTGTAGGAGTCTAGGGAACCTGTTTATAATTGTGGAAGAAGTATTCCTCTGCTCAAAAGAGCGGAGTTGCTGATTAACCTTGACAGTTAATTCCATTTGGTCCCCTGAGATCTCTACTTAATGATGATTTAATTTCATAGTTCTTTGGTTTAAAAAATGTTGCACTTGTAAACTGACATGAAGACTGAAAATATGTTACTTTTGCAATCACTATAGTTTATTTATCAATAATTATAAAAACAGCATGAGGAGAACTGAGTGTTTTTTGAGTCTGGCATATTTCTTAAAACCTACACCTGAGATGGAAGATGTGATGATTAAATGTTTTTACCTTTAAAAAAACCCCTTGATCCATTAATCTCAGATTAAAAGTCTAACAATAACCTGTGTATTCTCTAGGTTAAATTACAATGACTGGGTTAAGCAGTATGAAACACTAGCAGAGATGGTTGTACCACGTTCCAGCAAGTAAGTTGTGAAATGCTAAATCTCATATTTGCATGTGCTGTGTTTCAGGGGTGTCTTTATCTACAAAGACTGTGAATTTTAAAGATTGGTCAAAAAACTTGTCAATATATCTAACTTTCTAGCTTTATCTGATCAAATCTGATCAAATAATTGAGGAAAAATTCAAATAGAACTCTAGGGTTAACCAAAGTTATCAAACTTACGTGAGAAGAGTAAGAGGATTCAAGAGTTAATCTAGTTCTGGTCAGATATATTCAGCCTCTGGGTGGAGTGTGGTGAAGATAAGCAGCAAATGCTGGCTGCTGGCCTGTAAGCTTTAGGTCTGTATTCACAGGACTTGAACCAAGTTATATGAACTCTGAAAGCTTCCAAAGAATGGACAACTGGAAGTGTAAATTTGTTGTGTTCAAAGAAAGGTAGCTTGTCTCTTTGGGTCCTTGGTATCAGGCTGGTGCTAGGTGCTGTGGTGGGCAAGATTAAACCACTTTGAAAGATGAAGTCCATGTGTAGCACAAAACATCTATTTGGGGTTAATTTTAACTGACAGACTGAGGTTTTGATCAGGAAAATCTGATGCTACCAGTTCTGTGCCACTTAAAAAATCTGAACTTGTTCTGGATAGCTTCACATTTGGAAGACCTGCTAGTGCTTCTTATTTAATTATTGGGAAACCATGGCCTAGGGCTAGCTTAAGAAAAGGCAACTTGTTAAACTGTTGGATAATGCTTGTATTGAAGACAGTATGACATTGAGGAACAGTCAAGCTTTTTTTTCCTAAGGTAAAGCCTCAAAATAAGCAATATTATTTTAAATTATAAAATAGTAAATCTAAGGGTCATCTTTGCAGCCTAAGAAACATTTTGTTTTGCCAACCTGTATATTTTTAATTTGTGTATTTTTCTATTTTATATCCATTTCATTTTTCTTTAAAACACACATTTCTAATAAAACTGTAGTCCAAACGTTTCAGTACTAAACCAGCTTCAGTTACTTTTTTTGTTAAATAAGTTTTAATTTGAACAAATATCATATGAAGTGATTTTGTGTGATGAAGTCTCTCAATGTGAAGTGTAAGCTGCCATTATTTATGAAGGGAGCAATTAAGAGCAGTCAGTGACATTCTGTATGAGGTGCTTAATTTGGGAACTAAACTTGTATAATTATTTACATTTATGTCTTGCCTTGTAGCAATAAAGTACAACACATGGTACTGTGTGACTGATCTGTGCTGGCTTGATCCTGGTTAATTCTGACACTTGGTCTGTTTTCTTTCTGTGTAGTGTACTCTTTGAGGACCAAGACAGCTACCTTTGTAATGTCACCTTGTTCAGGAAGGCAGTGGATGACTTCAAGCACAAAGCCAGAGAATATAAGTAAGGTTTATTTTGTGTGCATTCTGTCTCTCATGCTTTGAAGGATCTCTGGATAGACACTTCTGATTTTATTCACTTCCAAATGCAGATTTATGGTCCGTGACTTCCAGTACAATGAAGAAGAGATGAAAGCCGATAAAGAAGAAATGAATAGACTGTCAACTGACAAGAAGAAACAGTTTGTAAGTCTTAATAAAGTGGTCATTACAGAAATGTGAGACATCTAAGACTTGTTATTGCTACATAAAATTTTCATGAAGTTGTGATTCAGAGAAAGCATTGTAGGGATGACATGATGTAGCCGGCCTGCCACCCAGCTAATCTACTCCAGGATAATTGAATTTCGTGCAGCACAAGTGCTCCTTACTGCATTGAACCAAGAGCTGGTATTGCAGCTGATAATGTTTGAAGTTTGAAAATGGACAAGTGTTTGAATTGCATAATCAGATATTACTAAAAGGATCTTTAATATAGTTAGATCATGACAACTGAGATGGGGACCTGAAGGGACAATGGGAAGTGTCATTAAATGTCTCTTTACTTTCTATCAAAACACTCTTGAGCAATTATGTCCATAATGAACTTTGTCTTTAGCTTGTCTTTTATTATGGTACAGATATTGAGTAGCTGCTCAAACATGCATAATGGGCTGAGTCTTTTTCTGATGTTTGAATAGCTTATTTTCTTTCCCTCTCTTTTCTTTCACAGGGACCTCTGGTTCGGTGGCTGAAAGTTAATTTCAGTGAAGCTTTCATTGCATGGATTCATGTGAAAGCATTACGTGTTTTTGTTGAATCTGTTTTAAGGTAATGAGGCAGATTTGAATAGTGATTTCCTTCCTAGACTTGGTAAGAATTCACATCTAGCTTGGGTTTACCAAACTGAAGCATCTGAATGCTGCTCTTCTGGGAAGGAGGAAGCAAAAAGCAGGGCGGTAAGAATAGTTGGTGGCAATAGCTCTTGTTGCCAGTTGTGAAATATTTGAAGTAGATAATTGTGTATCTTCCCCTTGGATAGTCTTTTCACTATTGCTTTAGGAGTTACAGATACTCTGTACATAGCAGGGAGACATATTTGCTGATTTTTAGGTTACTTAAAGAGCTGCTTGTAACAAGAACTAACTACATCTTATATTTAAATGGAAAATTTGAATAGTTCAGAATAACAATAGCTTGGCATCATGAAATCTATGCTTTTTCTTTATGACATGCCTTTTGTAATCTAAATTTTTCAGTTTTAAACCACTCAATATTCTAATTAGAAATTTTGTCTGCTTTTTTTTCTTCATACTATCCACAAGTGTTGTTACTAGTCAAGAACAGATGTAGTTGTTCTGCAAAGGAAAGACCTTTATTTTTAATAGTTGAAGACGTTCCTACTGCAGTCAGTAAAGGGCAAGGTGTTTTTAGCCTTTTAGATCACTTTTCATAAAGGAGAAAAGCAGAGGAGAAAAAGAAAACAAATCACATGAACTTGCATTCTTGCTGCTATGGCCTTATTGTGAAGACAAAACTTGAGTAAAGAGTAAAGAAGAAAGCTGAACCTGACTGAAATGTTGGCAGCAGTTTCCACACTCCTAGAAAGGAAGATTAAGTAGAAACTACATTGTCCACCAAGTGTCATAAGCAAAGTAAATTAATGGAATATTCAAAATTTAGTCTGTGTTCAGGTAACATTGAGAATTATGCTAAATATTCAAGGATTTTAAATTATTTTTAAAATATTTAGGCTTCTGTTTTGTTATTTTAAGCTTGAAGTTCTTTTTTGATGTCTTATGAATTGTAGACACAGAATGGTTTTGCAAAAATGGAAATTAGCAGAATTTCCTCTTCAGCAATAGGATTCTTTCTCAAAAAAAAAATCTGCTTTGAATTATGAAAGAAGGTTTATTTCAGCATTTCCATGGTTTTCTACTTGATTTCCTCAGGTATGGTTTGCCAGTTAACTTCCAGGCAATGCTGCTTCAGCCTAATAAGAAAACAATGAAGAAACTGAGGGAAGTTCTGTATGACTTGTACAAACATCTTGACAGCAGTGCAGCAGCTATCATTGATGTAAGTACTTTTTAACTGCTACTAGTATGTTTAAACAAAGTCTATTGGCATCATTAAAAAGCTGTACCTCTCCATATTCTTCATTTTCTCACAGTACAGAGAATTTTGTCTCCTTAAAAAAATGCTGCCTCTGTTTTACACTTTTGCAAGGCAGATGGTATTTAAAGTTGCAACCAATATATTTGAAGAGCTGTCTAGTTTAAAAGTCACATGTAATTTCTTCTTACTACATTCTTTCCTACTGCTGATGGAAAGATACAGACTACAAGTTAGCATAGTAGTCCTCTGCTGTAGAAGGCTGAATCATTGTCAAAATGGAATCAGCCTTTCCATCTGTAGAGGTCTCATTTTCATGTGTAAAAACTGGTTTGTTGGGAGGCCTATTCTACTAATTGGCTTTGTATTGAAAAGTGATGATGTTTGTAGTTAAAGGTTAACTGAAGATACCATGAGTTTAGCTGAATTAAAAAAGATTCTTAATGTTATATTGAATGTAATGTATTTCCAGACCTTTTTGTGGAAAGAGGATGTGAGACAATTTAGGTGAAAATTAAAGATGCTGAACTTATATAATGTCCTGGATCATTCAGCGCCCTATAGCATTCTCATCAGAAACTGGCAGTGTTTAGATGTAATAGTGATGATGTGCTTACTATAGCAATGGATGTGAATTATTGGTACAGAACTACTTAGGGTTTGAAAAAGCACTTTGTATTTACTTATGAAAAATACTGTTAGTCATTTGTCAAAGTTCTAACTTTACCTGTTACTTAAACAGTCACTTGAATCTGAAAATTTAACCTTGAAATCTTACCTGGCCTATTTGATTCTAAAACATATTAATATTTCAGCTACTTCTTAATAGGAGTCTGAATTGTAAGAGTATAACTGGTTTCAAAACTTTATTTGCAGGCAACTATGGATATTCCAGGTTTAAACCTCAGCCAACAGGAGTACTACCCATATGTGTACTACAAGATCGATTGTAATTTGCTGGAATTCAAGTAAAAGTTCCCTAACATGACAATCTTCTCAGTGTTGATGTAAACAAACAGAAGTGAGGTTGAAGTATAGTAATACTTTTAACATTCTACTAATCATATGCTTGCTTCTTATGTTAGGTGAATTGAACACACTGTGGTCCATCTCTAGACATTTTCTTTTTAAAGAGCAGTGTAGGTAACCAGCTTTTAATCGACTATGTCTGTAAATGTATATTGAGAGAATTGAAGTATTTATAAACAGAGTGATTTATTTAAGGAAAAGCTTATCCCTCTTTCCTATGGTGGTCTGTGTTAATTCCATTTACTGTTGTTTATACAAAAAACTTGTTTACAGAAGACTAGTGTAAATGTTCATGGCCATTTTGTTCATTTGATTTAGTAGATACAACTGTGTTAACGTTGTTGAACTGTGATGTAAAGTATGTAAAATTGGTATGAAATCGTGCTTTCTGAATGGTTTAAAATTACAACTGATGCACTGTAAACGCAGGGAAAATAAACATACCTGTGCAAACGTGTCACTTTCTTCTACCACGTAAAATTGCAGATACTTGTGTCTAAACTGAAGCAATACATTAAGTCTTTAATAGTGCTGCATCCTGCATGCACTGGTACAGAGATACAATTGGCTTCAGCACAAGTACTTGTAGGAGATGCAGGAACTAATTCTGCTTTGTGCAGAAAGGCTCAAGTCGTTTGGCCACCACATACATGTGTGAGTGTTTTTCATGTTTGTATCTTTGTAACTCTAAAGAAAAGATGTGAGACAATCACTGGGAAGATGATGGCAAGCTGGGATAATAACAAGCTAGGCTGAGCTGGGATTTTGGTAATTCTTCTTTCTTTTCAGTCAGTTGAAGCTTGAGACAATTTTATAGCTTTGTGCACTGTACTATTAGATGCTCACTTTTTTTTTTTTTGCAATATCTGTTCTCCATACAGGGAATATGATGGCTTCCTTCTAATGTGGATAGAGAGGAGTTGTTTATTTCAGTACTAGCTATTACAAGTATTCTACCTGTCTGAGTAGCTAAATATGCAGTAAAAGCTGCAGTATTGTTTAAAACTGACTTGAATTGAGTGAGACTGGAGGAGTTCTGATTTATCAAAATTAGTATTTGAAGTACTGTAACCACTGGATTCTTTTCTCATTTAGTCCTTAACTGAAAATATCAGACCTTCAAGCACTATAGAGCTTTCAGCTGTGGAATCTCTAATCATAACCCAGCAGCACCTTGGAGGAACTGGCTAACTTTGTATGCCTACATTGATATCTCTAATTATTAAAAGGGAAGTCTAGGTTTTGAGTGCAAGAGTTGCATCTAGCTACTGATTTTGATAGGGTTTGACATCTATGAAAATATTTGCTGTGTAAATTTATGTTTGCTTTTCTTCCCGTTTTTATAGACAAAAAGGGAAATAGTGAGATCAGGTGTCCTGTTGAGGTCACATTTCTGCTTCTCCCACTTCTCAGTTCCTTACAGAAGATAACAGCTATTTAGTCTGTTGTCCAGGTTGTTAAAAGTGTGCCCAAGTGGAAGGGGTTTTCCCTTTTATCACCCAGCCCTGTCTCTTCCACTGGCTTTTGTTACTGCTGCTCACAAAGGTTGTCATCTTGGTTCTGAGCCCACTATAACATGTACACACTGCTTAAAGGTAAAGAGGGGTTTTTTGTCCTGCCTCTCTAATCACAGGAGAAATCAGGCTAAACTGTTGTCTCTGTTTTTCACCTTAGTTCTCTTTTGATTTTGTTTTCAAAGCTGTTCTACAAAGAAGTGCAGGTAAGGGCTTGGGTTTTCAGTAAGCGCTGTATGAAATGCTTTGCTGTGTATTTCACCCTGCTCAAGATACTGGTGCTTGCTCAGTCAGCCTTAGATCCTTCTGAAATGAATGGAGGCAAAGGGCAGGTGGACAATAGAATGACATCACCATCCAAAGTGAGGGAAGCAGTTAATATGCTGAAAAACAGAGAGATGTGGAAATGCTGTAGAAATGGGCTGACAGGCCCTGCAGGGACTGCAGCAAAGAGAATTGCCAAGTTCAGTGCTGGGGGATGAGAAACTCTTATGCCCCAGTGTGGGCTGGGTGTGGACTAGACAGGAAGCAGCATTGCAGAGAAGGAGCTGGGATTGCTCATGGGAAATTAGTTGTGCTTGTGGCCAGCCTTCTCCTGGGATGGCTGCTAGCTAGAGGGTAGCCATCCTTCCTCAGTATTTGGCACTTGTGGAGTCCTGTCTGGGCTCTATAATGCAAGAAAATGGAGCACCACAATGGAAAGTCCAGTGGAAGCTACCCAAGCTTGTCAGGGAGGTGGAGCATGTGACACTGCCTGGGACAATCGTGTCTCTCTCCATGCTGGGGAAGAGATGGGAAAAGCAAAGAGCAGATTTTACTGATATTTCCAACTGCCTGAACAGAGGATACAGAGAAGATGGAGCCTTCTGAGGTGCCTGAAAACTTCTCAGAGGTACATGGCAATAAGGAGAGGCAAGGGATGCAAGTTTGAATGTGGGAAATGCTCACTGGAGGCTGTGGTTGACCTTGGCTGATGGCCAGTTACCCACCAGCTGCTCTCTCACTACTGCTTGATGGGACAGGGGAGAAAACAGGCTGCTAAAGCTCCTGCTTTAGATAAAGCTGTAGAGATTGCTTGCCAGTTACTGTCACAGGCAAAACAGGCTAGGCTTTGGCAAGATGGGAGAGTTGGAGTTGCAGGAGTTTATTGCCAGTTCAAGATTTGGTTTGTGAGAAGCAGACAAAAAGTGAAGCACCTCATCCCCTTTGTTTTTCCTGAGGGTCAGCTTAACTCCTTCTAACCTCTGTCCTTCTGTCCAGCAGCTTAGAGGGATGGGGAATAGAGGTTATGGTCAAATGTTCATAATTCCTCTCTGCTTTATCTTCCCCCTCACACGTTTCCCCTGCTCCAGCATGGCTCCTTCCACAGGCTGCAGTCCTTCAGAGTAAGCCTAGTCTAGCACAGATCCTCTGTGAGTCACATTTCCTTCAGGGCTTGTTCCTCTGGTCTGATTTGGGTCCTCCAGAGGCTGCAGTGTGGATATGTGCTCTGGCACAGACCTCTAATTTGGCTGCAGGACAGTTCCTGCTCCACTGTGGTTCCCTCTGTGGGCTACAGGTAAATAAATAACCTGCAGTGCATTTCTTTTCAGTGATGTATCTAGTCTGGCATTACTTGTGGCTGAGTAGACTCAAAATTGCTGTTTAAAACAAGGGAAAATGGCAGAGTATTAAATATTAGTAACCAGCCTGGAATAGCTGATGTCTGGATATTGTTGGACCTTTCTAGTGATGAAGAGAGATTCCTGGATACAGGAGCCGGGAGTCAGTTAGATTAGTCAGTCTGTTAGTTTTGATTTATAGGGAGAAGTTAGGACCAGAACCACATAATTTTACAGTTTATTGTATTTCTGTGGTTCTTCAAAGATTCCTGGCAACTGAAACAAAGTTAAAACTGTGTAGAAATGGAAATCTTTCATTTTGTTTCCAAGAAGCATGGCAAGTGATTAGGTTAGAAAGTAATTTGTGGAAGAAATGAAAAACAGTACACTCTGGAATGTGAGGAGTATGGGAATGTTATTTTTCTTATAATAAAGTAACAACAGATGATTTATGTCTTAATAAGAAAAGCAGACATAACTGGATTGTTACAATTTACAGTCTGTAGTCAAAGTCTGAGAAGGGGAGATTCTTCTCCTGTGTAGCAGAAGTATCTACAATAGCAATACACTAGTATTTTAGTAAAATTAACATAGATCTTGAAATGCTGATGGATGCCATTTGAAAGCTCACCAATAAAACTTAGTAATGAAACTGTGTGACAAAGCAATACCTGCAGTGAGTTCTGGAATCACCAGGACTGGGAAGAAGAATGAGCAGGGAACTGGGGAGAGGCAGTAGGAATGTGCAGCCAGGAGCTTGCAGGAGGGGCAGTTAAGCAGACCTAGTAATTCCTTACTGAACAGGAAAGGGTATGGGGGAGCATCACAATAGCTGAGGTCAGAGAGGACTTCAGTGAACTTTAAGGAAAATGAACCACGACAAACCTGTTGGAAGAAAATAAGCATCTCTCTTGAAGAAGTCCAAGAGGAGGATCTGGGGAACTACTAACCCAGATTTACTGATGAGGTCTGGGCAGCTTGGCCTTGATCTCTGGGAAGGATGAAGGAGCAAACTGTGCCAAGGATAGGAAGGTGATTAAGGGTAGTCAGTCTGGATTTGTGCCTTACTGACCTGATGGACTTCTGCAATGAGATGATTGGATCAGTGGATGAGAGCAGAGCAGTAGCTGTTTGTGTATGGCCCTCGATGCTGTCTCCTGTAGCATCATTGGCAATCTGATGGACTACAGACTAGGTAAATGCATGGTGAGGTGGACTGAGAAGTAGGTGAATTTGTGGGGCCAAAAGTTTGTAATCAGTGACACAAAGTCCATGCAGAAGCCACCAGCTACTACTGGTATATACCAGGGTTCAGTACTGGGGCCAGTATTTTTAAACATTTTTATTAGTGACCTGGTTGATGGGACAGTGCACCTTCACCAAATTTGCTGATGACACAAAACTGAGAGGAGAGGCTCATATGCCAAATGGTCCCTGTTCAGAGGCACTCAGTACACTGCAGAAGTTGGAACATGGGAACTTTGAGAAGTTCAACAGAGGGAAATGTCAATCCCACATCTGAGGAAGAATACCAGATTGGCCACATACCAGTACACACTGGTAGCCAACTGGCCAGGAAGCTTTTTTGCAGAAAAAGGACCCGGGCTCCATTTGCAAAAGCTGAGCATGAGGCAGCAATGTCCCTTTGTAGTGCAGAAGGCCAGCAGCACACCTTAGGAAGAGCACTGCCAATGGGTAGAGGAGGGTGGTTCATTCCCTTCACCTCAGCACTAAGGAGACACCACAGCTTGGCAGTGGCTGAGGTTGGCAGGCAATACCTGAAGACCATCATTGAGTCGTCCCTCCTGAAGCAAGGTCAGGAAAAACAGATTGCTCACTACTGTGTCCAGTGAGGGGTTGAAAATCTCCAAGACTGGATACTCCACAACCCTCTCAGTGCAATCTTCCCTGGTATTCAAATATCCAGGTAGTAAACCTGTGTTCTGTTTAGACAGGATAAGATGTGCCCATTGTCTCTGTTTGGGCACCACTGAGAAGTCAGGCTTCTTCTTTACACCCTCCCACCAGTATGAATAAACATTGATAAGGTGCTCTTGAGATGAATTCTTTTCTTGAGCAGAGGGTACTGGAGGCCTCTGCAGTGTTCAAGCACTTGTCTTCTGGGGTTATTTCTATTGTAAGGAATATAGCTCTTGGATATAGCAATGCACAGTGACCAGCAGATGTGGGATCTTTGTTTCAGTTTTTTTTTAATATATAATAGTCTGAAATACTTAGCATTTAAACCTCTATATTAATTCAGGTTTCATAAAGATGTTGATGATTTTGGAAGCTTTCTGAAAGATAAATGTATCTATCATCTGCTGAACTATTAGATGTAGTTCAGGCAGTGTCTGGTTTCTCAGAAGTGTTTAGAAAGTAACTTCTTCCCAGATATCTTTGTACTTTAATTGTGGTTTTCTGGCAGAATTCCCACTGTAGAAGGGATGTTTGAATTGTGGTCCATCACTTATGTCAACAATTGCAGTGTTTGTCTTCCGCCCAACCAGGACTGGATTCTTAGAGTGAAAGACTCCAGTATTTGCCAGCAGCTTAGTGTTTGTTTCCAGGCAGACAGTGTGTAGTTTATCTTATACTGACTTAAATATCTTTAAGAGCACAATTGGTGAGATGAGTCAGAAGCAAATGGTATCACACTTGACTTCATGGGGATAGAATCCCTGCCTGGGATCATTTAATATTGCTTCAGTATAAACAAATGAACTCTCTCACTCTCTGTACCGTGGCATTGATGGCAAGAATTGTGGATACACTAAATCATGAATGTTTCCTCTTGCAGAGGTCTGGGGTTTCTGTTTCACCAAGAAGCTTACATCCCAAGGCTCTGGGAAAATACAAGTGTAATATTTGTATTCCTGCAGCTTCACTGAGTGGAATGTGGTTTTCCTGAGGTTCTTTGGAGTCTGTGAGTAGGTTGTTGCAATGCTGTATTTCCCTGAGACACTGGGTGGGATGGTGGTGGTGGGACCTGGGAAGCTGTGGCTGTGTGGACACTTCTGGACAGTCCTACATTGGACAGAGCCAATGAGAAAACTACAGGGGAAACTACTTTGGGCAAAAGGAGGTGGTGGAGAGCCAGCTTTGAGCAGATGACAGCGCTGTCATGCTAAAGAGTTACAAAGAGCAGTGTGTGTGCACACCATCGTAGGACTGATCGCTTGGTTTTGGCCTCACTATCGCTTTTCTGGAAATGAAATGGGTTTAGCTTTTGTCCTCTGCAGGCTCATCAAGGATCTCTCCTGTCTAACTCTGTCCGGGTGCGTGCTGTCACGAGTCCTTGACGAGTTGCTTTGGTTGCATCATCTGCAGAAGTGAAATCTGTATTTTCCACCTCTAGAGAGCAATCTCGAGCTGCTCTCAAATAACTGCTGGGGTAAAGCTCTCACGGAGCCTTTGCTGAATGATTTGAGTTTGAACTGAAATGTTTGGTCTTTGAATGGTCTCGTGGTCTCATATTACCAAGGAAGTTTTTAATATTCTCCACGATTACTATGTTTTGCTTCCCTGTACTCCCTAAAGATTCATGTGGTGCAAAGCACATATCCAGCTTCTCTCTGAAGAGCCTGAAGCAATTGGCATGTCCCAGTGGTGGAAGAGAATTCTGGTGGACTCAGAATTGCTACTTAAAATGGTATTTGTCTAATTTAAGGTACATTATAAGATTTCAATATTTTAAAATTAGGTTCTTTGGTTACACTTTTTACTAGTACTGCTTATTTTACCAAATATTAAATGAAGGAATTTGAGGGATCACATGTACTTTCCATCAAAGCAAAAGTCTTCAGCTTCCAACCTTCTGTACTATCTTCTTTTGCAATGTTCAACCCTGCTCCACACCCATGGCAACAGGAGAGATCCTGCAGATGAAGGCTGTAGAACTTTAATGCAGGCCTTTCAATCTTTTTTTAAATAGATTTGTGAGTTTTTTGATGTGTGAAAATATTCCTGTAGTCCCTGAGCTACTAAGTTTTATTTCCACAACAAACTTAGATTTTTAAAATCAAATACCCAAAATGGAGGACTTTGATAACTTCTAGTAGAGCCTGGCCTTTTCCTTTCAGACTCTTCAGGAGAAATTCCTGGTCTCTGGGGACATGTGGGAATCATGACACAGTTATTTTCTCTTGCACCTGTTTGTTTTGCCTTATGTGAGCAACAGCATCACTCCAAAGCAGATCTGCCAGCTGGTCCAGCGGAACCCCATCTGTTTTCCCATGTCCTGGTTACCTCCTTTGGCTAAGGGAAAACAGAAAGCTGTTTTCACCTGTAAACATGATGGAGAAAGCAGCTGTAAGAAGTGTCACTCTGGCTTACATGGGACAATCTCACATGGTAAGGCCCCCTGCTTTCCCACAGCAGAGCAGCCAGGAGCAGGGACTCAGCCCTGCTGGCTTCCCAGTCCTGTTCTGCTCTCTCATATCACCTTGGTTTCATTACTCTGTCACAGGTCCTTGCACATTCCTTACTGAATCTCTTAATTCTCTGTCCTCCTGCAACTACAACTTTCCCATTTTCCCCTTTTTCCCACTTCTTAACACTCTTCTACTTCTCCCTTTCCTTGTTCCTCTTGTATTCATAAATTGCCACACTACCAGAGGCTGCATTTTTGAATGTTTTCATGTTGCTAAGTGATATTTTTCCTCTCTTCTCAACAGCCTGTTTTTCTTAGAAGTGTTTAGTACCTGCAGTTCCCACTTAGTTGCCCTAAATTCAGATGCATCTTTGTCTTTATCTCCCATAGCTAAATAAGAGTTTACCTTGCCACATTCACCCTTGTGAAAGCTTGTAGTCATTACTAAAACTGTTTTCTTGGACAATACTGTTTCAGAATTGGTTATATTTCACAATGTATTTGTTGACTGTGTTGTGTGTTGTTACAAGAGACTTGCAACCTGCTCATAAGGGTTTATCCAACCTGGACCAGGCTCTGGAGCCTGTGACTTGAATCCCATCATGCTGCAGCCATCACCAATGCCCCAAAGTATTGTGAAGCAAAGGAAAGGCTGATTATTTGGCCAATCTGCTCATTATGCTCCACTGATTAAGAGTCTGAAAATACTAAATTACATATGGATTTTCAGCTACTAATGCTACAGCAACTAATGAAGATTAAAAGACACTGTTTTCACCAGCTATTGGAGTCAAACTATCCATAAAAATTCCACTTACCCCTTGTGAAACTGTGGATCTGAGTTAGCTATGTCAGTGTTCTTTCAACTTAATTCAGAGTTAAATAGGTGTCAGAAAAAAACCAAGAAAACAAGCATCATGAGCTTAGATGAATGCAATAGGAAATGGACAGCAGGTGCAGCCAGAGAGAGTTCATGCCCAGGTGACAGGCCTGTACTGCTTCTGGGACTGTGTGGGAGAGGTGTCAGTGCCACTGTGGCACCATGGAGGCTTTGCCAGCCTGCCACTGATACACTGGGCATGCAGATGGCTTAGAAGGGCTCAGAACCTTTAGAGACACTGTAAGGAAAATTTCAATGTACTTTTTCAGACCATGATGAATAATCTGTGCACAGAGAGGAATGTCTGCCATGCAGAGCCCCAGCCTGCAGGAATTTCTTACTGTCATTTGCTCTAAACTAATAGGAATCTCTGGCTTCCTTCTTCTCCCAGCAAATAATTCTCCATATAAAATAGTGTTGAACCAGTGGGATGCTGTTACTCTGCCACTGCTGTTACCTGCACACAGCCTGGTGTGAAGTGGCAGGGTCTGCCTTAACATGCCATTGTGGCACTTGCTGAGTGTATTTCCCCATCTGAAAAGGATCAGTTCTGGCACCATTGCTGTGCTGGAGGATCCTGGCTCTACACCAGTGAAACTGTTCTGTCCACAGAGTGTTGTAAGGCTCCCTGTGTCTGCACTTACAGAGAAACTGTAAAACAGCAGATTTTCATTCATGCTGGCAACAAAATCTGAAATTAATAATGATGAACTATTTTCTGCTAAATAGTAAATCAATTATATTTTTATCTGGGGTACATAACTTTGAAGAATAAAGCTTATATCAATTTCACTTGATCAGAATGAAATAACAAGTTTCTTCCCAAATACCAAACTGGTGCAATAAGAATTCTTCACTTAAACTGTCCAAAATGGTTCGTTTCTAAAAATGTGTGACACACCTGTAGTGGCTAAATTTTCATAAGAATTTAGAAAAATGCTTGTAAGTACATATCTATGAGCAACTTTGTTACCAGCTAGAGTTGCTTTTAATCCAGTTTCCCTCTGGTCTTCACCTGGGATTGTCATCTTGTGGAAATGCTGTGGTTTAGAAAAACATCTTTGCCCTGCTTTGGCAGAGGGAGCTTTGGCTGGCTCTTTTGCAAAGGACGTTTTCCTCCTCTGAAGATTTGAGGTGTTCCAGTGGCACTGTAGATGAATGAAGATGGATGAAAGAACCAGAACTTTTGGAATTGTGTCTCTGAGGGGACAGCACTAAAGCCATCTGGAAACACCAACACACCTCATGGGCTTGGGTGTATTTTTTGTAGATGCTAAGTAGGCATTTACTGCCACCGTGTTCAGCACTGTGACTGCTGTGGCAGTCATTAGTGCTGCAAATAACAGTTTCAAACCTAATACTCAGTGTTTTTCAGTGGGACCAAACTCAGTGGAAAATTGATAATTAAACTATTTAGGAAGAATTAGCCCAGCTGATACCAGAATGGATTATGGTACCTGCATCTTGGTATTTTTCTAAAAATTACTGTGGTTAGTGCTGTAAATAGTGGTTTAAAATTATTTTAGTATATTTCCTAATGGAAAACATACTAATACAATAATTAGGTTAAAGTAACTTTACATTCTTTAAAAAAAACAAACACTTTTAATTCTTAAAAATCAGGTTTAGAGTTATTAAATATTTCAGTTGGCCTTATTAAAAGGTATTGCTTAAGACAGATAGGGATTCTCTTTTGTTTCTGTGAAAAAAGCTGTTGTAATAAAAAAGTACATTTTTCATTCAAGCACTTCAAACTTCAAAGCTTCAAAACTTGGAGCTAAAATGAGCAGGTTACATACCATCCCCATTTCAGTTAATGATCTTTTGCCACTTGTTTCTGTCAGACTTGGATTATATTCAAAATGCTAAATCAAACCTGTAATTTTCCTGTTGTTCTGCTTTGCTGGAGGACAGTTCAGACTCCTAATTCAGGCTCTCACACAGCTGACCCCAAGAAATGTAATACTCAAACGAGAATAATAATACAAAATCCATTTTTGTTTAAAATAACTCTGTGGATACATTGTTCATCTTGAACTATTTCCTAATTAAAATCAAGACAAACAAACAAACAAAAAAGCAACAAAAAACCTAAAAATCAAACCCACAACCCACAACAACTCTCTCCACAAAAAACCCCAAAACCCACAAACAACCAAAAAAACCCAAACCAAAACCAACAAACCCACAACAAGTGGTCCTCCACAACAATGAAGTTCAAGTTTCAGAAGATAGTTGTGAATTTCACAACAACCTCTGGAAGCGGATCAGCTGCTTTATAGAACTATTTTTTTTATGTAATTACTAACACCTTGTCTTATCTTAAGCAAATATTGGCAAAGGACAATATCTAAAAGCAATATATTTTGAAGTAGCCAACCTTCTTGCATAACTTGGCAAGGGAACCAGGATGTGAAGCATTTCCTGCAAAAGAATGGGAGGAGCAGGGTTAGCAAACAGAAGGCAGCTTAACCAAAGTGTGAAATTGAGCTCTAAACAGCAAAAATGGTGATGTCTGCATGTAAGCTGGCTGGCTCAGCTCTCACCACAGACAGCCTGAGCAGCAGTTTGTCAGGGCTGTGTGAGCAGGGGTGGCCAGTGCTGTTTCAAACACAATAAGGCAGCCGAGATCTGCTGGTAGAATCAGAATTTTTAGGTTAGAAAAGACCTTTAAGATCATCAAAGGTAGGATGATAGGTAAGACATGGGGCCAGTAGGAGGCCCATATCCACCTGGATCCTGCCTGGATCATGAAATGCTTTGCTTGTCTGCCTGAATCCCCTCTGGCTGAGCAGCTGAACTTCTCTGTTCCTTAGATCCCCATGGAATGTAGTGGGCCATAGACATGGTTACATGTCTTCATCTCATACTGAATCCCAAGGGCTTCATTTCCACACTATGATGTCTCCAACCTCCTCAAGCTGCAGTTCTTCCCTGGAGCTCTCTGCAAATCTCTGTTTTGCTATTTAAATTTGTGGGGTTTTTCCCTATCTTTATGGTGAATCACACACAGAACATGAAAGGTGCTGCCAAGTGTGAAGCCAGCCAAGCATTGAGGAGTGCACTGGGACTGATCCAGCTGTGGTCAGAGCCAGCAGCTTCAGGCTCGTGGCTTGGTCTCAACCATCAGGTGTGCAAAGAGCAAACACTCAGTGCCCTCCCAGCTGCTGCTCTCCTCTGGGGCCAGCTGACTCAGGCTGCTCTGCTTGCACAATGCAGCCACAGCACACAGCAGAGGCAGAGTGAACACCTGGGCACTGAAAGGATGTCATGGATAGACCTAATGGATAAAGAGATGATACCCTCCAGCAGTGTTTTGGTCCACAGAACAGCTCCTTCTGAAAAGAGTAGCTGGGTGAATCAAAAATTCAGAGAATGTTCTGAGCCTGAATGAGCCCATGCCTCCTCAAAGCAGCTGGGATACTCCTCAGGATGGATCTTCCTGAGGGACCTCTTTTATACATATCCTAGCTTTTGTACATATATCCTAGTTGGTGTACTGGCATGGTGTCCCATTCAATGTGTTTATTTATTTTTCCAGCAAACAAGGGCTGGAATATTGCCTTTTTGCAGGTTTGTAAATGAGGGAGAGAGCTAAACTTCCTAATTTCCAAATATGTTCAGGTTTGCAAATCCATCCAATCTCAATTAAATTTAAGCCCAAATATTCAATGACACTTAAATATTATCTATTCACTTTGAGACACAAAACGTGCCAGAGTGGAGAACCATGAAATTCATAATTTAATAGAATTCCTCAAATAAATAGGAATGCATTTAGTTATTTACTATCATCACCAGGTGCTTCCACAAGACTGAGGTAGTGTCTTACCACAGGAGAATAACTAACATTTCTAAAAGAGGATTATCTTCGTTTTCCTTTCCCGAATTGATGGACTTCCCACTGCAGTTTGTTTGACTATGGAGTTAAAAAGGGTAACAATTTTAGACTGAGGCAAATGAATCTGTTTAAGTCAAGCAGCCCTTGAGTTGTCACCATTTACAGACTGTCACATCACAGCAAGCTGAGATCAGTGCTACCTTATGTTAATTCACAGGTGAATCAACTCTTTAAGATACAAATTAATGATACTGATCTTAAGAGAGCAAGAAAAATCTTAGCTGAAGAGGGAAACCTCCCTCATAGGAAAAGGGCTTGGTCATTCGATGGAGAGGCAGCCCTTGCCAGCGTTTCTGCTCCATCTGTAAGTGAAACCTTCTGGCAAACTGAGCTCAAGCAGGCAGGAGCAGCCTCCAGCCCTGCTCTGCTTCCGAGAGGAAAACGCGGCCGCGCTGTCGTCATCCAGAGAAGGAGTGCAAGGAAGAAATCAGTAATCTGCTGAGATGGGAATGGTAATGGAGATATATTTTGAAACTGATGTAAATCCTGTTTGGTGACGTGCTGGTGAGTCACCAGGGTGGGTGGAAGTGATTTTGCATAATAACAGTATCATCTGCTTTCTGCAACAGCAAACACCGGCTCTGTGCAGCAGCCAGTGAGTCATATGCTGTGTACCAACCTAAAAGGGGGGAAACCTCAAAATATTTACAGTTGCATTTCACATCTCATTGCTAAAAGGTATTGGGAGTGGGCATGGGTGGTGCACAGCTATTCTGGTTTCCCCTGGACTGACCACATCCAACCCAGGAGTCAAAACTTTGGAGGAATCTTAGCAAGATGCTGCTCTAGGCTCCACAGTGTTTAGACAGAATAAAAGAGGACAGATAGCAGGACAGGATCTTTCAGAATTAGCATTTATAAAGAGTGAGACTGAATTCAGAATAATTGCACTGAGGTAAACTTTCAGTGGCACTTTCAAATAAGCTCAGCAGAAGCAGTGGAGCTCAAAGGAAGGCATGTACAAAAGGTTGTGCTGAAGCTTAGAAATATTCACAAGTACTTATTGAATGGAGATGATTTTTTTCTCCTTTTTTTGGAACATTTTATTTTTTAATGACAAAATATGGTTTAAAATTCAGCATGATTGCTCTTAATTGGACTCTTACACACTTATAACACAAATGTAATTAAGTCCTGCCAGTTTCCATCTCCTTTTTCCTGTCCTCCTGGCACTGTAGGGAACAGAAAAAAAGCCTAAGAAAAGAAGACAGCAAAAAAATTGTACTTGTCAGGTTTATAGTTGACCGAGTAGGCCCTGTATATGTAGAACTAGAAACTCCTCAAATTACAGAGCTTTCCTAATGTAGAACACAACTAATGGAGTGTCTGACTACTTCCTTTTTAATTGCATTTAGATTTTCCTGCACTGTTGCATTAGGCTGATAGAGCATCTAGTATGTTTCAAAACAAATGAATTACCTGTAAACAATTAAACTGTGGCAGTACATGCTTAATTTTGTAATACCCACAGAGAGAAGAATGCATCCAAAGGAAAAAGTCAAATATATTTTAATTAAGACTTGGGTATTAGGGCCATAAAATTTCAGGCTTGCTCTGCCAGGAACAACTGAAGTGCTAAATGTTTACCCAGTATGATACTTAGTTACATAAAATATTGCTTTCATAACTAGGTTTTATGATTTACCTTCTTATTTAGGAACAAAGTGTAGTCTTGGAACAGAGTACAAGATAAACAGATTTGATGTGGAGGAGCTCTGCAGAGACTTGGGTAAATGAGAATAAATCCATCACTGCTCTGTGCTACAGCTCTGTTTGCAGTCTAAGTTTTCCAGGGACATCACAGTTGGTGCCCATGTCAGCTTCTGCAGGGCAGCAGTGACTGATTTGCACCTTTTAGGGACAAACTCAATGGCTCTTTCTGCTGGGGAGCACCACCCAGTACTTTGAGCTTCTCTTTGCATTATCCTTTCTTTCTTACACCTAATATCCTTGCTGGATATTACACTTGATGTCCTTTATTCAGGAGCCCTAATCAATAGATATTTAAACACTCTCAAATGAGGCCTGGTGCACAGCTGACAAATGTTTTTTTTTCCCAGAAAATAATTTTATTTCACTAGCTGCCTGTTTATTTGAACAAGCCTGGGACACCCAAAGGGACTGGTGGAAGACCTTAGACCTTCTTTAAGAAAGAGATCTCAGCTGGGCTGTCACAGCCTAGCAATATTTGTAGGATGTGTTTCCATAGGTGGTCATTGCACCCTCCAAACAGTCTGGTAAAGGCAAGGGCTGTTTAGAACAACCAGCAGCTCTCAAGGTGACAAAGTTTATCCAAAGTTCATCCAAGCCAAAACTTCTCTATTATGACCTTTTTCCTACCGCCTTTTCTTTTGATCCCTTTGAACTATTTGAACTCACAGGAAAGTAGGAGATATTTTCCATGAGGACAAATACAGCTAGCAATTAGCAAGCATGCTATCCCCCAAGCATCCCACTTTTCCATCACCATCACCCAGTCTCTGCAATCTACTTTCTATCCTTGACTGCAAATGGGGTAACTCTGCATTCCAAGAGCAGTAAAGGGCACTGCTGCTCAATTCACACACGGAGCAAAGATCCTCATGCAACTTTGGAATGTTTGAACTTCCAATGTGTCAGAAATTAGATGAGGCAAACCTAAGGTTTTGTCTTTCCACATATGGATTTTGAAGATTTCTGTTCACACAGCTCACAGAAAGGGCAGGATGCACATTTTACAGACATGCACATCTGCCCAATTTCCATAAGGTATCAGTGAGATGCCACACAGTGAGGACTCTTTGATGCCTGCAGTGTATTGGTTTTTCACTACTTGCTGGGAAAGTGAGTATGATTATACTGATCCTAAACTTCCCACTTATGCAAAGCTTACAGCTTGTTCACTGGGAAACATTCACTATTCACAAGGGAAGGAGACTGGACCCTGGCAAGTTCAGGTCAGCATTTGAGTCCAGGTGTGGGTCAAAGGCTGAGAAAGCTGAAAAGAAATGACCACAAAATTTCCTTGATAGTACTCCATCACAGGAAACTTCTGTGCTGCCAGGCTACAGTTATTCACAATTGAGAATCTAGTAAATTATTATTCTGAAACTAAATTGAAAGTTTCAGATGGGGGAATTCAAGGCCTTGCTCTCTGACCCTGTGAAACTGGAATTTGAGGTTCTGTTTCAGAGTAATTTTCAAACATGAAAAAGAGGCAGTGGACAAGTGAGTTAATTTACTTCTCTCTGTTCATGAGCTGTTTGGAGCTATCTTACCAAACCTTCACATGTACCTAATATTGAGTATGACCCACACATGTCCAGGAAGCTGTGAATACTAAACTGAAAACTTTCCTTGTTTGATTTGCCATATCAGATAAATGAAGGCTACTATTTCTTTGTTGAAAGAAATGCATAATTAATGCAGAGCAATGTGGAAATTATATGGTATAAATTTAAAACTTTTAAAGACAATCATTTGAGAAATCAAGGCAAGCAAATTATATCCTTCATGTGTTCACAGCAGTAAAGAGGAATGCTTGATCATTTACTCATATAAACAGTGTGAAATCTTGCTTCCAGACATATTGCAAGCTTGGAGTGATGATGTCAAATGGGTATTACACAGCTAAATAATTCTATTTCTCCTCAGATACACAAAATACATTACTAGAAAGAAAAAGTTTTAAATTCAAATTCTTCTCCCTCCTCTAATAATGTTCTTGAACTACAGGGGTCCTAAGTAGGTCAGTAAACTGATCTGCTATCTAGATTCTGGGGTGAAGAGAACAGATTTGTGAGAAAAGGTGGGGTCTGAAACCAGATTTAATACCATCTAATAAAACAAGCAGAGATGCCACACAAAAAAATGAAGAGAGGCAGGACATCTCCTAAATCTCCTGTTGCTTCTTCTGCACCTAACACTGAAATGGTCATTGGGATGCAAAGGAATTTACTGACCCAGTATCACCAAAGGGAAAATTAGTAATGGGTCCTACAACAATTACACATGGATTTTATGAGTAAGAGTTTCTTTTCATTATTTTAAACATATTTTCGAGGTAAAAGTAAATGTAAATTCCCTGAAATTCCCTTCCCTTGTTCATCCCCTGCCCACCCTGCCCTTTTACTTCCTACTCCCATTATTTCAAGTAGCATATTTTGAAACCAGCATACACAGAGCAGACATCACTGACAGCATGAGGAGGAAAAACATCACTGCAGTGTGCACAAGGCAGCACAAAACCAGAGCAGCTAAAACACAGTCCAAGCTCCACTAATAGGATCTGTGGGAGACCACCCTTTTTTAGCAATTAATGAAGAGAGGTCAGATTTTAATGCCTTAATCATCTCCAAGCGTGAGGGTAGCAGCATGACAAATTAAACTTGATCTAAAAAATTGCATTTTTAATCCCTCTCCTGCTAGGCTGCACGACCTCAGGTGCTGAAGTAAAGGAAGAAAAACAAATTGTAAAGTTTTTCCCCTTAAGTGTTCTGCAGATTTTAATTCTTCACTTGCACATTGCCATCAACCTCTCCCTGCCCTGCATCAATTGATCTCCACCCAGCTTCACAGGGGTAGTGAGCAGTTGAGTAGTTCCCATATGATTACCCTCCTGGAAGAGATGGAATCAGACCAGGGATTCAGCTGATCCTGGGTATTTTCTGTTTCTGGAGGCAGATTTCCTTGTCTGTCCACTTCCTTTCCCTATACAATTCTCAGTACAAAGCTAACATTATTGAATTCATACCCTTGTACTGTTACCTTGCTGTATTAAAGATGCCATCTCTGTTTCATGACAGCCAACATGCACTTCCCTGCCCTAGGCTGTGGTATTTTATAGCTACAGCACACACCCTCTGCACAATGGCTCTGTGCCTTTGTGCCTCAGAGCTTGCTCTTTAGCTCAGGAGGGAGTCAGAATGGGCCAGATCCATCAGCGTTGTGCCCTGCACTCTTGGCAGTGAGGAGTCATTTTTAATAATTCAGAATTAATTATGATAAAAGGGTACCCACAATTGTATTTGGCACTTTCAATAAAACAATGCAAATATCTTTTTTTCTCCTAGTCTCTTAACTTTATTTTAAACACACCAAAGAATGAAACTTCCTTTAGCTATGGGGAAAAAAATTACAGTTTCAAAAAGTAGTTCTCAGTAAATAAAATCATTTACTTACTAGAGTTAACAAACATTTTATTTTAGTCATACAAAAAAATCTTATTTGAAAGTTTGTTTTTAAATTCAAAATCAAAATGACACCAGAAGTTTAAACATGAAATCTGTAATAGCTCCATTGTTATTTTTCTGCAGTAATTTTCTCAACGCTCCACCAAAAGTGGAAATTTGGAAGGTGATGTGAAATACTAGCGCAAGGAAAATGAACATGGTTCAATATAATGCTTTAAGACTCCACTTCACATTTATGGTCTAATTCCTCTCTAGTGGTGGTGGTAATAACAGGAAAGAAAGAGAAGCCTTTTGTTGCTCTCTTGCCATTGGTTTTTCAAGGGTTTGAAAACTGCTAGGAAAAATAAGTGTCAGAAGACAAAGTTCTTGCAAATAGAGCTAGAACTGAAATCAAAGTGATGTGAAAGCACACATGCCAGCAGGGAGCAGCCTGCCAGAGCCCCTTAAACTTTCAAATTAAAATGAAACAATATACAAAGGCTCCCCCAAGGTTCTGCTCCAGTGTGTTCTCCATTTAGAGCTCTTGGTCGAGGAAGTTTTGCACGATTACAGTGTGAGACACTGATGTGTTGGTCAGGTTTTCATTTGAAGACTCAGGGATGTCTGGCAGTTTTTCCTGGGTCATGCCCTATGCTCACCCAGGGCACACACAACTCCTGGGAAGGGAGTCAGGATGTGTGTTGGGCTTCCTTATTGACCTCAGACACCACTATATCCCATTGCCCTGGGGATTGTTTGCTGGGGAGCAGTTTGATTGAAATACAATCTCTTTTTTATGCTTTTTATAGAAATAATGTATTTTTAATCAGCAAAACATTACCACAGCAATGAAAAAGTAGCTCAGATCACTGCCCCAGTCACCCTGGGACCTTGGTAGCACAGCTATGGGGACAAGAGCTGCTGGCAGCACCCATGTGGGTAAGGGAACTCAGCAGATCTCAGTCAGAAATTAAGATTGCTGGGAGTGAGTATTTGGCTGGGAAGCTGCTTAGAAGCACCTCAGTGGCCATCTGTTTTGGGAAGCACAGTGGGTGATTTGGCAGCTTGTTCAGCAGTGTCTGACCTGAATCCCTTCAGAACAAGAAACAGGACCTACTGCCTGGGATGCAGAGCTAAGGCCTGTGGGATCCTCATAAAGATCTTGAGCCAGCCTTAGGGACAGGAGCTTTTACTCCAGAGACTTCGTGTTCCTTTGTGTTTTGTAGCTCCCAAAACACTGGACAGCTTGATTTTGGATTTCAGTGGATGAATCCTTTATAGCCAACAGCCATGCTGGGTGATGGCATGAAGTGCAGAACATGACTTCTGTATTGCTCTGTAAGTTCTCACAGGGGAAAGAGTCATTCCTGCTGCTCTACTGCAAAATTACTCCAGGAGAGAAACTTTACCTGGGATAAAGTCTCCCCCTCAGGATATCATCCCACAGTGCCTACTGTTCATGGGGCTGGTTCCAACCCTGCAGGGACCTTGTGAAGCAGCTCTTGCAATACAAACTGCAACCACCATCAATATGACTCAGTGCAGAATCTCTGCCTGTCACTTTGATTACCCGAGCACCAGTTTAAATTAGAGTCTGTTTTGCTGGAGTCTTGTTCTTGGTTGTTTCCCAAACTGAGTATTCAAGAGGAAAGAGTGGAGTTGAGCACTCAGTATTGCAGCTTCAGTTCCCAATTATGCAGCAGCAAACTGCAGCACCAAAGTGGGAGCAAGGCTCTCCCGGCTGAAACAGGGAAGGGACGGATGGCTCAGTGGAACAGAGCCCAAGACCCAGCCCGGGCACACGATCTGGGTGCAGGACCGGGCCGGGGGGCTGCTGTGCGGTGCCAGTTGTGGCACGGGGGCATGTACGTGTAAATCCTTTCTATGCAGACCCTAACCCGGGGAGGAGAGAGCTGCCCCCGTGTCTGCCCCCGGCCGCGGGCACCGGAGGGGCTCGGCAGGGCAGGGCCGGCCCCCGGCGGAGGCAGCGCCAGCCCCGCTTCTGGGGAAAGATCGGGGACAGCCGGGAGGCGGTGGGATGGGAGAGAAGCGGGAGGGGAGGGAAGAGGGTTGCGGGAGGAGAAGGGGAGGGGACAGCCAGGAGTCTGGGTGGGGTGCGGGGGGGACAGCGGAGATAAGAAAGCCGGGGAGAAGGGGTAGACGGAAGAGCGGAGCCAGGGAGAGCTGGACGAGCGGGGATGGGGCCGAGGGCGTGAGCGGGGCCGGCGGGGCGGCCGTGCCCGGCGGGGCGATGCTGCCCGGGCGGCGGCGGCGGCGGCGGCTCTGAGCGGGCGTCGCCATGGGCTGCGGGGGCAGCCGGGCCGACGCGATCGAGCCCCGCTACTACGAGAGCTGGACGCGGGAGACCGAGTCCACCTGGCTGACCAACACGGACTCCGAGAGCCCGCCGCAGGAGGGCGGCAGCGCCGAGAGCCCCGGCCGGGAGCAGGGCGGCCCGCTACCCGGTGAGTGCGGGAGAGGCGGGCGGGCACCGCGGGGAGGGGAGCGGCGGCGACACCGTGTGTGCGCACCTACACACCGTGTGTGTGTACCTACACACCGTGTGTGTGCACCTACACACCGTGTGTGTGCACCTATACACCGTGTGTGTGCACCTACACACCGTGTGTGTGCACCTATACACCCTGTGTGTGCACCTACACACCGTGTGTGTGCACCTATACACCGTGTGTGTGCCCCTACACACCCTGTGTGTGCACCTACACACCGTGTGTGTGCACCTACACATCCTGTGTGTGTACCTATACACCGTGTGTGTGCACCTATACACCGTGTGTGTGCGCACCTACACACCGTGTGTGTGCACCTATACACCCTGTGTGTGCACCTACACACCGTGTGTGTGCACCTATACACCGTGTGTGTGCTCCTACACACCGTGTGTGTGCACCTACACATCCTGTGTGTGCACCTACACACCCTGTGTGTGCCCCTACACACCCTGTGTGTGCCCCTACACACCGTGTGTGTGCCCCTACACACCGTGTGTGTGCCCCTACACATCCTGCGTGTGCCCCTACACATCCTGCGTGTGCACCTACACATCCTGCGTGTGCATCTACTCATTCTGTGTGTGCATCTACTCATCCTGTGTGTGCACCGACACCCGCTGTGTGTGCACCGACAGCCGCTGGATATACCCGTACACACGCACGGTGTGTGTGCATGGAGCGGGGTGTACCCGCGTTCCTACTGTGAGCAGAACGTACCCCGCCGCTCCAGCCCCCCCGGCGGGAAATGCAGGCGCCCGAAGCTGCTCGGAGCGCCCGGAGCCTCTGCCCTGCCCGGCTCGGCCCGGCCAGAGCGGCCCCGGGGCCGGGCAGAGCCGGGAGCGGCCCCGGGGCCGGGCAGAGCCGGGAGCGGCCCCATGCGCTCCGGGCTCTGCGCTACCAGAGCCGGCTCGGCCTCTAGAGCCCCTCACGGCCTCTGGATGCTGGTCTAAGAGCGACAGCGTACAGACGCCGTCAACTGTGGAGCAATGTTATCAGAGGGAGGAGAACTCGGTCCTTGAGGTTCTTGAGGTTCTACCCATACGTGGCTCTTTCTTTTACAAGACAAGTAACTTAGGAAATAAATTGAAATTGGGGAAGAGGCAGCTTTTTTCCACACTACCTCTGATGCCTTCTGATACACAGAAAGTTGACCAGAGGGTGGGTTGGATAGAAGCAGACTTGCAAGTTTGAATTTCCCAGTTCTTGTCAGTATGCTACATCCCCAGTTGTGCACCTGAGGTGTTACAGAAGCGACAGATATGAGAGAGGGATTGAGGAGCTCTGATCGGATGTGCAGTTTAAATTGATTTAAGAATTATTGTGTATTGCAGCAGTATCTAGAAATCTCAGCTTAAGTCCAGAAATTCATTGTGCTAGATACTGTACAAATGGTTGCTGCCCAGAATAATTACAATTTCCGTGTAAAGCAGTGAATGCCTATAGGCAGGTTCAGATGTAAATAAGTAGCTTTACAGACTTTTGTAGAAAGTAACAAAGCATGAGGAAGAAATTATGAAAGTGCAGGAGTGAAAATACACAAAGGTGGGCATCACAGGCCAGCTGGAATAGGGAGACCAAAACTCTCTGCTGACCAAAATAAGACAGGGAGGGAGAAGTCACAAAGGATCTATGTTGTACTCCTAAAGGCTAAAGAAAGACTCTGTAGTAGTCACATGGGAAACCATGAGAATTTGAAGGTGAATGGGTCTATGAAATACCATATTAAAGAAGATTAGATAAGAAATTTAAAGAAGCTCAAGATGATGCTGAGCAGTAAATTCAAATTATGGGTAACAGTGTTGTGTTCCAGCAGTGAAAGCTAAATAGAGTGTTAGCTTTTTACCCACACTTACCATTATCTTAGCCATGTTTACTTTGAGTTGTGCCTAATCATAAACAGAAGCTAGACAGTTCAAGATCTGACTCTGAACAGGAGGTAATCAAGAGGTAGATCAGTAAGTATTCTTCCTAGAAACATGGGGTTATTTACTTTGTGTTTGGAGATGAGAATACCAGAGATAAGGAGAAGAGAACAACACTTGAGACCAGCAGAGACTGATGAGGGCATGAAACGCTTTACAAGACAACCTTGCAGAAGAAATCAGAAGGAAAGTGATGAGGAAAGGACAGAGTAGAAGCAAAAACAATTCACTCTTCAACAGAGATTCACTCTTCAGCAGAGCTGTGGTGGCAGCAGTTTAAGGAGCCTGAGGAACACACACTGCTCCCAGTTAGTGCCTCAAAAGTCATAAAGTACTTCAGGGAGAGCTGTTGTAGGGTAAGGTTTGAGGTGGGGAAGGAAAAGGGATAAGGAGAGGTACTCCAGGGACAATAACAGTACTTTAAGTGAATTTACAGATGAAAGGGAGAGGAAGGAGCAATTGGAGGGGCAAATGAGGTCAAATATGGGTTTAAGACATGAAGAGGAATAGGTGACTTTATTGTGAGAACTGAAAACTACCTTAGAGTGAGAGACAAAAAGGGAGGGTAAGGGAGGGGACAAGAGCAGGATGGGAGAGATGGGGAAATGGGAGATGGCACTGGCACAAGGTAAGGTAGGAAGGAGCTGTAACTGGGACAGAAAGGGACAAGGCAGGCAAGGGGGCACCAGCCAAACGAGGCTGGGGAAAGAGGTTGAAGTTCTTCTCTGTCATTTTTCATTTGCAATAAACTGGTGAAATTCTGTGAAGAGAGAGACATAGAGATAGGATGAAAGAAATATTTGGGGAAAAAACATTTGGGAAAAGACAAAAGCAGTAAGAGGTGGTTGTGATTTCCAACATGTTTCAGTTGTAGAAAAAACAGCAAAATTGGACATCAAAATGTAAAGAGGAGTAAATCACTCAGGGATGAAAGAATGTTGTGTATACAGAATCAGAGAGTGTATCAGTGAGGAAAGGGTTAGTAACTCCCATACATTAATCTTAGTAATTTCATACCATCACAAATTTCATCATATGCTTCTCTTTTTTTATCCAGTATATTCAGCTTTTTGTGCCTACTCTCATTGGAATTATGAGTATTTCTGTAGCCAAATGTTTGTGCTTTTACCAAAGCATTTTGAAAGCTTAAATATTATTAATAGGAAAGTATTGAGGTTTTTTAATTTTGTAATTTGCTTTTCTATTTTTCCAATTTCAATTGATCCCTTCTTAGACTATTCGTTAATTTCCCTACTTGATTTTTTACATCCATTTTTATAAAGTGTATTGTAATCTCCCTATTTTTTACAGGAAGACACATAGACCAGTATTAGTTGCTATAACTTACCTAAAATAAGAGAGATGGTCTTAGGTTCATGAGAAGTGACTTAGGGGATGAGAAGTCACCAACAGACACAAATATAGGTGGTTGTAACCTATATAGCAATGTATATTATGTAACTTGATAGCGTTGCAGTACACTGCTGAGGCTTTGGCAATGAGGAACAGGGCAACCAGGTGTGGATGAGGAGGGATAGAAAAGTAATAACTCCATGAAGCACTGTAGGTGCTGGAATTGAAAGGCATTTTCTGGAAAATAAGTGTACGTACTGTTCATAGGATGAGTGGCTTCTGTGAGGGAGAAAAAAAGGAAAGAATCACAATGAGCCCTTACAATAAAGCCATTTCTTGGAAGAACATCCATTGCTATGTGAGCAAAGAACTTTTCACAGGACTGAGCTACTGCGTAGGCTATAGCTGGGGGAAATAATAGGCTGCATTTCTGCTTAGTAACCGTTCCTTGATCCTTGCAACTCTTTGCACAAATTGCTTTCTCTTTAGAGGGTCTGATTCAGCTGAGTGGAACTGTTAGCAAAGTAATGACTTTTGGAGGAAGTAATAATCTGTGGGTACAGATGAGTCCCCAGGGCAGCCACCAAGGGCTGCACGCAAACCACGGAGAAAAGGTTGAATTCACAAAAAGCACACAAAAACTATCAAGTATTTTGGAACGTGCTTGCACAACCTGTTATGTTATATTGGGATAATGCTGAAATGTATATGTATATCCTAGAATTTAAGATGTATAGTTTATTGCCAGAAACCAGAACTGTAAATGTACTCTATAAACACATTCAATATGAACAACAACAACAAAAAATTAATGTTGTTTGTTTTAAAGCAGGTTTAAAGCCATCTCTCATTTCTACTTCTTTCTATTTTCACTTACAAGGTTAGCTGCTGTATTCAATTATGTTTTCTTTATTATAGCTGAAAGCCCCTCAGAGTGGATATGGCTTGTTGTCTTGTGGTCAGAGAGACTTTACAATCCATTTACCCCACGGGCTGCAAGTGCCTTAAGACAGGATCTCTCCTTACTGTTTTCCCACAGCAACAACAAGCACAGTAAGACCCCAGTCTTTAATAGGGATTGTTATTGAAATGCAAATAAAAGTAATTAATTTTTAAATGGTGTAGCACCCAAGCAAAAAATAATTCTCTTGTCTCAGAATGGAAAAGCTGAATACGGATTGCCTCAGGGCTGACTTGTTCCTCAGCTATTAAATTATTTGTTGATTTTTTATCATGATGTCATCCACAGTATCAGCTAAAAAAATGGCTTTTTATTCTTTGAACTTTACACTTTTTCCTTAGTGAAGTAGGTTTTTTTTTTCCTGAAGCATATTAAAGAAAACAAACACAGACTCTCCTGATGTACTCAGAAGGAAAACTTGCCCATGGCATCAGCAAACAGAACTGCAGTAAGTGGTCTGCCAGGAATGAAACCTGCAATTTAGGATCAGTGAAGACATTTGCAGAACAGCTATGAAATGGGAGGGCAATCGAGTCATTTGTAAAATAAATAGGGAGAATCAGAGGAATACAGGACAAATGTTATCACTGTCTAGCAATCTGGCTGGCTAACAGTTTTATCTTGCATAATTGCCCTGACATGCCTGTGTGCTCATGAGTGATTCTTGCCCTGCTCTCTGGGGCTGAGTGCCTGGCTCCTGCTGCTGCTCCGCTGTTCCCCGGTGGCTGACAGCTCCGGGGCGTTTCATGGACCAGGCTCATCACCATCGCTGTGCTCAGGCCCCAGGATGCCGAAGGCGGCCTTTCAGAGGTAACCTTTGCGGGGAAGTTTTGGCCAGTCCGATGTGCACGGCGTGCGGCGGGCGCTGCGAGCAGCCGCAGCCGGGCCGGGCTGTGCCAGCTCCGGTTGCCGTGACAACGGGGCGATGCTGGCTCGGACCGCGCTGCCGTCATCCGCTCCCGCCCTCGCCAGGTGCACGCAAAGTCAAGAGCTCCACAGACATAAATAAGCAAACATCAGGTCAATTAAGAACCCGGTGCAGCAGAGTGTTTTTCGTGAATTGGGCTGCAGAGAAGTGTTTAATAAACCATCTGTTTTAGGTCAAGAGGAAAAGATGGATCAGCGCATTACCTAGGTATATCAGGATCTCTTTGTGCTCTTGTGCCCTTATGTTCTTTTATTAATGGGCTGTTTCAAAATCTGGTGTGTTTAATAAACAACTATAGCAGTGATTCTGATGTGATATTTTCAGGAGATAGCCTTATTACAGTTCAGAATTACAGTAAAAGTGAATAAATGCAGCTCTTCTGGACTGTAGACATATTGCAGCCATTCCCTTTCCATGTTAGTCCAGACCTTGGGTACAATAATGTGTTGTGTTTGCGTGGCAGTGTTTTGTAGTGGGGAGCAGGGTACAGGGCTGGTTTCTGTGAGAAGCTGCCAGAAGCTTTCCCCATGTCCTGAGGAGCCAGGCAGCTCCAAGATGGACCCACCACTGGCCAAGGCTTAGCTCATCAGCAGTAGTGGTGACACCTCTGGGATAACATATTTAAGAAGTAATGGGGGGAAGAACCTGCAGAACAGCAGCTGGAGAGAGGAGAGAGAATTTGTGAGAGCAGTGCCTTGGCCATTTCCCATTCAACACACTGTTGTGGGTTGACCTGGGCCAGCTGTCAGGCACTCACTCACTCCCCTCCCAGCTGGACAGAGGAGAGAAAATTGAATAAAGAGTTCATGGGTTGAGATAAGGACTGGAAGAGAGATCACTTGTTAAATACTGTCACTGGCAAAACAGGCTCAACTTAGCGATCTGAAATTAATTTACTGCACTAACAAAATCAGAGCAGGATAGTGAGAAGTAAAATAAGCCCTCCTTCCCAGCTCTACCTCCTCCCCCAGTGGCTCAAGGAGGCAGGGAGTGGGGTTTATGGTCAGTTCATCACCTGAGGCTTCTCCTGCTGCTCAGGGAGAAGAGGGGTGTCCCTCTCACAGGAGACAGTTCTCCATGAGCTTCTCCAATGTGAGTCCATCTCACGAGCAACAGCTCTGTGTGAACAGCTGCAGTGTGAGTCCATCCCATGGACAACTGTCCTCCCACCACTGCTGCAGTGTGGGTCACTCTGCCATGGCTGCAGCCCTCCAAGGACAGCTGCTCCATACCCTCTCTCCACTGGCTCTTCCACAGGGTCACAACCTCCTCCAGGCATGTTGTGAGCTCCACAGCTCCAGTGTGGGTCTCATCCACATTTCCAGGTGGATCTCTGCATCCCTTTGGACCTCAGTGGGCTGCAGGGCACAGCTGCTTCACCGTGGGCTGCACCAAGGGCTGCAGAGGAATCTCAGCTCCAGTGCCTGGAGCACCTCCTGTCCCTCCTTCTCCACTGACCTTGGTGTCTGCAAGGTTGTTTCTCTCACCTATTCTCACTCTGCTCTTCTCTGGCAGGAAAATTACCACTACACTATAGCCTTTGTTTGGATTTTCTTGTACAGTACATCATATACTTGGGGTTTGCTCAGTGTAGAAGCCAATCAAGGATTACAGTGTTGGCCTAAATCACTATTTGTTGCTCCACAAGAAAGCACTGAAATGATTGGAAAAAAAATCAGACTCAGATGATAAATACAAATTTTGTAATGACCATATTTTTCAGCCCAACCCTAGCTGTTAATGCTTCCATTCCATACATTTCACCTTTGCTGTCATTTGATAGTGCAATAATGGTTTCATTTCACATTTCAGTTAAAAAACAGCACCAATACTTATTTGGCCCATTAGATTATGCTAAGCAATCTACCCCACCACCTCTGGAAGTATTTTTAAATTAATTGGTTTTTAATAAATATTGACTGCCATAAAAAAAAGGATGCATCCATAGATAGCAGAACTTAAGTAAAAATGTCAAAGGTAATTGAGAGGTAATTAACTGGCTAACAGTTAATTTATGACCCTTCTTTCTATGACCCTTCAGCTTGCTATTCTGTGAGATGTATCAGACCCAATTGTTGGGAAATCTTCAATCTTGTTTGAGAGTAGGTGATTGAGATAATGCTTGAAGCCTCCTGACCAGTCCTTGTGTCTCAGGTGGGAGCAGCCAGCTCCCAGCCGTGGGACAGGAAGGGAGGGCAGGGCAGGACAGGGCTCTCCAGATGCTTCCTCCTTCCTCAGCAGCCTCTCCATTGCACTGTCTGCTTCTGTGATTTTCTTAAAACACTGCAAAAGTTGTAATGCCAGCCAATCTAAACTGTGATAACCTTTCCACAAAACCTCTCAGGCTTTGATTAGTATCCATTCAGTTAGTGGCCAACAGCCTTGATAAACCCTCCCTACAGTCTAAGGCAGACCTGCTAGGATTGATCACCCACAGTTTACCCCAGTATAATAATTTACCCAATGATAAAGTAAATTCACTGAAAATGTCACATACAGGAGCACTTGAATTACATGAAAGACTTTCCCAGCTGTCCCAGTACCAGAAAGCAGAAAGGCTGTTGAGCATCAATAGAGATGATTTGCAGGAAGATGAACTGGAACCATCTCTCCAAATTACTTCCCTGTGAAAAAAACATCTTTTTTGCAGCACTGAAATCTTTAAAGGCAAAAATATTCCTAGTTATTGAGAGCCAAAGGTCTGTCATTAACTAAAGGAAGAAGTTTTACTCTGTCTCTGCAGCAGGTGGTGGGGAGGAGGGATGATGAGAGAGGGAGAGTGCCTGAAAGGGTTGAACAGAAAACCTGAGTCATGGTTTTGTCAATGGCAGATCCTGCCAGCAAATTGCTGAGAAGGAAATTGCTCTGCAAAATTACTCTTTTTGTGGAAACAGCACTCTTTGCTCCATCCCAGCCTTTATATCTGATTCAGGACATTTAAAAATTGTTTTTTCTTTTCCTTGGGAATGTTACACTTTCTAGCCAGTTCTAATTCTGCATTTTCCAGTTTAGGAATGTAAAATTCACAGCAAAAAATTAAAATTTTAATTAGATTTAAGCAAAGATTCCTGCCAATCTCAAAGCAGAAGAGCAATGTATTGCATACAGGAAACACAGTTCAGAGTGCAGTTTGCCTTGCTCATTGATTAAAATTTCCAAAATTTCCACATAAAGCACTTCAATGCTGAATTACTAGGCAGTAATTCAGCATTGGAGTGGCCAAAAATCTCTCTTTTCTTTAACTGTAATCAGTTCTCTAAATATATCTCTTCATAGAAACAGAAATGGTATTGCTAGTTCCAACTTTTTTCCCTCAAATGTCCCTGCAGTTTAAAACATATTCCAGTTAAAAGAAATCTGGGATTGAAAGCTGGGGTTTATCTTCAATTGAATATGTAATATTTAAGACCCAGGATCAGAATGATCAAAGCCAGCAGTTTATTGTAAGGCTTTCTCTCTGGCCTGCACCCCTCTTTTCTGGAGTACAGGAGCAGATCTCTGGGGCTCTGGTGAGTGGGTCCATTTCTCAGCAGCTGTCTCACATGAAACAAGGGCCTTGGTCCCTTGCTGTGCACAAAGAAATAATGCAATAAGGCAATTTTATCTTCTGATGAATACATTAGAAAATAAAACACCAGTCTGCTCTCCTAGACTGCCACAATGCCTTTTCTGTTCTGTTTAACACGTTAAAAGTAGGTGAAAGAGGTAGATGAAGGAGTGGTGTTTTACCAATTAACATGGACAGCTGGAGGCTGTGAGCCAGGACTTTACATTTTAAGTTTTTCCTGAGTTCACTGAGCCCCTCTGCATTGCTGTTTGCTTAACTGAGCCTCACATTTTAAGCAGCTGATTAAAACAAAGCAATGTTGAGCCTCCTCCTGGCTCCATCTCCTCCTGGGAGATGGAAGATTTAGGCTAGCTGGTCCAGATACATGCTAGCTACTGAAGAGAAAAATAACCAGCTCATTCTTTATTGACTGACTGAAATATTTTTGTTGTGGGTTTTTTTACCAGTTTCCAAACAGTGTATATAGATGTGTTTCTGTCTTTGTACATTTTGACTGGATATTGTCCTCATGTTGCACTTTTCATTTGTGTAAACTGCTAGCATTTCCCATGTGGGCCATCAGAATTGTTTCAAGCACTTGCAGTACTAAAAGCATGAATATCTGACATTTGCACAATGCTGATGCCTGAGTGCTTTCTGAATGTTTACACTGTGTGTAGAAAAGATGGAAAAATGCAATGGATTTATCTAGAAGATGGTTGATGGCTGATGGCATGAAGTTTTAATGTAGCTACTGCCTTCATTTTGGAGTGAACATAAATGTGAGTGATGACTTTTTCACAGGCATACAGATACATTAAAGGCAGAGCACTTTATGATCATAGTTACACTGGTTAAGTCAGCAGTATCCTCCTGTATATTTATACTGTAAGGTTGGGAATGGCACCAGGCCATACAGCCCACTGGACTGCCCTGAGTTAATTCCCACAAGGAACATACCTTTGGGATATTGAGACTGAACTTACAGCTTTCCAGTGGTTGACATTTTGCCTAAGCCTTTGTAAATTATCCCAGTAGTCAATCACTATTTTAAAAAATAAATGTGTGCTGCAGTGTTGTGGGTCCCCAGGACAAGGTGAGAGATGAGAATTGACTCCAAGTTCTCAGAAGGCTGATATATTATATTATATTATATTATATTATATTATATTATATTATATTATATTATATTATATTATATTATATTATATTATATTATATTATATTATATTATATTATATTATATTATATTATACTATATTATATTATATTATATTATATTATATTATATTATATTATATTATATTATATTATGTTAATAATATTAAATCATATTATATATCATATCACTATACTAAAGAAAGAAAAAGGAGACATCAGAAGGCTAGACAAGAATGATAATAAAACCTGTGAGTGACCAGAGAGTCCAACACAACTGGACTGGGATTGGTCATTAAGTAAAACCAATTCACATGGAACCAATCAAAGATGCACCTGTTAGTAAGCAACCTCCAAACCACATTCCAAGCAATCAGATAATTATTGTTTACATTTCCTTTCTGAGGCTTCTCAGCTTCTCAGGAGAAAAATCCTGGTGAAGGGATGTTTCAGAAAATATCCTGGTGACAAATGTGCAAGGTACTACTTGGAATGTTTAACTTCAATTCCAGCTGCTGAACCTTGGTAAGCAAAAGTGAGGATTCATTTCAGCTCATGTTTCATGTATACCTTCAAATGTTTTTCTTGAGGATTTATATTTATATTTAGTCTGCCTATATATTTTTGCTGCTCCTCAGTGTGATCAAGTGAAATGATGCATTTCACTCATCATAAAACTCCACGTGTCTTTAGCTAGGTAATGAGACTGATGGTAATGCTTTCCATGTCCATGTTGGAAATTAGTCTAGACCATAATGAGAGCTGTTTTATTACCAATCCCAAAGGAGAAGGAAAGCCCAGGTAAAGGAGAGGGAGGGAGGCAAAGAGCCTGTGGACAGACACCTCCAGCTGTAGGGCACTGAACAGAACAGGCTGGGTACTGCGGTGGGAAGGGTGACTGAGAGAGGGCCAGCTGCCTGCTGCTTGTTTTCCATCTCACACAGTGCTCTCCTGTAAGGAAAACTTCTTTCTTGGCATTTTAAGGAAAGGTTTAGACAGGAAGTGAGCCAAAAGCCAGCACTTTGGGAAAACAGGCTGATTTGTCATAATTTGGACCCATGATATAAGGTATTGTGCATGGAGTATATATTTTTTAACGTGTACTTTTTATGGGCTTTATGAAACACAGCCAGTATCTTTGCATGTGGAAAAGCAAATACCCCCACTCTCTATCCTTCTAAAATCCAGTACCATGAAAAGCACTTCAGAGCTTTGCTATTTTGTGTTAGTTTTTCAGGTTGGAGGAAGGAGTGATCTGTTTCTGGCACATCATGTGACACTAGTTAGTTGCTGAATCCATTCTGTGTTATTTTTTCCAGGCAAAAAATGTATTCAGCTGTCAAGGTCTTTCAAAATGTTGCTGATGCTTATTCCAAAATACAGTGAAAATTTGGTTCTTCTATCTTGTTCCAGTTATCAAAATTTGTACCTTCATGCATTAAACTCTGTTATCTTTCTGGTGTTAAGTCCTTGCCTAGCATCATGATTACAATTCTCTCAAGTTTACCTTTTGTATCTTCCCTTGATGGTCAGGCCAATTCCCTTTAATTCATCTTCTGGGGTCTATTTGCCATGAAGAACCCTTTGTCTGGAGCTTTGAAATGATCACACATTTGTTAGAGTGTTGCAGCATGCTTTTCCCATTTGGAATAAATATAAACTTTTATATTCACCTTTATTTCACAGAGATGGTTACAAAACTATTAAATTTGTTTACAAGACAGTTATTCTGTGATTCTGTATCCCCATTTGAAATTGAAATATACCAATATGCAAAAATTTAGCATGTCCTTATGAATTTAGACCATGCAAGTGATATCAAGGTTTGCAGCTTGAGAGTTTGTTTGTGCTTTAGGAGGAGCTCACTGGAAATAAGCTTCCTCCTGTAAGTATGGAGGAAGGCACAGAGCTCCTGGCTGCCTCCCCACCCCAGCACTGTGCCTGGGCATGGCTCAGCCCTGCTGCCTGGAGACAGCTGTGGAGAGACCTCCAAAATGTGTGGAAAGTGAAAATGCATTTGTTGTATTTTGCTTCACTGTCTAAAATTCATATCACATTAGAGTTCAGAGAAATCATTCTGGATCCTCTGAATGTCTGGGAAGAAAATTTATTGCATTATTGTATTTACAAAACATTTTTTCTGATAATATTTTCCTGCTGCAGTAGGTCATCCCTCTGTAAATCTGGATCCTTCATCCTAGCTCACAAACCCACTCTCTGCTGTGCCTCAAAGTTTCTAAATTGTTTCTTGTTAGGTAAAAGAGCTATTGCATATTTCCTGAGCATCTGGCCTCATCCCCGAGGCTACTGCTTTGGAGGAAATGACTTAAACCTGACTTTTGTCACAGCCCCCACTCCATTTTTTATTGGATCCTTGCTATGTCTGGTTTTTGCAGCCAAAGTGTGCACCAGCCCTCAGGCCTGCAGGTGCGTGGCTTTCCCAAAAATAAATAGTTTCAAATCAGGAAAATAGGTAGAGAAAGCAAATGTTTCAGTGCTTATTATCACTCTAACATGAAATGCAAGAAACTTGGTGATGATTGCAAGCACATATTTCCTCTGGAAGCACCTGTATGTGGTGATAATACTTTCCATTTTTCTTCCCTATGAGCTTTCTCAGAGTCCATCTTTACAGTGCAGCATCTTTTTAGGCAGGCACTCTGTAAACCAGCATCTTATGCATTGTACATGAGATAACAGTCCTGATAAATAAAAAAGGGTGTTGCTGAACTAGAAAATGGAACCCTACTGGTTTGTTCAGAGTCAGTTCCAAAGGTATAAATTCAGCTAATCAACAGCTACCTGCTTTAAACAAATGTATGCTTGTTGTTCCATAACAGAGCACCTGATAGCACAGGGTCTCCTGGCTACTGGGTCAGACCTAGAGCAGGTTTGGGTCTGAATTCATGTCCTGCTTTAAAATGAAGTGGGAGAATACTGTGGCAAACACACATGCAATAATTTTCTCTACAAACAGTTGATTCTTCTGGCTAAGATTAACTTTGTCTCCTTACTGCAAGGCTTCATACCCTGCCCAAACTTCTCAACAGCATTAGCTACTGCAGCATCACTGATTTTCTTAGCCACAGAAATGTTCAGGTCACCTTGAACCTTGCTAAGATTTACTCTTTGGATTAAGCCTGTGCAGGAGATGCAGGCAGACCTACCTAAGTGTTATTTGTGGTTTGAGAAGTTTCCTGTGGTCCTGATATTTAAGGGCTACAGAATTGTGCCTGCTGGATCTCTTTTCTGTCTCTCTGTGCCAGATGTCAATCCATGACATTACTTTGCTTTTCAGACCAGTTTTACATTCAAAAACTGAATAAATTAGGTGATTTCCCCCCTTTTCACATCATCTTTGTCCAAAGGTGATACAAAAATATTCATACAAAACTGGTTAGAAAGAGTTAAGAGTAAAAATTTCCTCTTTTCTTTATGAAATACTGTTATTGAATAATTTGAATTCTTAGGTGTAACTAGGCTGTATGAAGAACTAGAGCAGCATGTATGCAATGTTTCTCTTTGGTTTTCACTAGTGTTGTCATTATAATAAAAGAAACCAGAAAAAATAAGAAATACAGGTCTAATGTCTTAAATTTTCATTCTGAATTTTACATTTTCACTGACTTCTCTGTGATGAGCACCCTATTTACTAAAATAATTATTTTCAAAGCTTTCTTAGACAGCCCCTCCCTAGGTAAATGTAGGGGGGAGGTTTAGAGCTATATGATTTAAACATTTTGAATGGACATAAGCTTGCAAGTCTGTGAGCAATCTTTCAGACTGCAATTTTAAATGTCTCCTAAACCACAAAATTTGGGATGATGCTATCTGAAAATTTATGAAAACTCATTCAAAATTTTAAAATTATCGTGTTTGCTTTGTTTTATTGGAGAGCACACCAAGCTAAGCTGCTTTCAGCTGCTTGTTCTGATTCCTGTGCTACCTCCCAAGTTGTGCCAGTCTGGCTGCTTGCGTCATTGGGGGAAGAATAAAGTCTAGGATGGATTTCAGTTTAAAATAACCCTTTTTTCCCCCTGATGCTGCTGAAAAAAGCATTTGTCAAGCTCCAGCCTAAGGGATTTCTATTGGCATGGTAAGAAAGGCAAGACTTGGTGTGCCTGTGCAGGCCAGCAAGCAAAGAGGAAGGTGGAAAACGTTGCCGTGGGAGGACAAGTTCTTTTAGGCACACTTTGTGCTGGAAAGGTAGACTTGGATTTATGAATTTATGAGCAATGGAGCTGCTGCAGAGCTGTTCTCCCTGTGGCCATTGACACAGAACTCGTGTGTGTTCCTTCCAAATAAACCTTACTGCAAGCAGTGAAATACCTGCCCCTCGTCCTCCATTCCTGCCCACAGAGGGAGCAGCCTGGCAGTCCCCAAACCCCAAGCAGCCATTCCCGAGGGAAGGGTCCCCATCACATTTGTGGGCTTTAATAATCACCCAGAAACCCAGCTTTTGGGAAGGGAACCTTGAGGATGTTGCAGCCTTGCCAGGTCATTTGAAAGTAAAGTGTGCACTTGGCAGAGCACTGAGGTGGGATCTGCTGTTTCCCCTGGCCTAAAGAGGCCCACAGACTTTTGGCAGGGGTGCCATGAATGAGAAGATGAGAATGAAAACAGCATTACTGAACCCGTTCATTTAGATATTACAGTGATTTAACAACACTGATGTAAACTGAAGCTCTACCATGAAAGACCAAGGAGATTATTTACCAAACCCCTGCTGTGAGGATGGCATAAATATCTCAACAGTTTGCTTGTTTTAAACCACAATGAGGCAAGACCTTTACTATTGCCACCCTGCTGGCTTTTAAATTCCAATAGTACAGAAGAGAGTTAACTCTTCACTTTTGTGTACTGTGGCAAATCCTACCTAGCAATGCAAAAATATTTGCTATTTTAAAAGCAACCCTGTGTTCCTAATCCTTTTTAAACATCATCTCTGTTTTGCAATCATCATTTTGTGTTATGTATCTAGCCTATAAAATAGGTATTGCTTTATGGATTGCCAACAAATCTCGTGCTCTTAACAGCACTGCTCACTGTAATTTCTTCTTGGTGTTCATACATAATGAGCAAGTCACTGAAGCCTCTAAGCTGTTGCTCACTGTCTAAATAATCTATTTGCCAATGAAAATGAATTCTAAAATAGTTCCTTAACTTCAGAATAGCAAACATATTACAGTATAAAATAAAAAATCTTTTTGCCTAGTATTGGTGGCCACTAGGTCATCCATATAAAACTTATAGTAGTGATAGTAGAAGGCTCAGTATACTTGGTTTATATTTGACAAGTATTGCAAAAAGTCACACCCCTGCAACACAGGATGCAGCAAGTATGCTCAGGCTGCAAACTAACAGAGACAAAAAAATGATACAGATACACATTTTCAGGATTGAGATTTTCCATCTGCCTCTGAAAATGGATTAATGTAAGAAAAAGTTTTCTGTGCAAGACCAAAAGATGCAACACAATCTGATAAATGAACAATTGGACTTAATAACAAAATGGCTTTTTAGCTGACAGATGTTTCACCAGACAATTTAGTCAGAGACCAGATGGCCAAAGAGATACATGGTGGAAATAATTTCATAGGATGACTCCACAGAAGGAAAAACTCATCATTTGGAAGTTTGAAATGTCAAAGACTCAATTAATGGAATTAGTGTGTAATTCCTGTGCAGTTTTCCTGTTGAAAGCTGTGCTCAAGCTCATCCTCAGAGCCCCACTGCAAGGTGAAGCAGTGAGCTCCTGGCTGGAGCTCTGACTCACACGGGGCTCACTGCCTCTCCAGCTCCCTTCCTGACAGCTGCTTTTGTCTGCAACATCAGCCTGTGCCACTCACTGCTCTGCACCAAGGCTTTGTCTGCCTCTCCTCTGGTCCTGTGGAGTGACAGGGAGAGGTAAGACCTGAAACACATCTAGGAGGAGAATTCTGGAGATGTAGGAGAGGTGAAGTTTACTGTTGCCTTACTGAAGTTGCATCTAAACTTGGACACAAGAACAACATCGTTTTTATATCTAGCAGAAAAGGCAGTTTCCAAAGACAGAAGTCTTTTTTTTTTTAAATAAATTATAATATTTTCAACTTTCAGTTCAATTTTTTTCTATCAAAACCTACATGACAGCATTATTAGTTACAACCACTACAAGTCAAAGTGTCTTTGGAATACTCTGCCTCCATCTTCTGACTGCTCAGGGAAATGCAGTGACTAGTTTGTAGTCAGACATTAACTCACAGAATCATAGAATGGCTTGAGTCAGAAGAAAACTTAAAGACCTTTTATTCACAAAATTTTATATATTTTCAAGACCAAGGCTTTGAATATTTGGGTGAAACTTTGTTGAATTCAGTCATTGCCTTTGCTAGCTAATACTGACAAATGTTGCTTTCTACTGAAAAATCATCTTTTCTTACAGATTCCTGAAAAAGAATTCACGACTTTGCTTCATTTTTAATATCTTTAACACAGCACTTGAATTCCTACCTGATTAATGTAGAAGGTTTTGATGGCACAATGTCACTTCATACAGCCATGGCTTGTCATTGTTTTTCCACATACTTTTTTCTCATTTAGTGTCTGTGACTCCTTAATTTTTTTAGGTTTGATACCTGCATTATCAGTTAGTAAATTTGCCTTCTTTGTTTCTCTTTTAACGAAAAGCTCTTAATATATAAGCTTTGACCAAAACTCAGCTGAGAGCAACAGTCATGCATCCCACTTACCCCCTGTATTTGGATTTCTGACCCATTGTTGCGTGCTCTGCGCCCACCATAAATGACAACTGATTTTTGTTAATGCAGTAAGATGGGAAAATTCACCTATGCTGTCCAATATCATATCATACAATTCATGTGTATCCACACAGCTAGAGCAGAAAGCAAATTACTCATTTATTTGATTGCTGACAGGCAAAACAACATGAAATAATTTTTTTCTAAATTTCTTAACTTCAAATGAAAAGAACATTCAAGGCAAGGCCATGCATAGAGCAACCTTTCATCCATATTGGTCTCATCTGTCATGCTCACATCTAACCCCTTCATTTCCCAGAACTGAAACAGATTTAAGGGGGCCTTCTCTGGATCTTAAGTTCAACTCTTGCTCATGCAAGGAGGTGTGTGTGTAGAGAAGTCAGTGGAGACCTGCAGGTGACAAAAATCCACTGACATGCTGCACTCATTGACTGTTTTCCCAAGAATTCCTGAGCCAATGTTTCCCAGACCAGTGGACCATAGGAAAAAGGCCAAATGATGTCAGATGTGAGGATGAAGATGCCACAGGGAGGCAGACTGCTCTCTCTGGGGTACTGTACCACACCTTGCATCACTGGCACCACCACAAAATGAGACAAAATAGAGGCACGGCAGAGCCAGCTCAAATTGCTCCTCAGTATTAACTGCCCAATTCCATGTGTCCCTGCTAGGTCTTCTGGAGGATGGGAAATTGGCTCACACAGGTGTACCTACAGCATCAGCCACAGCTGGAATGCTGAATGCTGAGAAGAGGAGCAGCTGTGGCTCTCAGTGTGCAAACCCCATAGCCCACAGCATGGGAGCTACAACACAGAGACAGAATGGCTTCAGGACCACTGAGGTATGAGTATGATTATGGTCCCTATTGCCCAGCACTAGCTTCAACCAGGCCTAAGTTACTTTTGTGACAGCCTTTCTCTTTGCAGTGAAACTGTATTCAATGTCTTGAGACATGAGAAAATGGTGCCAGGCTGCACTACAGGCATGGCATGATTGAGCTGAGTACCTCTGGCAATGCTTCATGCCTGAACAGCCACAGAATTGATGTTTTATTTGTCAATCACTGTAGCACACACTTGCTACGGTAAAAAAAAAAGCCCCAATGCTCATTTCTTTCCAACACAGGCCAGTTGTGGCATGTATCATACAAACTACTTAGATTAATTATCTGAAAAGGAACATGTTTTCCCTTAATTGCTGTTCTGCTTAAAATATGTGCACTGGATGAACCCTGGCTCATCCAAAGCTGGACATGAAGCTTGAAAAAGTCAATGGGTGTCTTTTCAATAACTTCAGTAGGCTTTGGATCAGATCCTCCCCCCTTTTCCCCCTCACTTATGTGTTGTGTACATTGCATACATTGTAAGGACAAAGCTTTGGGGCTATACCAAAGTCCAGCCTTCTCCTGCCACAGCTGCCTACCCACCCACCTGCCTCCTACAGCCCCCTTCCACTTGCTGCCCTGTTTGCACAGCAGCTGCTGAGCTGCTGCAGAATAAAGAAAGCCAAAATCTATGGCTGGTTTACTGCTTCCTTCGTTTCTCATATGAGAAGGTGTTAGCTAAAAATTAGGGGAAGGAAGACTTTCTTGTCTTCTGGGTTATCTGCAGATGTAGCAGACAAAGTCTTTTACATGGTCCTTGGCATTTCTGGGGGAATCTCAGTTTCTACTTTGAGAAGTGCTTGCCATGCTGCTGTTGCTGCTTCCCCTACTTTTTCAGGGGAGTCTCCTCTTGCTACAATATCATAGAATTTCACATCTGGGGAGAGGGAGACTGTAAAGGTTTGGCAATCACAGAATGTGCAGTCATGGGTGAATGTTTACATCCCTGTGGGAATCTGTCAAAGGTACGCTGCATTTCCTTCTGGGTGAGCATGAATTGAGCCTTGCGGTATTCCCAGAGTGGAATCATAAATAACATCTTTTACATCGAGTTTTACCCTCTGTGAATAGGATGCTCCCTGAATTTGCATTACAGTTCCACAAAATTTGGCACAGCAGTAGTTAAAGGTGTAATATTGGCATTCAGTCTCCTGCAGACAATGGTGAGTGGCCACTATCCCCTCAGCTTTTTCACCATTCTCCAAGGGATACAATTGTTTTTCTTATCTGTACAATGCTGGCTGTATTGGCAGCCCTCTTAAGCATAATTTTTACCTTTTCTTCCAGTTTTTGCTTTATCTCCTTTTCTTTCTGCAACTGTTTGTGCAGCTGCTCAGTTTCCAAAAATAGTAACAATTCAGTTGTTTTCCTGCCCTCTATTTCCTCTCTCAGATTTTGTTTCACACTGCTATGGTTTTTTTCCTACCTAATTTCTACAATAATTGTCTTTCCCTATGCTCTGTTGAAGCGAACAGAACTTTAAAATTATCTTTCTCAGTTATAAGCTTGTTATTGGGTTTCCAATCTTTCTTTTATTTCCCTCTCAAAAGCCAGTGATGACTTTAATACTCCATTTTCTGATTTCAAAGCAGCATGTTCTATATATAATATATTTGAGGGAAGGACTCTTTGATTCCCTTTTGCATGTAAGATAAGTGAGCCTCCAATACTGCACAAATAATTGCTTCGTCTTTTCAGAATTTTTGGGCCCATTTCTTTCCTGCCTGGGAAGGAGCACGTTCATACTTCTGTAACTGTTTATCCATGGCAATCCTGCTGACTACACCAATTCTTCTGTCACATAAAAAATTAGGGAAGGCAGACCCCCCCTTGCTTTCTGTGTTGTCTGCAGATGTAGTGGGCCTGGGGGCCTTCCCTTCCTCACTCAGTATTATCTGCCTGTCTGAGAGCCTGGGAGACCTTCACAGACAATATTTCAGAGTAAGCACTCTGGCACTCTGAGTCTGGGAAGGTGCCAGAGGCACAGATTGGTGGCACAGTAATTCTGGTCAGGAGTGCAATCCCTGATGCAGAACTGACATGCGTTGCACTGTAAGTCTGGGCAAACTCAGTAAGACTCCACATTCACAAATAGGGCAATTTCTTGCCTCTTGGACAGAGTAAGGTCCACAAACTGCTGTTGATAAATGCACTGACATCAGAATGCATAAGCAGTAGTATTACTTACTATTGGAATAAAGCTTACCTGACAGGAGTTCCCATGGGGAACATCCCAGGACACAAAGGAAGAGCCTCCTCTGACCTCCCTCCCCTGTTAAGTCATATTTATATTGCTCTCTTCAAGGATGGGGGAAAAAGTTTCAGTTGACATAATTTCACACTTAAATGGCATTTGAGTAACTTTATATACATGTAAAGACTGTATAGGTTTTACTTTGCTAGCATACTACATGGGGCATGAAAAGGAAGATGTTGAACTTTTCAAGTTCAAGCAAATTTCAGCTTTTGGTCACCATTTTGGTCATTCCTCCAGCTTAAGTCCTGTTAGATATGTTGTTTTAAACAGAGAATGACTGCAATACCTCTCTGCAATTCCATCCTTTGTTTCTTGCCTCTCTCAGACATGAACAGGCTCCCCGGTGTCCCTGCTCCTCAGGCGTGCACAGTTTGTTGAATTACTGCCAGTGTGCACACTCCTCCTTGCTGAGTCTTTTGACATTTTTCCACAGAAAGTGCCTCAGCACAGCGTGTGGCAGAACAGCTACACCCACCCCATCAGAAGCTGCCCCATCTTGAGAGTCACATCCTTAAACCAAGGGGTCTGAGCAAATGAAAAAGGAAATTTGGGTTGAACTTCACCTTGCATTTGCCAACACACAACACATCAGTACATGTCTATTTATTTTATAGCTCCACTGTATTATTGTCTTTTGTATTGCTATAGTACAAAGGTATTCCCAGGTGACATAAAAGATACTGTATCTTTTCATCAGATACTGCTGTATCTTTTCATGAGATACTGCACCTCCAGGTGGACAGGGGCACATTCCACAGCAGCATGACATCTAGAGCCATGGGATTTCTGTAAATGAAAAGCCCAAATGCTTGTCCTAGCCACTAGCCCACAGAGAAATCTTAATTGGTGAGGTTGGATATGGTCGAACAGAACTACAAAATTATCAATCCAATTTGAAAAAGACTTGGTCACAATTTATAATTACAGTGTGCACCTGTCCTACTGTTAGACAAAATTGTCTAATTTTGTAATTGAATGGAAAATTACTTCTGTATTGCACTTAGCAGGGAGTATGGGCAGATTCCCACAACATATCAATCATGTGAGTGTTGACTGTAATGGTACTAATCAGTGAAGTGTGGGTTCCTGTCCTGAGGCCCCATGACTTTGAAGATACCCTCCTGCATTTTCTAGCTGAGATACATTCAGTAACATGTATCTCTGCTGTTGCAGCTCAGTGCAAAACATTTTCTGATAATAACTAAAGCATTTACATCATTCTCCACATCCAATGCAGGTACATAAGAAGTTGTTTGAACTTCTTTTAGTAAAAAAAGAAATATATATGCCTAGAGAGAAAGTGTAGTAGCTAATTTAGGCTCCAGCTCTGGCCTGCCATTCTGCATCTCTGTTTTTCCACTTTTAGGGAACCATAAGGTGAGCATATAATGTGAACACCTTAAGTTTAGATGCCTAGAGTTTTTCTTTTGTCTCGACATGCTATGGGATACAGGGCAATGCAGCACATAGTGCCCTTGCAAGGCTTGGGTTGTGCCATTGGCCTGTGGGCTAGCAGGGGATAAATCATGTCACCCCTCTGTTTCTCACTTTCTCCTGCATCAAGCTCTAAAGCAGCCATCTGCCTTATCCCTTGATACCTGGCTATGACAGGGTACAGCTTGTGCTGTTGAAGGAGAAAAGGTTTGACACCGACTGACTCAGAAATTCTATTATCCTCTCATGACTGTAATGTCAAAACAATTTAGAAGTAAAAGATGATGATGATGATGATGATGGTAATAAAGAAAGGAGTGCTAATACCAGTGAAGGTAACAGGTTGGTCAGATATCCCTCCAAAGAAAAGGTGGTATCCAGATTATGTCCCTGACTGACAATAATCTGGTTTGATTCTCATTGTAGTTTTTGGCAAGGATTTGCATGAGCAGTAGCACAGGGGGAGCAAATAGCAAAGGAGATGGTGTATTCAGGCTGCAGAAATGTGAAATAATACACAGCAACAAATTAACTCCAGGTGTTTCTCTGTGATATATATGAACCTTTCCCTTATGTCAATGGCTGAACTTTATCAGGTATTATTTTACCTGGCACTCTTACCACGTAAATAATGCCTAATTTACCTAACATTCCTTACACTGACAAATAGTCTTGTGGAACACTGGCAATGCAATAATCAAACCCACCTAACCCAGCTGTGTGTCTCTATCAGCCCAGATCTGGGTACACTTTATTAGACCTGTCCAGTTTCCTGTGCATTATGGTGCATTGCTTATGGTAACAAGCAGTCTGGGAGATGGAAAAGTACAAATTTAAATTAGGGATGTACTTGCATGCCTCAGACAGACTGACTTTTTTGAATATTGAAAATAAACTGATGAATCTCTGAAAGGTATACATTGTGCTTGGATCTTGTATGCAGGCAGAAGTGTTAATTTAAAATTATATTTTCACATCAGAAACATAAAATCAAGTACAGAAAATTCAAGCTCAGGCTAGTGATGCACTATTCACAGTGACATGAAAAGGAACCTCTAATTTTCACTTCTGGACTGAAACCAGATTTATTTGCTCTGCCTTTACAGTACACACATGCAGAGATGATAATTATAGGCAAGAATGTTGATCCAAAGCCTACTGATATCTGCTGTCTTTGCAGCAGATAAAAGCTTGTGTCCACGCTGAATGAGACAGTTGCTCTGCACCACAGTGCTGTATGAAGGATGCTGGAGACATTCTGTTTATATACATAGAACTGTTTTTGTAAATTAGGGGTTAATCATCAGTGACTTGGTTGTCCTTGTGGAACTCACTGTACTGTTTAAAACTCTCACAGAGTAAATGGGACACACAGAAAACGTCCACACAAGAAGTTGCCATTAATGTTACAAAAAGCATCAGACAAAGTGACAGGAGAAAAACAAAGAATTGTGCCAATTAATGAAGAAAATTGCAGAAGAGGATGGACTTAACTGCAGAAGAGGATGGACTTCGCTGCACTTTAAATGTCAGTCACTGAAGACATGAAGATCTCTAGGTGTTCCAGGTTGAATACAGCAGGCAGCTGCTACTGAGTGCCTCCAGAAGCAGGTCTTGTGGAAACCAGCTGCAAGCACTGTAGACATTACAGTGTTTGTCTAAAGACAGACATAGTCATTTGTCTAAAGCAGTGGCACTGCACAGACATACACAGTGTATGAAATTCATTATATTTGGTTTTTACTGACTTCCATGTTATCCCTTCTGTACGTCCTGTTCCACATTGCTATTAAGATGAGGCTGGATAATAAGGGGTACAGCTCATCACAATTAAAACTAGGAAATGAACAAATGAATCTGAATTTTTAATCATAAAGTTGTTTTGAAACCCAGAGTTCATTTAAAGCACTCACATACTTTAAAACACAAACCCAGACATCTCAAGAAAGTGAGACTAAAGTCTAGTCTTCCACAAAATCTCTTTTCAATTATATATATAGGTTATATATATTTAAGTCATACAGTAATGTTTTTCTATATTAAATGTTCAATTACTTAGTTTTAATTTATTGTTTGTATTGACATAATTTTGGTCTTAAAAATAGTAACTTTCATATTGATCAGCCTTACTTGAAGGTCCTAGTCTCAACTAGTAAGTAGAGCTGTGGCTATTTGGTTGTTTTATAAATGCCCCTTTGATTATGTTGAAGCCCAGTCTGACTAGGAAAAAAGTTACCATTAACATTACAAGAAAATAGCCACAATTTTTGAAGTCATATTCTAATGTCAGTTCAAAAAGTTAACTTTCTTTCTTCAGACATATATCCATATATCCATAATATACATACATATATATATATATATATATATATATATATATGGATGTATATTAGTATCCTTAAAGGGCCATTTAACTGTTCAAACAAGCATAAAAGAATAGAATTGTGAATGGAACCCTAGTTTATTCTGTATTAGGATCATTTTAATAGCTTGCTGCTTAGGTGTGTGAGTTACTTTCCTTGTTGTACAACAAGTCTATGCAACAGGAATTGTTTATTAATTATTCCAACAAAAAGGCAAACTGGAATCCAGAGTTAGAGCCAGAATTTTGTATACCATAGCATATTCTAAAAGGATTTGCTGGCAGAGAGAGTGCAGTATAAACTTATATGATACAAGAAAGCTACAGAAAGTGATTAATGATCCTGATGTGTTTAAGGATAAACAGGATTTTGAAGGAAGGCTAAATGGAAGGTTGGTTGGGTAAGAAGCTGTTCCAGAGATTGTGGCCTTGGGTGGATACCACATCAGAGTGAGTAGATGCAAGAACAAAGGAGTCCTGGCAGTGAGAGTATTTATTAGCTAAGAAATTATTTAGTGATGATGAGCTGAGCAGATGTGTCACACAGCTCGGGTCACACCACAGAAGGAAGGCCATGAGCTGCATGGCACATGAAGCTGCCCTGGCTCATGGCAGCAGCCATCAGGGAGGCAGCTCTTGAGCCTTGTATTCCCAGCATGAGCTGTGACAGGATGGCTTGCAGGAGATGGCCTTGGTACACAATTATCTGGGCAACAGCACAGACCTTGCTCATGCTGACCACATCCCCCATCAGGGCAGCAGCTGCAGTGTGCTGGATGCTGCCTGCCCTGCACTGCTCATGATAATGCTCCTGAGCTACTCCAAGATCCCCTAAATCTGTTTATATCCTGAAACAACTTTATGACATTCAAAGATTGGATCCAACTTCTGTGGTAAAAGCCATGTTTAATAACAAGCAATTTTATCCACACTCCCCATGTAATACATTACTGTTCTTATCATTAGGCATTAGTAACTGAAAAGAAATTACATTATGTCCTAGGTGGCTTCTTAGTGTTTGATGTGCAAGCTTCCAATGACCTTAACAAAACTAAGAGCATGTTGTGGATATGTAGATCTTGCTTCTGTACACAGATTGGGATATACTTATGTTTACTTTCCTTTGACTAGAGATAACCACAAGTAGAAACAACCAATTTATAAAATAATACCCCACTCTGTATAATTAGGGTGACAGAATCTAGTCTGTACTTCTTCAGACAATTTAAAGTCCTCATAATGGATTCCCATGTTAGTTTTAGTGGAAGAAGAAAGCCCAAAGAATCATCTGGACATTTTCACTCCAGGTGGCCTTCCTAGAAATGAGGAGTCTTATTTACAGGGTGTGTTCTTTGAGCATCATCTTTCAAATATAAATGGCTCAAAGACATCAAATAAAATAACCACGTTAAAAGACATGAACTTTCAGATGAAGGACCTGTGGGCATCTCTGTCTTATATGTCAGGATTATTTAAATGTAATTTTCCCCAAAAAGGCATTATTGCCACATAATTTATTTGATGTCCCTTGGCTGCACGTGAAGATTTCTACAGGTACACTGAAACAACACACTTTCTGCTGGAGGGATTTGCCAACAGATGGTGAGTTCTTGTGATTTATCTAAGTTCAGATTTTAAACAGAAACTTTGTCACATTTCCACAATTCCAACACAATAAATACATAAATACATAGAATTTTCCTATATATCTTGATATATTTTCTTTCACTATGTGACAAATGGAATCATTCAAAACCAAGAGGATATTGTCTAAAGAAGAGAGAGGATTTACAGTTACCAATTCATCATGAGGCAAATTAATCTTCTCAAAGACTCAGTACAACTTTATTTTGCACTATTCCTTCATCTTCTCCCTTACGATTCCTTAACGTATTTCTTCATTTCAGCATCACTGTAGGACACTGAAGGAAGACACACAATTTTAATGTGTGACTGAAATGATTTTCTACTGACATAAATAGGAAACTATAATTATTGTGTAAGCAATATATGAGTACTGCATTAAACATGCATTCTTGTTAGTAGACTTACTGAGATTTCATAAAAAACAGGACACAGGTAGTTTTGATCTTCCTAGTATGCTCATATACATATTTATTTGTGCATGTCTCTGCATGTGTATGTTGTAATGTCTTTAGTGTGTACTTCTGCGCTTCAGGCACATTTTTTTGAGAACCTTTAATTTCTGTTTGTAATTCTGATGCCCAAGTGTAAAATATTTTAATGTTTGAACTGAAATTTGTTTTACATGCTTTATGAAAAGAATGAGATATATCATTTGTGCACAGAAATGGTATTTGAAAAAGCAGGCTTAGTTTTATTTACAAATACATCTAAATTCAAACTAGACTAACGGGAACATTTTTGTACTCTCTACAAATTAATGAAGATTGACCTTAAATTTGAAAATAAAAATAAAGAACATTTTTAAAGTGTCTGTTTATTACTCCACTTATTTCACTTTTCTGCGTTTGTGGTTGGGTTAGCTTTTAAAGCTGAGATCAAAGAGGGCAAAGGTGTAATGAATGGCACACCTGCTATTCATGGAATCAGAATATTTCTGTATCTGATGTCCTCAGGTTGTGGCTCATTGACTGTTTGTTCATATGAAAGAAGGCAAAATATATATATTCCAATAAGAAATTGGTGTATTTGCCAAAGAGGGATTATGAGGTCAAAGTACAGTTGTACCTGTGTAATTAGAAATGGGAGAGTTTGTGGTTGCTGTCATGGCTAAAGTGGAAGACAGTGGGAATCTGAGACACTTTGTCTACTAAGATGCCATGATGCAGCTATGAGGCAACTAGAATACCTAGCTAAAAAAAGCTCTCTTTCCTGCCTGAACTGGAGAGCACAGGATGGAAAAGTAGCTGTGGTGTTGTTTGACTTCTGCCATAGAAATAAACTCATAACTTTTACAGATGATGCTTCTTATTTTTTTCCAAAATTGCATGAAATTTTCATTATATTTTTCCTTACTAGCAGAAAGGCTATTGCTGAAATATTCTCCCCATCCTAATTGTCTGTGCCCTTGGGGTTGCCTGACAAGTTGCTTGTTCTCTTTGATTCCTGGCCAGGATGCTGACACAACAACTGGTTTGTTTCCTGTGGAAAAGGAAGAATAGTATCAAAGGAATGGCTTTCAGATGTGCCAAAAAAGAAGGATTTAGGGACACAAGGAAGCTGTAGTCCAGCACTCAGGCATGTAACAGCCCATGGGAACCCTGCAAACAGGATGCTTCAAAATCTGGGATCAGACAGTACCTTGCAAGTGGAGCCTTTGAACTCAATACACTGTTTCGTTTTGAAACACTAAACTTTCATTGTCCTCAAGCCAAGCATCCCTCATTGCACCAATGCCTTCTCAGATGCCTGCTTTCCAGACTGTCTCAGTGAAGCATGTGGAAAGGGTGCTAGCAAGAAATAAGGTGTACTGTAAGATGCAGGGATGCAAGATCTCATTCTGCCCTGTTACCACCCTCTAATTTTCAAATATTTCCTTCTGATTTTCAATTTTTTATTTTTCAGCTAGCCTGTACATACTATCCATAGTTAAAAGTCATTCTTCTGCCCTTTGGTAAACTAATGGCAAAGTTGGGTCATTAATATAGGATAAAAAGTGAGGTGGTCCACCAGAAATTACATTTGTTGACATATGTCACTTAATAAAGATAAAATCCAAGTTTATTTGCAACAGCTCCTTGCACAGAAAATCTCAGCAAACACTAAAATCTAGGAAATACTGAAATCCTAATGGTAGAACTAGGATGTTCATAAGCAAGAAGAAAAAAGGGAGAACATAATAGCTTTTCATTCATTTCTGGAGGACTGAATATCATTTAAGTCCTGAGTGCAAAAAGTGGGATGCTGCTGTGTATCTGTCCATTCAAGACTGTATAAAACAAGTAGCTTTAGGTTGCTGTGGGTCCCTGCTTAGGAAAAAAATGGGATTGAGGGAGAAAAAGAGAGAGAGTGGTGTCAGAGGGCAAGACTGAGCTATGCTGCCAGTTGTATTCATTAGCTTTGCTTGACACTTTAGCATTATAATTAGTATTATTCAGCTTTAATTTAATTTCCATTAACCTCCGCAAACCACCCACATGTTTGGATACAGGGAAACGTGTCTGGGGTATTACTGCATGGATAGAAAAACCAGTTTGCTCACAGTCAAAAAGCAGCTTGAGAAAAGGCACCATAGCTAAGCAGCAGCCTATTCTTTATCAGCTATGAAGAGCTGTCAGATACAAAAGGCATGAAATTGGTCATGTTCATCTGGTTTTACCAGGAAATTAAATATTTGGGTTGTTCATGTAAGGGAGGGAGAACTTTCCAGGTCACACTTGTAAGTGGCTTTATGTTCAGTTTGCCTGACTCAAAGACTGATTTGAACCTAAAACATTGGGTGTTGTGGCCTGTGCAGGTCCCTGAACCAGCCCTTCTGCAGTGCAGTTGCATTTCCTTTGCCCTCAAATTAGTTCCCTCCTAGAAGATTTTTTCCACTTTATTATTTTCCCCTTTACTATTAATATGACATATTTTTTGCAGCACATTATTAGACACATGATTATATTATTGAGAGCATAATTTTACCAATTCAGACGTGGGTCTGAAAACTAAAGCTCATGAGCACAACTGCCAAGCACAGGGACAAAATTAATTCTCATTAACTCACTGAAGAGCCACAACCCCACCCAAACAGTATCATCACCTCTGGGAACTGTTGGGATGTAGGGAGTGCAATATTAATGTACATGTATAGTGTCCTATGCAAATGATATTCATTATCCATATTTCTGGCTCAAAACCATCTTTCAGATGAACTAACATGTTTAAAATCATGGTGGAAGCCAACACTTTATACCTATTCCTGCTCTAGCTGGGATTTCATACCTGATAAGGATTTTCTGTCCCTGGTCTGTGCCTGATATCTTTTGACAATTTAGAGGAGTAATTAACAAGTGTAACAGAATAACTTCCAGAATATATACTGGTATATATATATTTTTTTTTTCCAGCACAAAATTGGTGTCATCATTGCTGCTCATCTGTCTGCATGCTGTCTTTTCTTACAGTGTATCGATTACTTGCATCCATGGTGAGAAATAATTTCTTATGCCTTCACCATATAGGTATTTTTAACTTCTGTCTAATAAGCTCTTGCTGGTATTTCATATTACAGATGCATTTTTATCACAGGGTGAATTTATGCTGCCAAATCTCTTAGCTCCAATATCTGCTCCTGGATCCTAGTCCCAGACCATCTGTGCACACGTGGTACATGTGCAAGTCCACCTCTGGTGAACACACAGGAAGAAAACAACCAGTTCCCTCTGCAATAAAACTGTGCTGCTCCAGGACATCTTCAGTTGCAAATTTATGATCTTGTTAGCTTAGGATACCCTCACTTATATCTGCTCAGTTCTTTGGACTGTTTCTCTTCAAATTCATGTGGGGTTTATCCCACATACTTGAAGAGGCAGTGCCACTCAGATATATTTCTGTGCTCTCAAGAACCTGTTGGAGATTTGCTGGAGCAACTCCAGGTGACCACTTTTTTGACATGTGTAGTATAATAAAATATATCTTGACAGTGCTCTCAGACTGCCTGTTGTACTCTTAGAAAAGTAATAGCACCTTCCACCTCAGCTGGGTGTTTGGGATGTCTTTGAGATCAAAAGAAATAATGATTTCCATCTTCACATGACAGGCAAGTTTAAGCTTTGCTTACACCAGTGCAATTTAATAGAAATTTTTTCTACTCTGTTATTTTCTTCCATATATCTAAAACTCTGTGGCAATAGGTCTATGTGATATCTGTCTCCTTCCATTAACTAACCATTTTGGTTGCATTTAGCAAAGGTAAGTTCTGATTCAAGAGACACTAATTTTCACTACTACTAAAGCCCTTGCATACCCCATTGTCTACTTTGTTAGCATAAAAACTTTAAAGTGAGTATGGCTTGCACACTCTATACACTTTCTATTGGCACTGTGACATACAGCGACTTAATTGTGGGCTCAAATCAGTGCATTTGTAATTTTTCCTACGGTTTTGCTTATATAATTTTATACAACATAAAAATAACTTTTTCTATAATTTTAGACAATATTTTATAAACATTTTTTATACCAAAAAATTACTTTGCTCTGTTCATTAGGGAGCCTCTGGTTTCATTCATTCAACATGGATTATGCTGCTGCTGTTCTCCTACAATAGTCCAGAATCTAGAAGAAACCATGTTACTTCACTACAAATTAGTATGAAAGCAGAAAGCCCTAGTAATGCAGGTTTGATTTTCTGCCCTTTTTATTGCTTTCAAATTCAGATACAGGTTAAAAGCAGCACTTCAGCTGACACAGCTAGAGCTCCTGAATATAAAGCAACTTTAGATTCTTCTGAATTGGTGGAGATTTGAGAACTTGTTCCTGGCATTCAACAGTTTCACTCACACAGTCCTTGTAGAGCTCAAACAAAAGCTTAGCTAAATTATTCACTTTACTCACAGGAGTGTAGAAACCTTGTATTTGCTAGTGGCTGAAGAAAAGACACAATGCAATTGGCAGAGATGCAGAAACATGTATATCTTGCCAGAAAAGGCCCAGAGAGGAGAATGGAACAAGGGAAACATACAAATTATGAAATTAAAGGAATGTCAGTCCATTGGATTAAATTGTTGTTTTAGTTATACCTGCATAAATCAATGAATACATTAAATTTTTCATATGATAACAGAACTTGTAATTAACTTCTATTGAAATTGTTAGTATCTGTTTTTAGGATAAATTACTGCACAACACTTTCTTAAACAGCTTCATCTGAGTTTTTCTAAGGAAGTTGAGTCAATTTGGTGCAAAATATGAGGCATATGTTCATATAATGCAAGTGCAAAGAGGAGAATAGAAAAAAAATGCTGTCTTTGTCTGTTATTTAATTTCAGTCCCTTTGTTCAAGAGCAAATAACTGCTTGAGTGGCGATGCACAAAGAAGAGACAGGACAATTGAATTTATGAAGGATTTATGAATCCAAGGGCCAAACTGACAAATTCTAGTAACATTATTCCAATTGAATTTCCATCATAAATTGAATTGGGTGAGTTAAACTGATTTTTTACTTGTCTATTGATTTTGCTCTACTGACATTTTGAAAGGGTCCCAGGATGTGTATTACAATACCTTTGCTATGGAATATCTTTCTGACCTCTGTAAACAGGGTTGCCATCTCTGGATGTCCATGCTCCTCTTTACATGGATTGGTTGGCCTATTCCCTTAAGTGTTGTCAGTATCCTTAGCTCTGGAGTGGCTCCCAGCCATGATTCATCTTTCCACCTTATTGCTCAGCAGACCTACGGCCTCTGCTACTACACTGGGATTGTTTTGCCTTTCTTCACTTTCCACCATGAAAGTACCAGCTCTACAGAATGATACCACTCTGAAATTGGACCAGACATAGAAAGTAGTTCCAAACTTACCCCTAAATACAACCATGAAAAACAATGCTCCAAAAGAATGTGTACTTCCAGCATATCATGATCAAATTGAACCTTTTGGATGGTTCTTAAACTGCTTGAAAGTTTGAGCAAAGGATCATCAGTGCACGAGCTGGCAATTGGTGGCACAGGGTGACTCACTGTGGTCTTTTGTGCCCATATGGCCCAGCACAGGTAGGAATGCAACTTATTGCAGTGCAGGACTAAAACTAAAGCCCTGAGCTGGACTTGGAAAACAGTTAAATACAATAATGAGCAGTTATCCATTGCTAAGTCATTGTCCTCTGCTACTGGAAGGCTCTGAATTGTGTTCTGTTGCAGGACAAGGGCATCACATCATGCTCCATGGAAGAGGACATGGACATCTCTCTCATTCAAGGGCAATTTGGGTCCTCTGAGGACAAAGATGACAGAAATGATTAGGCTGCTGTTGGGAAGGAAACCCTGAGAACTTTCCCATGGATCCTGTCTTTTTCTCAGAAGGTCTCTAGGATCCAGGAACTGATGGCTCTGAGAAGGGTGGATTAGGATTCCTGTGTCACAGAGAAGCATAAATCCCACCTGGTATCTCAGTCTTCCCCTTTCTTCTTGCTTATATGCCACATTTCTGCTTTGCTTTGCCATTTTGGATGCTTTGAAGGATCCTTAGGAATTGCCCACAGCTGAGCTTTACAATTTCCATCTCCATCCAGCATGTAATCTCTCACCCAGCATGCCATACACTCTTCTCAGAGAAGCAAAGAACCTCCTGGCCTTCCTCCTCTGCTTCTCATACTTAGGCATCAAAGAATCGTGCCCCTCTGTCCCTGTTGGCTCCTGGCCTTCCTTCTCTATCTGAAGCTTTAATTTCTGACTTTTGGCCTCCTATTTCACCTTCAAGTTGAACACACTCAGTTATATGTCAGAAAGTCTGAGAAGGGAAGTGAAGGCACAAACATGAAATCAGTACACTTTTTACAAAAGTCATGTAAAAATACATGAGAGTGGTTAGCCCCTTGTCTGCCTCCTTGTGTCCCAAATTGTCTGCTGTCACAGTTGATGATATCTGTGAATTACTGAAACTCTGGCATGCCAAGTGGGAAGACAAATTTGAATGTTAACTAGATGTAGTCAGAAAAACATTTTTATGGTTAGACTCAATCCCTCACTAATGAAACTTTTTTTTTCTGTTTATGACCTACTGTGATTACTACTGATGCATACTAAAATCTTTCCTATCTCATTCATTATTGGCTTTGTCTATTTTAATTTTTTTGCCTGACAATATTCCATGTTCCACTTGTTCCACCCCTGCAGGTGTTCAAGGCTAGGTGGGATGGGGCTCTAAGCAACCTGGTCTGTTTGGAGATGTCCCTGCCCATGTCAGGGAAATTGAAATGAGATGATCTTTAGGATCCACTTACAACCCAAACCATTCTGTAATTCCATGATTTTATTTTCTGCTATAATGTGTATTTGAGATGCTTTCACACTCACACAGTTGTCTCCATCATCTGACTACAAATGCCTGGATGGAAAGTCTTAGTTTCCAGACATTGACTGGTTCTACGATGGTTGATCTTAAACATCAAGGATGAAAAAACATGGAAGGAGACTAAGAAAATGAGGTTTATATAATTTGGAAGCCTTAAAAGTGGTCAGCACTATCTCCCAGAACACAGTTGGTTTCAGAACCCTATTTTGCAAATCCTAATTTAAAACAGTTGTGCTGACACAAGTCCTGGAGTGTAGCAGGTTTTATTAACCTGAGAAATAAGTTCTTATGTGGTTATACTTACTATAAGATCTAAAGTGTGACTCATTTTTGTATTGTGCATTGATCTCAGGCAAAACTGTATGTCTCAGCTGAAAACATACTTAGTATTCTGCATGATGCTTCTATTTATAATGGTTTAGGAGCACCTGCAAGCAAGCCTAGGAAAGACATTATTTTTGAGCATTAAAACCATTATTAAAATAAGTTTTTGTTGTCATAAACAGTGACTAAAAAAAGACAGAAAATGACTTGCTGTTCTGTTTGTAAGGGTGATGCATACAATGATCATGACACTTTCCAATTAATTTTCCACACATTAACAACAACTTTATTCCACAGGATTTAAAAGAAATGCTAGTAAAGCAATTGAGAAGCAATAATAATGAAAGACTTATGCTTCTTATCTGAACTTCTTTCTTCATGTTTTAGCAAATAGTGAATCTGCTACTCCAGAATTCCCTCTGGGAGAAGGTGTTGAGAGGATGTATTTACAGGCAGATCTGTTTTATTTTTACAAGGTACTCTGTTATGTAGCTCACCAGAACCTGGGAAATCCCTGCAGCACAGGAGTGGTATGAGGAGGAGAGATGATACAGTAGCTGGTTAAGGGATGGATATAATTATCAATGTCCTGGAACACTGCTGTGGATGCTCATTAGTCTGCCTTTAACAGGCTGACATGAATCACCTTGTAGTAGGTGCCTCTGAACTTCCAAAGCTATTGTTTTCTTGTATCTCTAGCATGCTCACACTTCAATAAATATCTTGAACTACCTACTTAAAGAACAGCATTTGAAATCTATCTGAAGTCACTCCTGTGTAGCTGTGAGAAAGATAAAGATGGACACGACACTTTCAAAGTCAAGCAGCCAAAACTGCACTTTAATGTTCACAGCCTATTTTTATACAGTTTTCAAAAGCCTTGTGTTTAATTCTAATTGGTTAGTAACTTTCTTGCCACTCAATTAATTGGTTCATAGGTGCTCGTGTGTGTACGTGTTAAGGCCATCTTCTTCAACAGATGTTCACATTTATTCTTCATGGATTCTCACGGGATAGACTTCTTATTTTCACAGGTTTTCATGAGCAATGGCTGATGTACTTGCAGGTTCTCATAGAACAGGCTAGCTGTTAGCTATACTTAGCCAAAGTAACAAGGCCTGAACCATGGTTTTAAAAGGCCTTTTTTGGTAAGGTTTTACCTATGTGTGACACTTCTGCTTTGATAATTGCACGTTGTATTAAAATGGACAGTTCACCTCAAATTAATGGGTTGATCTTTTGGAGGGAGTAAAACCCAAAGCTACAATATACCTCATTAAGCCAGGATTTTCTGCTTTGCTGTCAGAATCACCTATACCTTGCCTGTCCATTCGAAGAGATCGCTTGGTTTGTATCAGTCTTTTCCATAGGAAATCACTCATGCTCTGAAACACAGATTTCTTTTTCCCCAGCCTGTGTGACATTGTCTAAGGTGAGTTCCACTACAGCCACAGGAACAATGGGACTAGAGGGGCTCTGTCAAGAAAAACACTCACTGCTGCTGCTACCATTACTGTCACCCACCCAGATGGGCTGCAGATTTATCAGGAGTGAAGGCAGCTGCTAAAGGTCCACAAGGAATGAAGTGTCCTTGGCCTTAAACTGTTAGGACAGCTTACTCTTTACAAGCATACTTCCTGTTTAGTTTGCATCGTGCTTAATATCTGAGCCTAGGCGAGGTAACCTGTTTGGAAAGAAATACTATTAGCATAATCACTGTTTTACTAAAGCAATGCTGTGAAGGCATGGTGTTGTCATTTACAGACAAATGAAAGATGAGATCTTTCTTGAGATCTTTCTTACATCAAAGAAATCAACATCTTCTTGTGTGTGGGTGCCACAACCCACACAGCTGTAATATTTTGAAGGACTAAAGTCTAAATAACATTCTTTGTTCGGGGAGGAACATGACATGGGTTCCAAGTACCCAGTAATGAGATTAATACAGAGCAATGCACCAACATTCTGGCTTTCTCTATATGATTCCTTCTCTAGTCTTCATTGCTGTAGTGAGTTGAGGGGGGTGAGTTAGAGTTTAAAGGCTTTATGGAAGAAAATGTTATAAACAAGGTTTAAGCTGATGCAGCTGAATGAGACTGCAGAAGTACTCAGAAAGGACTAACCCGTTAATGACTGGATTTTCTAAATAAGTGGGAAATAGTGTAAGATATTTTTGTGTTCTTCCTCACAGTTTATGTGTTCAATAACACGGTAGGGTTTTGACTTCAGACAAACATTCTGTTCAAAAACTATTACTGTAAATTAAAAAGTAAAATTTTGTCAGTAATGCTGTTTTGTCTAGTTTTTTTCATTTCCAAAATGCATTTGTAAAAAAGACAAGAACTACATTTTGCCATTCTAAGTCTCACAACAGGATTGACTGGTGCCATCTACTGGCTATTTAGTCCTTTTAAATTCCAAAAAATTATGAATAATGTGTTTTAAATGCAGAATAATAAGAACATTATGAGCCTTATAACTGAATCAGCCAACATCAAGCTATGTAATTGGCCAATCTGTAACATTTAAATAAAATTAGGTGAAACTTCGGTACAATGTTCCAACAGTGCAATTCAATTATGAAGCTTTTAGATGTGTCAAGAGGAGAAAGCTCATGTACAAGTGCAGACTCCAAGCATTATCACCACACACATCCCCCTGGTGTGTGAGAGGAAGGCTTCTTCCTGACAACTGCCACTGCTTGAGATCCCTCCTCCACAAATCACATGGGGCACTAACATGTTCATGCAGCAGGTAAACATGGTCACCTTGCTGTTTGCCTTGGCTGGAGGGATGTCACCACAAAAAAATTGGATGGAGAAAATGGTGTTTTAGCTCATAGCCCAGGCAAGACGTGAATGTTTCTGCTGAGGGTGGGTTTAAGCAAGCTGGAGGGAGCATGGGCATGGAGGGGATGGCACAAAGCCTGTTCCAGAACATCCATTGCAAAGATGGTGGGAGCAAGCAGAGCTTGGAAGGGATCTGCTGTGCGTGACTGCTGAATTCCCTTCTGCTAAATTTGTTGAAAGACATCTGAAGATGACCTAGGATTTAAATAAGGCTTTAAATAACTTATACTCTCTGCAGTAAAAAAATTAAACTATAATTATTTGAGGCAATGCCAGGGAAGATCAGCAAATCAATATTAACTGGAATGTTAACAATATCTCCAGTGCCAGGTAAAAAAAGTATTTACACATCTGAGTAGCTGCATCCCTAATCAGCAATACAGCTGAGCACATGCTTAAAATACTAAATCATACTTGAAGGTGCTTTGCTAGATACCAAAGAGAGTGCTCACACTCCCCCCTCTGGTTAGTCAAGACTTTAATAGAGCCAGAAACAAATATATTTAGATCACACTCTGAGAACCAGCCTCTGGAATAACTTGCTTAACAACTAGGTTCTGAGCAAAGAAAGTATATTAATAGAGTGACTGAAGAAAGAAAGGGTTCATGCTTCCTGTTCTCTGCCTTTTCCTGTCATCTAATAAAAACATGAGAGTCTTTAGGGAAGGAAAAGAATGTTACTTAACCATATCTGTTTTTCAGAGATTTATGTTAAAAAATGCATTCTGATGGAACAAACTATGCCACAACCTTATATAATGCCTTAGTCAATGGAACTAGAAAGGAAAGAGAGTTCATTAGAAATCTGGTGGATTGTGAATTTGCACTGAACATGCTTTGTCTCTGCAAGGTTTCAGTGTGTCTGATGCTGCTCCCAGAGCTGAGAGCAACTCTGGAACTTCAGCAAGGGCTGATCAAGAACTTCCCAATAAGAACTTCTGCAGAAGTGGAGCGGGGAAACTGTCCCTTGCATGCTCCTGGGGCTCTTATTTCCAGATCCCTACAATATGTGGCCTCTCAGAGCTCATGAAAAGAAAAATGTAGTATTTCCAGGATAGGAAGAGCTACTGAGAGACTAGGACAGAAGACAGCTGGAAGATGAGAAATGGAGCAATGACAAAGGATAATGTAGATGGGTTTATCAAATAGTAAAGTACATTAACTTCCACAACCCGCAAATAACATTTAATTTAGCATCATTTGCTTGTTTGTACAGCAAATTTAATTCCATGTATCAAGTTACTCCATGTGCTCAAGTGCCAGGACGATGTGGATATGCAGCAGGTAGATATAATCCTCCTCATGATTCATAGAGGTGCTGAAATGGTATGGTGTAAGGGAACATGGAGCAGTTTTATGTTTCTTTAGGGTGACACAGGCAATGACACACAAAATATCTGCACAAATAGAGAGCTTCCAGATACTTATTGTCTTTTGAATAACCACATGCAGGTTTCATGCTCTCCACACACAATCCATGGAGGGATTCTCTGGATGAATGTGCCAGACTGCACAGACTATCCAGGGGCTCATTAGAAGAGAAGCAGTGCTGCCTGAACATCATCAAACCATTCCTAAATCTGGTTTGCATGTCTCGGCATCTGGTGTTTCCTGTTCCAGTCCTGGAGCATGGAGCAACTTGCATGGCTGAACAACAGCCTGATGAGACCTTGGATGGCTCCATGCTGAGAAATTTGGTCACCTCTGCTTAGTAACATTCCAAATTTCTATAGTTAGGTCTCATTAGTTCAGGTCTGTGTTTGTGAACACAGTTGAGCACTACTGGCCAGTACTTGTCTGGTATGTGTGGTCTTGGCCAGCAGCAGGTGCGGGAGCAGTGGGAGGACAGTTCACACATCCTCCAGCTGCATTTCTGGAAGACAGCAGTAGTCTGAGCACCAAAGTCACTACAATGCTCCTCCTTCACTTGAACAGTCTCTTTCCCTTTGCTCTCACCACAGCATCCCTTTCCTCACCAAATATTTCTGATTACTTCCCTTTCCTTCATTAAATTAAATTGTTGAACATTGACTTCTAATATCAATCTCTTCCTCAGCTGTAGCCTCATCTACTGAGTGTCTGCACCCATCATGTCCTGAGGATTCGGGCCTTTTGCAGGATGGCAGCTTGGGTGCCAGCAAAAGTAGCAGTGAAAGTAGCAACCAGGGTGGCAGTGAAAATCACAGCAGGGCTGGCAGAGAGAGTGACAGTGAAGGTGGCAGCAAGAGTGTCAGTGAAGGTGACAGTGAAGGTGGCAATGAAGGTGGCAGCAAAGATGTCAGTGAAGGTGTCGGTGAAGGTGGCAGTGAAGGTGACGGTGAAGGTGGCAGCGCGGGGCCCGCCGCCCTCTGCCGCGGGGCCTCCCGCCTGGCAGAGGCCGAGGTGCGTTGGGAAACAATCCTCGAGATCGCTTCCAACGGCGGGACAGGTTCACGGCCCGACACTCGAATGTCTGTAAATTGCCTTCAGAATTTATACAGTGCGTTACAGAGATGTTTAGGAGAACCCCAGTGCCGAGTCAGTTTGAAGGGATTTTCACGCCGTTTCCGTCTGTACTGCAGTCCCGGAGCCCTTCTCTGCCGGGGGTCCCCCGGCATATGAGGCGCGCTGGGACAGCACGGACGACTTCGGGGCCGTGGCCGCATGGCCGAGCCGCTGCTCCCCGCTGCTCCCCGCTGCTCCCCGCTGCTCCCCGCTGCTCCCCGCTGCTCCCCGCTGCTCCCCGCTGCTCCCCGCTGCTCCCCGCTGCTCCCCAGAGCCCCGGCCGGGGCCCCGCCCGCCGCCACCGGCCCGCAGCCCCGCCGGGGCGGGAAGGTGCAGCCGACCCGCCCCGCCCGCCAGACGCCACATCCTGCAGGTGCCGCGGGGCGGCCATCGCGGAGGGGCCGCCACCGGTGAGTGCAGCGGGCAGCGGGTCAGGGCCCCGTCCCGTCTCGTCCCAGGGAGCAGCGACTCCAACTCGGAGCGTTGCCGCGGGGTGGCCGCCGGGAGGCGGGTCCCGGTGAGGGGGCGGCGGGGGCGCGGCCCGGGCGTGGCGGGGATGCGGCGCCGGGGCCGCGCCCGGCGAGCCCCGGGTCCTGGGCCGACTGCACTGCCGAGCCCGCGGGCGCCGCTTCCCAGGGCGGGGCTGGGAACGGGGCGTTGGGAGCGGCGGCGGCTCCGGGGCCCGGGCGGGAGCGGGGGACGAACGCGCCGCTCCCGGAGCGCGGCTGCGGCGAGCCGCGGCCCCGGCGGCGTGTGTGGGGTCGGGGAGGCGCCGCGGGGGCACCCGGCCCGGCCGGAGCCGCCCTCTCGCCTGCAGGCCGGCCGGGAGGCCGAGCTCGGCCTTCGGACGGGTGGTCGCGGTCGGGTTGTTTCTGCTGTTCACTTCTCTGTCCCGTCTTTGCACGTCCAGACTCGAAGAAGAAGGGATTTAGCAAAGTCGCGCTCAGCTAAAATGGGACAATAGCTAAAGCAGCTCTGAGGAGTCTGATTGTGTGCCTTGCTGCCTTGTGCCGGAGCTAGCAGAGGAAGATGCATGTTTTTATCCTTGTGCAACGCCGGTCTGTCTAACTACTGAACAGAGCGATGTGCTGAAGTTGGAGATCCTGACAAAATGGGAGCACTTGTGTTCTCTGCGACCTGCAGTTTACTTCTAGCTCTGGTGCAAGGGCACAGCTTATTCACCTGTGAGCCAATTACTATTTCCAGATGTTCAGGAATGCCTTACAATATGACTTTTTTCCCGAACCTCATGGGACACTATGATCAGGACACGGCTGCTCGCAAAATGGACGTAAGTTTCTCACCCCCGTCTCCCCCCCCAAATTGTATGTAACAAATTTGTCATTAAGAAACTATTTGGGATACCTGTTGCACTGAATGACAAGACTGGTAATGTTTAGTGAGTAGATGTGTCTTCAAACAGAGTGTTCTAGAGCTCCTGGAAAAGCACTATATAAGGGGAGCTACCAACTTCCTCCCTCCGCCCTGCCTTGGATCCTGTATTAGAGTGGAAGAGGAATGGGTGTAGCACAGCAATGTGGCTATTCAGAGCACTTTGGCAGAGCTGATCACATGTGGCTCAGGCACTTTACTGTTATACAGAACAATTGTTGAAATTCTCAGGAGAAATAGTTTATAATATCCTGGCCTGCCTGAATTCAGTGCAAAAATCATATTTAGAAGATGCTCTTTGCTCCTCTGTCACCTTACATCTACTAAGGAGGATCACCTGAAGTTATTCTTAGCCCTGTTCTCCATTGTGGCTTTTGCATTCTGATGTCTTCTAACTGGATGCTGAAACTTCTGACTGAAAGAGCAACTTTACTCTTTTAAACTGAAAATAAGCACTTTTCTTACCTGAACTGACTCTAAGTGTGGCTCCCCTGAGAATATGCCTCGTTGTGGAAAGGCTTTGCCCATAGCAATACCTGTGAAGGGTGAGAGCCTCTCTGGGTGAGAGGCTTGTAAAACAAGTTTTAAACCTGTTTTAATAATGGCTTTTCAGTGGTAAGAGGAGGGGGAAAAACTTAACACAGGTCTTGAAAAGCTCAGTGTCTTGTGCTATGCAGAGAGTGCAACAGAAGTGAGGTGAATATTAAGTTTCTGTTTCAAAAAAAATTATATGTGGTGTTGAAGGTACTGCTACTAAAATCTTATTTGCATACTGTTTACTGAGCTTGGAGGAGGAGCTTGGTTCAGCTGCCGAAACATGTTTTTAGTGTTGCTCGGGATAATCACAATTCCCTGCCAGCCTGGAATAGCATAGGCTTTGGTCTCATGTTGGTTTTGTCAACCCAGTGTAGATGTATGAGAAATTCTGGTATCAAATGTTAAGCCATCTGTATGCAGGCAACTGAATTTGCTGCAGATCTCTGACAAATTGAAGGCTTTTTAGTTGGAAGGCAGGCTGTAGGCTTCAGGTGTGAGCTGTGCAGTGCTTCTCTAGCCATCACTTCTCAGGAATGCTTCCTGCAGTGTCTGCCACTTTATCTCCTCAGATATGCTGCTGCTTCTGACTCGGTGTGTGTTAACTGCAGCCATTGAGCCAGCACTTGTCAGTATTTGTGCCTTCCAGTCACGCTGCTGCTAGGGCAGAAAGACCACAGAGCCATTTTTATTAGGTTGCTATGGCTGACTTTTCTCAACTGTCAGTAACTTGTGTCTAGTGCATGTGTGGAGTGAGTTCCTCCTGGAAAGTATTCATGGCTTGCCTTACATATAGCTACCTACCTTCTTGTATAGCTATTTCATTAACAATTGTGTGGTAGTGAGAAGTTTTCTTGTTTTCTCTCTTTTTCCATCCTGTCACCCTTATAACCTGACTACTAGTGTTGGATTACTACTCAGCCAACTGGCTGGGTGGCTGCAGGGAACAACAGTGTCTATTAGGCTTTAATTTGCCTACCCTCTTTGATTTGCTTCCTAGTCTCCTGTCATTCCCACTGCCTGGCCTCTAATTTGATATTCCTAACTACTGTGGTGCTGCGCAGACATTTCTGAGCTGCCTCTTGTGTGGTGGGCTGCCTGCCTTTGTTGTGGTCTAGCAGTGATGATGGATTACTTGGTCAAAGAGAATTTTTAAGACAGCTGCTTTACAGGTGAAAGGGTCTTTGCTCCACTCTGTATGAAGTTCATGTTGAATCCACTGCTAGTGGTTAGATTTGGCATTAAAATGGTAAAAGCTTACTGTGGTTCATTGCTGGGCCTTCTTTCTGAGAGGGACCAGTGTGTACCAGTGTCACATGTTTTGATGTCATTCTTCATATCATTCAGTAATGGTGCCAGTTTGTCCATAGTTGATTGCAACTGAGAACCTTCTCAGGATTGTCAAAGGATTCTGCTTTTCAGGGGATTTTCAGTGTTGCAGCAGGGGAGGAGGAGTCACTCACTTCTGGAATAGCGTTTAATTTCAGTTTGCAGCCATAACAAGGCAGTGTGTTAGGAGGTGGAGGAGACTTCTGTTGTTTAAGAGCTTAAATTTTTTTCTAATTTTCAGTCCAAACTTCATTCATACCAAAGAAAGAATTTTAATGGCATGTTTTCACTCCATAGAAGTGCTTTCCTTTGATCCTCAGTAGGAATGCTTAAAGGCTTTCTTTTTTATTTCTGTCTTGCTCTTCCCCCTCCCTTCCCCCTGTTCTCAAAATTGGGCATGAGATTTACATATTTGCATGTAAGGTCTCACAGGGTTTTGAGGTTGAGGCCTGCAGTATTTTGCTCCCTGTATCATAACTGACTTTTAGTAGGATCATCCTAAGGAACAAGGTAGGGCCTTCTTCCAGAAATCAAAAATATTTTGTGCAAAGAGCCCTAGTGTTAATGCAGGTTTATGTTTCTACCCCCTCTAAGAATTTTTGGGGAGTGTTTGCTCCCCAAAAGGATGATGATTTGTCAAGGGGGCAAGTCTCACCACAAGGTGAAGTTCACTCTCCAAAACAATGGTAACTCACAATGCCCCACTCTGAAGGCTCTACAGGTGTGTTCTGCTGCAAGGGAGTGTTGCATAGCAAGAAGAGCTGTGCTGGGGGTGTGTTAAATTGGTACTTCTGGATGGTGTCTTCACAGTAATCCTCCAGAAGAGGATGATGTGGAGCTACTGTCTCAGGTAGTGGTTGTCTTTGAGGAAAGCAGCTGATAGATGGTTTTACAATTCTGCCTCATGTATCAGCTGTTCATAATGATGTGCTATAAACCAGAACACTGCAACACTAGAACAGGAAGATGACTAACTCAGTCCTAGGGCCTCTGTATGGATGTTCTGGCTAGTGAGGATAGTCCCTCTGGGATCTTGTTTTCTGCAATAAAAAATACGTAATTTCTAGTTGCTCCCTCCATTCACATTCCTCCATTATTTAGTTTAATTTTGAGCTTTCAACTTGACAGACCGAGTTTTGGCTTCTTGAATTTTGTTTACACAACAAATGGTGGCTTTAGGAAAGTAAAACCACATGGTTTTGTGGTGTGAAGTTTTGGGTGTGTTTGCTAAACAGCTGCATGACTCTGGAATCTGATTATTTGCAGATGCCTACCATCTCTGTATCTCAAAGCAGTTTATCAGTAACTGTTCTTGTTACTACTAGTTCAGATTGGGAGGTGGAAGATGTAGGGTTTGTCTGATGAGGAAAATGAGTGGACATAACAGAAGATCTGGTTCATTACAGCTGTACTTAAATAGGTGTAACTCCCCCTCGTGGTCGTCCACAAAAACAAGTCACTTCTAATTCCAAAGTAATTCCTACTTTAACTATCCTGGTATAGGTTGTCAACTGAAGGCATTATTCCATCAAGGCAGAGAGTTACTGTGTTGTAACTTACATTTGTATCTCTTAATCTGTTCTGCTGCAGTTCTGGAATGTGTCCACAGGAGACAAGCCCTTAAGACTTCCTGTTGTGGGCAAGATCCAGGTCTGTAGAAGTACAAAGGGAAAAGCCTTGCCAGTGAGCTTTTAGAGGAGACTATAGAAAACACTGGAAAATGTTGCACAGAGAACAATGAAGTACCTCAGAGAGACTGAAAAAATGATTCAGTAGTGAGTTTTCCACTCACTTGTGAGTTCATGGCCATGTGCCAGAATATGTGTGTGCGTGTCTGTGGAAGGTTAAATGCAGCTGGCTGCAGCAGTGGCAGAAATTGTGTGAGAACTGGGATCAGTTGAAACAAAGCCATTTAGAGGGGGTTAAAAAGTACCTTCCAAAGTTTAATACTGAAGTTGTGTGAGTTAAAATTTGTAATGTAGTGGCTTCATTTGCTTCACTAAATCCAAATTTACAGTTAATTCAATATAACAATACTTATAAAAACCTGCAAACCTGGTGTCTGCAAGCTTAAGTTGGTACATGTGTGTGTGTACACACAGGAAGGAAAAAGCTGTCTACCACTGTAGGTTGGGAGTTTAGGGCAAATAAGTGCTGTTTTATGAAAAGGTTATTACTGGGATAGCCTGCAAAGTATCACAGATGTGAATTTACTTAATCTCTAGAGACAGCCATCTTTGCTTCCTGCTTGTGCTCCACATGAGCAGTGCTCGGTGTAATACATGAAACACTAGTACTTGAAACTTGCAGCTTAAATCTCAGCATCTTTTAGGACAACAGTCAGTGTTCTTGATCTGCTTGGAGTTATGTTTTGTCCCTGGTGCTGCCTCAGACCCTAAAGTGGAGAAATGTGTGCAGAGGTGTGGACATTGACCCAATGGAACAAGCACAAAGGAGTCTTTAATTCATATTTTGGTTGTAACATTTTTGTTGTCACTTTACCATGGTTCTAAAGAGCAGGGGAGGCTTTTGTAAAAAGTGGTAAATTTAGAACATCATGTGTTACTGTTTACAAACTTTTCTAGCTTCTCAGAATGTAGTGCATGTCACAAAAGATTGTGGTGATGAAACAGCTGAATTGATGCTTGTTAAATGGAAGTTGGCAGATGCCAAAGTATTTTTTATACATACTTCATATGGATCAAAGGAAATACAAGATAGTACAACCGACTTCTCTGTTTGTTATGGCTCAAGAAATATAGTGGACATGAGTAATTCTTTTGAGCATCACCTTGGAAGTTGCAGAAAAGCATTGACTAAGGGTTTGAAAACATGTGAATTATCTGTGTAATTTTGTAAAAGAACATAAAAATTTGGGATGTGTGTTCATTTTTTGTACTCTCTTGCTCTCAGGTATTCCAAGGAAACATACATCATGTTTATTTCTTAGAGTGGTGCTTATAGCAACATTCATAAACCATTTTTGCTGATTCTTATGGGTACAGTAAATTACAGCCACTAAAAAAGTGTTTGCTACCTGTAGTACTGAGGCCCTTCAAGTGTGATTGGCTTGTGCAGATTGACTGAAAGCAGACAGGCAAATCTGTGAATCCCATTATCCTGGCTCTGAGCATATCAGTCATCTGCAAAATCTGCTGCTGCTTTCTCTGAGCAGCAGGACTTGCCCGCTTGATAATGTGAATAGCACTGCCTTGGGCTTTGTTCTGCAAGGATACTGTTTAGAATGCATGGGGGTCCAAAATACTGCTTGCTTGGCAAAGAGATGGTGGCTGGGGTTCTTGGAGATGGTGTTGACAGTGTGATTCCAAGAGCCTCCTCTTTATCCATCTTCTGAGGTTATGCCTACTCTGGCAAATAATTTGGTGTTAGAGGAGTGGATCACTAGGTGAAGTTGTCAGCACACTTCTTACCTGTCTGCTGCCTGAGACAGAGGAGTTCTACTCTGGGTTAGATTTTGGCCAGTCTCACTGTTCATGGGGTCTGACGCTGGCCTGTGGAAGGCTGTCTTGCAGATCTTTGTCAGCTTCTGAGAAATACCATGGTATCTTGTTGTTTGTCTCCTGTGGATGTCTGTCCCTTCTGCAGTGCCCTGGTTATTAATGTTTAAGTGCAGCTGCAAGCTGTAGGTGGTTTCTTAGTCCTGCTGTGCAGCCTTGTCTCCAATTCCCTCTTCTCCACACTCAAATCTGCAATTACTGGGTAAATGAAGGCAGTGATGGACTTAGTCCTGTGGCTGTAGCCTACTCCTAGAGGACACCTGTGGATGAATAGAACAGCTTCCCTGAAACTTTTTATATAGAGAATGAAAGCAGGAACAGAGCTACTGAGTTTGACTGCTTTGCCTTCACTGATGGAAGACAGTTATGGCCTGGGAGCTGAGCTGTCTGCTGAGAACACATAATCCTTGGTGGTGGGGAGAGTCAGCAGTGGGTACAAAGCTTTGAGACACAGGTGCAATTTCCATATTGTCTTAGTGTTTTTGTGGAAGTGGCTGCTGCCCAGTGGAACCTTGTGAACTTCATCTGGTCATTAGTAAAACCGAGCATTAGATGAGGTAGGATAGGTCTGCTGAGGGTGATGTGGTGACCATGATTTTGAAGGTCATCTTCACATATCTATCTTTGAATAGTAGGCAAGTAGGACAAAACTGTATATTGTTGTGTGCTGGTGGTCCACACTGTTTGCCCTCTGCTGTCTGTGAGCTGTCAAACTGTGGGATCAACAACTGGGTAACAACTCACACCCAGTGCATTGGCCCACAGCAGCTCTGGCAACAGCAACTGGGTAGTCTTGAAGGATTTGGTGAAGCAAGGTACATGGTGGGACATCTTTGCAAGGCGCCTGATGCTTGTCATCTACAAATCTAGCCTAAGAATGGCAGAGGATCCTGATGTCTTTCTGAAGCGAGCTTTGTGGTGTTTGGGTGTGAGATGCTCTTTGCCCACAGTGCTGTGTGGTCAGGAGGCTGGATGGAGCTCAGGCCCCTTTTTTTGCTGGTGGAGGTGGAATGCAGGCTTAGTTTTCCATTTGCAGGATGGATGTTCAAAGTGATAACTTGGCTACAAGATATTACCTATGCCTTCTTTGATAAAGACCATAAAAGCAAATGGTCCAGAAAATAACCACATTGGATGGGGAATGTGGTCACATGTCCATGGTTTCTTTTCTAGTTTGACAATGCAGTGATTAAAGCTGGCAATTTCTAAGACGACTGTTGTGTCATCTCTTTAGTTCTTTACTGTATTCCAGAGGAGGGGGTGGGAGTAACTGCACCACAAAATTTGCTGCCTTTTTCTCTCTCTCAGTGCTGACTGTTGATTCACCAGCCCTTAGGGGCAAACATAGTTCCTTTGTCACATGGTTGCCTTTTTGGGTCTTCTCTGTGTGTTTGTGTGCATCTGTGATTGCTGTAACACGTTGGTAATTTGTCTGCCAGAGTAAAAGATGCATATGTCTGCCCTCTTTTTCTGAGCTGTGTAGTGTAGACGAGTGGAGACTTGCTGGATTTCTGCATAGCTATTGGGAGAGGCGGGCAGGGGTGTGTAAGAACTGTGTGAGAAGCTACTGTATATGAGGGGAGAGAGGCCTGGATGATCAGTCTTTGTAGGACAGTAGGGATGTCCTCTTACTGAAGATACCTCTCCTCTAGACAAGAGCTTCCTGGGAAGAAAAAAAAATCCACCTTTCCTGTACTTAAACTTCTGGTAGATCAAGTTATTTCAAAGAATAACCACATCCTTCCAAGTTTGGCTCATGCTGTATTCCCCAGAGGGCCTGCATAACCAGATTTCTTTAGACTCAGTAGCTACTGCCACAAAGCACTTAGTGGCCAAACTCTCCACACAGTTTTCCTGCATGCAAAATTAAAAGAATTTCTTTTCTGGAGAGGGATTGTACCCATCCAGCTCATGGTGACCTAGCAATACCTGTTTGCTAGGATGCCATGTCCCTGCTGCATACTGTTTCACATGAGCTAATGCTCTTGCAAGGAAGGTACAAGGTGCACCATTCTAAGAATCCAGTTGGGTGGAGGATCTCGCTGGGGATTATACACAGAGTTACAAACAGAATGTTAAATGTCGAAGGTTAACGCGGCCCACAAATTGTAACGTGACAGGGAGAAAGAAAAGGTGGCCTTAGGTTTTTAGAACAGGAGAAATAGGGAGGATAATGAGGGAAATGTCACCAAGATGAGCACTGTGGGCTAACAATAAGGAAATGGTGTCTGATGCAGGTTTTCAAAGCTAGGGAGTGTCTCAAAGTATGACCAACTGGAAGTAGTGAAAGCAGCAGACAGAGGTAATGATTGCAGATGCTGAGGTAGGTGACTGCAGCTTCATGGGCTTCAGCTTGGTCAAATGACTTGTGCATGCCTGACTGATATCTCCTACATCATAACAAAGTTGTTTTTTTAAAGACCACTAAAGTTTTCATTTAAGACTGCTCAAAAATGCAGTAGGGAAGAAAGAAACGGTGCAGGTTTACTACTCTGGTGACTTGGACGGTGCTGTTGTGCTGAAGTGTGTCTCCTTGCTCACAGAGAGAGGGGGAAGCATAAATCTGGATGACTTTTGGAACCAGAGCAGTAATGACTTCTGCTGGAATTTCTTAGAAATGGGGGGCTTTTTTAAAGATAAGACTGTCTATCAACATTATTACAGGTAATCCTTTACATTGAATGCTGCACAAAAGTTTAGCAATAAATCCACGTACTCTTGTAACATATGGCAAATACAAGGAGAGTCTAAGATTTGAGATTCTTATGCTACTGCAGTCCAGATGTAATGAAGCTTTGTCTAGACTTCAGATGTCTGAGGGCCGGCATTATACCTTCCTTCAGTTTACTCATAGTTTTCTGTCTTTTATGCTGTCTAGTTTACGCAAAACCTAAATCAGATACAATGTATAACTGAAAATCTTTGTAAAAATAGTTCAGTTCTGTAACACTTGGGAAAAAGCTCTCATGTTTGTTAAAGACTGTAAATTGCAGAGGCTGGAATATCTATAATTTAGGTCAAGTTATAATTTAGGTTAGAACAAAAAAATGCAGTGGATTTTGGTCATAAGCTATTTTGAAAAGTATTTTAAATACTTGTACTTTAGTTTGTTTCAGATAGTGAGATGTAAAATTCCTGTCTGTATTGTTTATAACCTTTGCTATACTTAAAAAATATAGGCATATATGTATTTTTATTTTGCATGTGAAAATACTTAAAGAGAAAATATGGAATTAAGTTGTTTTACTACAGAAAGAAATTCTGTTGCTAGATCCCTGTGTGGGCCATTCTCTTGAGTTGGACTTGGTCCTAGTGATTCCCTTCCAACTCAGAATATCTTGCAGCTCTGTACAGTTAGTACAAAACCATTCAGAGTGTATAAAAGTAAAGAAGCAGAATAGCCTGCTTTATCCTTCTGTGTCTGTGCCCATTTATAGTGTCAATGGCAACCTTAGTGCCAAGGTGTGGTATTGGAGTTGTTTTATGGAGTTTGTCTTACCTTTTTTTGAAAGTGCATGAGTGCCTTGCTGTCCTATCAACCTTTGAAAACATTCCCCCATGTGCTTTATCCTTGCCCTGGTAGGATTTTTGATTAATATTCCCATAACCTTTGAGTAGCTAATATGAAAGTTCAGACCAGGATGTGTATGCAGACACATGTGTGTGTGTGTGTATATATATATATATATATATATATATATATATATATATATAATATATATGTATGTGTGTATATTGCATGCATATATATGATGTATGTATGTATATTATATTGTGTTGGAGGAGGGATGGTGAAGAGTTTGCAGTCAGTCTCGTTCTTGCTGCAGATCCATTGAACATTTGGCTGCTGAGCGATGGGGCTCCCTGAGCGATTGCCCAGCCCGGCATCTGCACTCTTCTTGGACGGGTGATGAATGATGAAGCTCAGTCCCGCCCCCAGGGGCACCTGGCTGCCCTCTGGTCGGTGCCGGGGCACTTCACAGCACAGGGGTTTTTGGGATCAGCTGCCATCCTTTGCCCTCTGAACACTGATCGGCTGCAGGCAGCTCCGGCCGTCCGGCTGTGGGAGGAGCGCTGCTGGGCACGGTCGGGCTTATCAGCCACTGCACGGGGCTGTGCCAGGCTTTGTTCACAGCCCTTCGACAGTCTAAGTGCATGTGTTGCCTTTGCTGTTCGGTTGAAGGACAAAAATAAGCTTATATCTTTGCAAACATCTTTCTGCAGAACGGCATCGTTTGTCCCACTGCTTGTTTACTGCCCATTTCTTTCTCTGACCACTCCTAGCCTCTACCAGCTCTTTGAACTTCAGATTTCCTGGAGTAGGAAACTTAAACTATTGTCTTTTAAACTACGGGGGCAACCTACTTTGTACTCTGACAAAATACTTCATTCTTATCTATGTAAATGTTAAGTTGATTACATTTTTAAAATGTTTGAAAAGCTTTTAGATTAAACAAAACTTCATGTGCTTTTAGTTTATTGTGGAAGCTGCAGAAAGTAATGCTGTTTTTTTTAAAGCAACTTTTTAAAATAGAAGTCAAATTCATGTATGTTTGATGGTTTTCTTTTTACGTCTGTGAAATCAAGATGCACTAATAATGCATATTAAACTTAAAAGTATTCAGATTTATAGTATACATCTTATATCCATTTATAGCTAAAATATAAATGGTGACTTTTAGTCCTGAAAAACTTTTGTTGGTTTACCCATGTAATTTTAACTGAATTGAGAAAATACAGATTACAGCTGATACTTGCTGCTGGCAGCAGTAGTTGATTATTACTCAGAGCTCAGGTAGAGACATGGTGTATATGGGCTCTCAGATGAGCTCATACCATGTTCCTTGCTGGTTTAAAGCATGGTTTACATTGCACTAATGTTTCTGTGCATTCCCATGTTCCTGTTTTGCAGTTCTGTTAAGTAGCAGCTTTTAGCAGGCATGTAGCAACAAGGCACTGACACTTAAACTGCCTCAGCTTCCTGCAAAATCCTTACATACCAAATTAAGTGTATTTAACTTGCCTTTGATCTAAATTCCTCAATGTAACTTCCAGTGGGAAAAACCTAGTCTTTTCTCAACCTTGCTTTGAATCTATTCATGTGTTGTACATTTCATCCTTCATTTAGTTTCATGTGTTGGGACATTTATTTATCATGACTTAGTTAATTGTGCATGAACTAGAAGTCGGAGGTTCTTGGCAGCTGATTCACTATGGCCATCAGCAAATTGCCACCCTTGCCAGCCTGTCTAGGAATTGCATGAAGGCATTAATCCCTCTGGGTGTGATGCTAATCTTGTGTGCATCCAGTTGAGAATAACTCCATTGTAACAATAGTGTAGGATTAAATCAGCCGTGCCATACTTGCTCCACTGTTTTTAATGGAAACAGATTATCATTGTAAAAGTGGCTAAAGATACGGTGAAGATTGTTAGTGTAGCTCTCTGAGTAGAAAGAGTAATTACTGTCTCCTCTTCTGAGATAGGTTATATGCACTGTGATTGACAGTGGCTATATTTCCTGACTATCACATCTGAAAACTTACATGTTTCTAAATATATTTGGTTTAGAGTTTGAGGCTATACTTCAGTTCTCTAGTGACTGGATAGTAGGTTTGTTTGTATGGTACTGTAAATTATTAACAATTAATTTTTAATTATTAATCATGAAAGTGCCCTGCAATAAGCAAGGGAGTTGGTGATCCTTCTGGGCCCCTTCCAATCTGAGATGTTCTATGACCCTAATTATTCATTATTTAGGTGGGTGTTATTTCCTTTAAAGCAGATACATAGTTACATGAATAGCAATGGGTATCTTTAGTATAGGTAGGAATCTGAGGTACACAGTGGAGTAAAATTGTAGAAATACAGATTTAAGCCTGCCTTTGCTTCGGTGACTGAAATACAGAGTTCTGTAAGCAACAAGGTTGTAGTGTTGTTCCTTTAATCAAAACATATGTATCAAAGAGCTGACATGGCTTAACACCACGACAGTTAGTGTCTGTCATTGTTTAACTTGGGTAACCTCAATGTTAACTAGATTAATGAAGCTAAATGCTTTCACATGGTAGGTAGAGCCCAGTGATTAGGAGAGCAGGTTCTTACTGTCTTAGGTATCTGACTCCAGTGGCTGAAAAAAGGCTCAAGTCCTCTGTGCAATTCAAGGTATTTCCTGTCTTTTACAATGAAGGTTTGCCATGGAAGATTGTAACAAAGACTTTGATATTTCAGTCCACAGTTTTCTATATTATGAAAGTGTCTCTGTGACACTGATCAGCAGAGTACAGGAGAGTATTTTCACTTACTTGTTTTGGTATATGCTGGTAGTTATCATACATCTGAACCCCAGAGACTGTTCATCTCTGGTAATGCTTCTCTCTGGATCAGACTGAGGTGAGGTACAACAAGCATTTGAAATGTTTGCATGGAATAGTGAACTTGTTTCTCTTGTGTCTTGCAGTTGTAAGCCTGCTAAGCACAAAACAGAGAAGCATGGTGAGCACAGACAGGATCCATATATAGTTCTAGGTTGCAATTTACTTGTTGGCAAAGCACATTTAAGGACATGTTTGCACTTAGACATTCTTTCTGTGTTTTGCACCATTTGTCTTCACTTGTCTCTGTTGTGTTACTGTTTGTAGAACCACACCATAACTGGATTTCTGAGGTAGCTTGTCTTTGCTGCTGGAGATAATATAACATAGACACACCTTGTAAGGACTCTAGGACTTCATAAGGTGTTCCTGTTTGTTAGTGGAAAGTTTGCATCCCAGTCCTTGGTTCTTCACTGATAGTGCTTGAGGCATGCCCCTCTTGCTGTTACAGGCTACATCATCTTTGACTTTACAGCTGCTATTAGATTGTTGGTTTGGGTTTTTTTGTTGTTGTTTTTTTTAAAAGATTGTTACTGTATTCTAGTTTGTCTTATATTTACTGAGTTTTGTTTCCCATTGTCAAGAAGATGAGAATTTATATTTTAGAACTTACACCGACTGTGTGAGGCTCCCTCTCTGTTTTTTCAAGAGTGTAGTTTCACTCTATTTTTAGCATTCTCATCACCCAGTGTGCAGATTTTCATCTCTTCTTCATATGACAGGGCAGTGGTTGCTAATGCTTAAAATGCCAAATGCCTTGGTTTCCTGGAAGAGCGAATTTTGTTTGTTTGTGCCACATGCAGACCCTGAACTTCCTGAAGAGAGGAGGATTATGGTATAAGATTGTGAGATTAATCCCAGACTTGCATGCTTAGGATGCCAGCATGTGCATGCATGCAATTTACCCAGCTGACCACGTGGGTAAAATGTGGTTTGTGGTTGGGACATCCACGGTTCAGATAAAGTGTCCTTGAAAGAACTGAATTTTACTGTCAGTGAGCTTGTGATCTTGGCTTTACTTTGTGCTTCCAGACTATGAAGCTGGAGGAGCAAATACTTTGGTTTTGGTAAGATTTTGCTTTTATGGTCCATCAGGAAACACAGACATACTATTTTCTATGAGCAGACTTTTCCATTTTGGCTAGCTGGAAGTGAAGCCCACATTTAAATATACTTCATTTTAGCAGAGTTCCAGGCACAATTCACTAACACTTCTGATGTTCTTAAATGGTAAAAGTAAGCAGTTGCTGAAAATAAATCTGTATTTACAAATTCCATATGTGTGTGCTTGAGGCAAAGTTTTACGTTTTATAGAGGTTTTTTTTGGTTGAGAAAACTCATTGGCTGTAAAATCTATTAGTTTTTTGAGGGACTCCGTGCTTCTGTTGAAAGGGATAATTCAGATTATATATACTTCAGTTTCCAAAAACATGTTCACAGCCTATATTTTTTTAAGGAACTATGCTGGTAACCCACTGTAGACTTTGTTTTCCAATGCCTGCCTAAAGCACAAGAAGAAAAGTAGGTATAAATAAATAGATAAATGTTTTTTTCACAATAAGAGGTATTAAATCCTGAGCTGATAGTTTCATGCTATACCAAATAAATCACTGGAGTGGTTCCCCTTAGTTACTTGTACTGAAACCTCTGATAACAAACTAATTCATAAATGGATCTAGAAGAGGGATAGGTACTGAATGTGCTGAGAAAACAAAATGGGATGAAAGAATTGCAGAGAGATCATGTACTAGAAGCAACTGGACAATAAAATGGTAGGTATGATCTAGGGTAGGGAAATGCAGAGTAATAAGTTTGGGGGAAAATAACCCCCAGAGTAATAAATATGGGGGAAGAGTAACACCCATTATCTGTACTAGTGGGTGGGCACAGTATTTTACCAGTTACTGTCACTCAGAAAGTCTTTGTTGTTACTGGAAATGTGATGTCAGTCTTCAAATTTAGTCAAGGCAAATAGAAGACAAAGTATATTATGAAAAGGAGCAGAAATCAAAATTTAAAGCATTACTATACTAATATATAAATATATTATAAAAATTATAGCAGGAAGACAAAATGGAAAGGAAAAAGTATAGTGCAATCTGTTACCTGTTTGTCAAAACACACATTGGGCTGCAAAACCAGGAGTTACAATAAACAGATAAAGTGCATTATTTTCTTGCCAATGTCTGTTTAAATTATGCTGGACAACTTATTGCTGTAGTATTTTACAAAGGGTTCAAACAGAAATGATTGAAAAAGGGAGAAGATGCATTTTAGGAAGAAAGGTTTGTCACTCTTCTCAACACAGTGGTTGTGTTGCAATGTGCAGCATGTTTCCTAAACCCTTGCTAGTAGGAAACTGGAAGAGATGTCAGCTTGTCTTATTACAGCCCCCTTGCTACCAGCCAGGGGGGAATGAGGTGTCCAGCTGGATGGTCTGACTCAGGAGGTCAGCTTGTGTTTTCAGAACATTAAACTTGCTCTTGTGCTCATACTTTCAGGTGTCAGAAGGTAAATATTTTTAGCAAGCTGAAAGAAATCAAAGAAATATTGTAAGGACAGTTACTCTTGGCAGCCAAGTCCTTGGAATACTGCTCTGATTACAATATAGGCTAAACATGGCATTCTTCCTAAAAATTTTTAAATTTATCTGTTGGGGTGGTTTTGCATTTAAATAAAATATACTCTTTAAATGAGTGTTTAGACAATGACCACATGCTTTAGTAAAACTCTTTATGCAAATGCAAGCATTTTATTCTTGCTTGTCATTTGTTATCTGCCTCTAATATACAATATCATTATACATGTTGTGATTTTTGTGCTATTTTAGCTTTTAGGTAGCTTCATATGACAGAAACTCTGTTAGAGTGGTAGAGGTTAGTTTTATGTCCTGACTTTCTTCTCTGGATGTTTTCTTTATGCTCATTTTCTGTATCAAAGTTGCAGGCTTAAAATATGTAAGCCTATTATCTGTATTGGAAAATGCTATTTAGAAACTGTCAAGTTGCTTATGAAAATAGTTGGTAAAATATCACTGTAGGTAAACTCAGTTTCATTGATATAAATACTGAGATTTTAAAAAATCTTTACCTTTCTAGATAAGATTGATGAAAAAGTTTTTGGCTGGTAGTCCAAAATTTGCTCTAGAAAATTAATTTTACTTCTTATTGAATGAAATGAACTGTGGGTGACAAAAAGGAAGAATTCAGAACAATCAAGATGAATTCTGCAAGACAATGTCAAAAATAAACTCAATTTCTGTAACAATTGAATATGACTACCCAGGCTATTTTGTTTATCCTAAGTTCTGGGAAGAACAGAGCAAATACAAATTAAGAATTGAGAAGAAAAGAAGCATCATAATTATGCAAAGGGAATTTAATTCATTTAAGGTAAACTCCTGAGTACTTTTTTCATCTGAAGCAATGCAGACTTTAGGAAATAATCCAATTTATGGAACTGGAACACAGTATACCAGAGCTGGGTTTCTGTCCTTGTCACGAAATACTCAAATATAGGGTTCCAGCAAAGGCAGCTCAAGAGGAGACATTCAGAGAGGGGGTCAAACTAATCTGTGCCTCTTGTAATGGCTTGTGCAGATGCAGCACACAGCTGGAGTGCTCTGAAGGGTACTGCCAGCATTTTTTGGTTTGTCATAAAGCACTTGTATGTTATTCTTGCTCTGCCTTATCTTCTTCCTTCCTCCCCATACATTCCTGTGTTTATTACCAAGGTCCTTTAAGGACTTGTAGGTATTCCATTTTGTAAGGGAATTTTATTTAGCAATGTCTTTTCTTTTAAACTGCATGTTCAGTAGCAAGACTTGCTTCTTGAGTAAGGAGGTAGATAGATAGATAGATAGATAGATAGATAGATAGATAGATAGATAGATAGATAGATATGCAATGCTTAAAAGCTAGAAAAAGTAAGGATACTGTTCTGGACTCAGAATCTAATCTTTCCTTTTACAGCCATTGGTTGAATGTTTGAAAGACATAGATACTGATGGGAAATAATTAAATAAAATTCTTAGTAAACAAAAATCTTACTAAAAGCTTGACCTACTTTGAAAATTGCATGCTGTTCCTGTTTAACATCACACATAACATTTGCACACACGGTAGTATTTTGAGCAAAATAATTTGCCCTAACAATAAAGCTGAGAAAATGTAGAACAGAAAGGCTGGGTTTTTTTTACTTAAAAGCCTGTCTGACTGTGAATAAGCAATTGAATGCATTGAGTAGAAAAAGTTAAACTTCATTCTATGCATTCTCTAGTAAGAACAGTCATCAGTTACTCACTGCCCGATACTTGGTAATCCAGGCAAAGAAATTCTCAGTCATGTTGAGAGAGATTTTAAATGGGATGTTTAAAAATGAGAAATAATGTTTAGACCTCATTAACAAAAAAAAAAGCTCTAAATTTAATTAGCATGAGAGATGAGTATATCACACCACTTAGGACTGAAAATGTAATCTAACAGGAACTACAGGAACAGACACACCTTAGAAAACCTCAGGGCATTTGTTTAGAAGCTGACTGATGTACAAAGAAACTCAATGTTTTACTTTATTTTTAAATACCTTGGGCATTCATAATACCTTTCAGATTTCTAATGTTGTCACATAGGAAAAATGAAGTTTGGATAGCCAAATCCAAAGATCCTTGTCCAAGATCCTGGGACAAGGGCTGGGCTGGAAGTGCCAACAGAGCCTCTTGCCACTCAAGCCAGTGGGTTTTGCTTTTTCAGAACTGCTGAACAAACACTATTTTCTAATATTTTTTCAAAACCTATATAGGATTAAATGTAAGCCCCAGTGATGAAAGTTAGTTTTGATGCTTTGAATTATCTTTTAAAAATTGCTAATCAAAGCCTTTTTCTTCCCTGTAGCCTTTCCTTATTCTTATGAATCTTCACTGTTCACCAGACGTCCACACATTTCTGTGCAGAGCCTTTGTCCCAGCCTGCCTAGATCAGATTCACGTGATTCACCCCTGCCGAAGCCTCTGTGAGAAAGTGTATTCTGACTGTAAGCAGTTGATGGACACTTTTGGAATTGCATGGCCTGAAGAGCTGGAATGTACCAGGTATTTTTCATATTGACAGGTGGTGGGAGTGGTATTTTCATGTTTCACACAGACTGAGTTGAAAATCTGAGGCAGACTGTTAAATATCACCTCGCAGTAATTTCCTTACTATGCTGACCCTGCAGTGCTTATGCATGGGACCATTTCTTTATTAAAACTTTTTTGTTATTCAAATTATCATCTGCATTTTCTGCCTGTGACAGTTTTTGCAACAAAGCTCTGCGACAGTTCTTTTCAATAATCACATCCTGGCAAGAGGTAGCTTTTTCACTGTACATTTCTAAAAGTTTTAAATATTATATGTTACAGCAGAGATTTTGCTTTGGTTTCTGATCTCTAAACTAGGGATATGATCATGCTTACTTTATTAGGGGTTTTAGAAGTAACTGCTCATAAGATGATGGAATGTAGAATATTCTGTATTTCAACAGACCCAGAACATTGCATAGTAGAAACTTTCCATTGCCCCTAATTGTTTAAGTGTGCCAACCTAGTCTTGTGTTGCTTTTCCTGTACTGCCTGCCAAAACTCCCTTTTTTGAAGTGTCACCTTTTCCTCAAAGGTGTTCACATGTCTGTTTCAGATAGAGGACAATTAATACTTCATTTGGGGAAAAGATTTCTATATATTTTAAATGGAAACCACTGGAAACACTCCAATGCAATCTTTTTGAGATTATGACCTCCAACTGTGGATATTTATAAATTATTAAGGCCAGATTTTTTTTGTTTGTTAACGCACATCCAGTCAAGAGGTGCAGGAAAGGAGCAGAGACTGGAAACTCAATTTTTAGTGGTTGCTAATCTGTGATGGGGCTGAGGGAGAGCTGGGACAGTTGTCCTGGGGATGACTTCTGGTAGAGATCAGTACTGGAGTCAATATGACAAGTGACATTAATGCCATTTCCCATAGTTCTTCAGGAAAATAGAAGTTGTGGAGTTTTAAGACAAGAAGGCATTAACTTCTCCCATCTTTTGTGGGGTTTTATGTGACAATAGTGCCCATCAGCCAGCAGATATCTTTAAGGATTATTTTGAAAAAGTATGACTATTACAAGTGAATCCAATTATTCAAAATATCTTTAAAATGACATTTAAAATAAAATTATGTTTTTTGCAGGATTTAGTGCAACTTCAAATTATTTTAATACTGTTTACCATTTACTGAAAATGAACCTTTCCTGTTCATATATGAAGTAATACCTCCCTGGTAGCCAGTACTGAAAAGTCCATGTTCTGAGAAGTCCAGGATGTTGTTAGAGCAGCAGAGATCCTGCTTCTGCAGCCCATGGAAGAGGAGCTGGTGTGAGCATGTAATTGAAATACTGAAGTCCACACTTCTGTATTCTTACAGAGGAACATGAAGCTGAGTAAGACAATGAGTGAATGAAGTTCACTCTCTTTCCACATGCACTGTTCCAGCCTGTGGTTAATGAGAAAATCTGCCATAGAATCAGTTTTCTTAACAATTAGTCTGGATTTAGTTGGACAGCATGATAGGCAGTAAAACACAGAACTGAAGGAGTTTTTAGCTGGAGCTGAGCTTGGACACTGAATTGAGAGGCTCTTGTAATAGTGTTTGACAAAGAATGTCAACGTAACAGAATTACACTTTAAAAGCTAGAATGCGAAACTTGTTCCTTTTAATGTACATTTAAACTTGGAAGGCCTGTGACCATCAATCCCATTTTGAGTAAATGTTTACCTGCTTGAGTTACATAATCTTATTTGAAGATACATCCAGCACTACTAATATGGTAGTATTATAAAAAGATCACATCCTGTGTCCAGTTAAACCCTGGAGCAGTTTTTAAATTAACAGCACAGTGCTAGAAAATTGTGACAATACTAATAATTTTGACAGTGCTTGCATTTTCTACTTAGGTTTTTTTTCAGTTAGTTTGTTTATTGTTGGTAATGAAATAGCAGTACAACACAAAAAATTCTAATAATCATGTACTAGTCATCAAGTATGATGTCTGTCTTCTTCCTTAATTGGAAGCTTGTATTTTCACAAGATTTTTGTCACAAACAGTCAGTTATCAAACATTTTTAAAAAATATATACTGTAAATATTTTATGTGCATATGTAAAATTTTACATAATAATAATTTTAATTTTAAAGTGTAGAATGATTGCAATTTGAGTAGTGTTTCATAAATTATAAAGCAACAGCTAGAGAGCAACAGTTAAATGCAATTGAAATCTTCTGAAATTAGAATAGTTGAAGTTTGGATTTTATAATGTCATCTGATTTTTTTTCACATCATTTCACATTTGCATCATCTATAAAATTTAATAGTGCTTAGGATCAGATTTTTCTCATATTTATAAGAAGTGATTCTGATGCCTTATCAAGGCTGACCTAGAACAGAGGCTAGATAGAGTTAAAGAATAAAGCAAGTATTTATTAGAAGGCCTCAATGGATACACCTTGGGCAGCACAAGAGCCCAGCCAGGACTACACCCAAGATGAACCCAAAATGGTCACAAAATGGACAACTGGTCACGAGGTTTCTCACTTTTATAAGTTCTGGTCCATTAGCATATTGAAGTTAATTGTCCAATTTTAGATTTAGGTTATGAAGTCTCATCCTTCTTGTTTTTCTCTCTTCAGTCCACGTTGTTTATGCTCTGGGGCCTGAAATTTGGGTAGTTGTCCTTGGTTCCAAGCTAGGAAAGGAATTGTTTTTGTCTAGCTGCTCTGTGAAGAGAGCTTACCATCTCATAATATGAAGCTCAGAACTACACACTAAAGCAGTAAAGAGTCTGAAAAATATAAAAGCTAAAACCTAAGGCATCAATTCTAGTTGAGGATGAGGGCTATTGAGGTATTTCCTCTTCTCTTTACTTATTCAGGTTAATCAACTGTGATGAGGCTGCTCCTGCCACTGCTGCTGTAACCACAAACATACATGGAACTCAGAAGACCCCAAGCCAGATCCGAAGGGATTATGGATTCTGGTGTCCCCGACACCTACACACTACCAATGGACAAGGCTACAAGTTTCTAGGAATTGATCAGTGTGCACCCCCATGTCCCAATATGTACTTCAAGAATTATGAATTGGATGTGGCAAAAAGTTTTATTGGAATAGTTTCAATCTTTTGTCTTTGTGCTACACTGTTCACGTTCCTAACTTTTCTGATTGATGTTAAAAGGTTTAGATACCCAGAGAGACCAATCATCTATTATTCTGTCTGTTACAGCATAGTCTCTCTAATGTACTTTATTGGATTTTTACTTGGGAACAGAACTGCCTGTAATGAGGCAGATGAGAAGTTAGAAATTGGTGAAACAGTTGTTCTTGGCTCCCAGAACAAAGCCTGTACTGTCCTTTTCATGGTTTTGTACTTTTTCACTATGGCAGGAACTATATGGTGGGTGATTCTGACCATCACTTGGTTCCTTGCAGCGGGAAGAAAATGGAGCTGTGAAGCTATTGCACAGAAGGCCATGTGGTTCCATGCAGTTGCCTGGGGAATACCTGGTTTTCTAACCATTATGCTCCTTGCAATGAACAAAGTGGAAGGGGACAATATCAGTGGAGTTTGTTTTGTGGGTCTCTACGACCTGGATGCCTCGCTGTACTTCGTGCTTTTGCCGCTGTGCCTCTGTGTGTTTTTCGGTCTCTCTCTCCTTTTAGCTGGCATCATTTCTCTGAACCACGTGCGGCAGGTCATTCAGCACGACGGCAGGAACCAGGAGAAGCTCAAGAAGTTCATGATCCGAATTGGAGTTTTCAGTGGGTTGTATTTGGTGCCTCTTGTAGCCCTTCTCGGATGTTACGTTTATGAACTGGTGAATCGGAAAATCTGGGAAACTACTTGGGTGTTTGACCACTGTGACCAGTACCATATTCCTTGCCCTTATCAGGCAAGTAACGTTTTCCTTTATAAATAATACTGTAAAGTTAATTAGCAAAAACCCTTATGCATATCTGCCATGCAATGAGTAATCAGTTCAAAAACATGGAGTGATTAGTTCCTTTTCAAGTCAAAAAACAATGGAATATTATTTTTGCTTTGAAAATTTTAATCTAATTGGTAGCATTCAGCAATTAAATTCAACTTGCAGCTCTAACAGAATATATAGCTTTTTGCAGTCTTTGAACTTGATGTTACAAATTGTGATGGAGGAGGGTCGTTCTTCACAATATTTGTTTCTGAAAGCATTTGCTTAGTACTTCAGTGCCAAGCTCATTATCAAAGTACATAAGTTGAATTTTCATCAATTTTGGTTGAAGCTGAAATAAGGATTCTTAAAAATTTAGACTAAATTGGATTTTAAATGCTGCTTATAACCACAGATTTAGAATCACTTTTTTTTTTCTTTAAAGTGTAGAAGTGTAAACCATGTGAAATTACAGAACAAATTTCCCATATATTTTTTTCCACAATAGCTGTAGTTTGCAGGCTGATTTTCAGAAATGCAAAGAATTCTTTATTAAAAAAACCAATCAAAACAAAAAGCAAATAAAGAAAAAAACCTCAACTAAAATTGTGGAGGTGATTGTGTTTAATATTTGCCTCTTAAGATCCAACTTCTTTGGAAAGACTTTTAAATTAAATCTGCCTATGTTCAGTAGATTAAATTTTCTGCAGTTGCAGGGAGTTTTGTATACTGACAAGTATTATTTCTTTCTATTTAAGAACAAATATATAAGAAGACAGCATCACTAAAAAATGCAAGTGTCTTGTGTCATCTTTCATTGCATTACACTTCCCATCTATCTTTTTTGCTGCAATAAACTATCATTAAAAATGAGGAATAGAAATACAGGCATTATTGAATGATCAGAATTGACCTTTTTCATTCTTAAACACCATTTAGTATCCTCTGGATTGAAGTCAGTGTAGGCTGAGACCAGCACAGCTCACAGACTACTTAGTTATTTTGGCTTCCAATGCTGTTTCTTAACAAGTGTATTTTGACTTCAGTGGGTTTTATTCTGAGCCCTGTATAAACCTAAATGCTTCAGAATATACAGGTTTGAAAACAAGACTTTTATGCTTTAAAAATAATCAATAAATTTGTTTTGTGGTGCTTAAATATAACAGCTTGGCATAATAACACAGAGCATGTATTTTTAGCCTTTAATTAACCCATTGGAAGGAAGAAATATCAACATTAAATATTACACAAAGATCTACTTTATGGGATCTGTCCCTATGATAGACAGCGTGTGCTAATTGTGGAATAGCTCAAAGTAGTGTGCTTGGCCTTGGCTTATCTGAGCTGGCTTGTAGACTTCTGTTACATTTGCCAGATGAAAACCAAATAAAACCAGACTGAAGTAGCTAATGTTACCTGGCTAACAAAAATAGTGGCTTTCATAGATGGGTCTGGCAGATAAGACAAGTGGCATAAATTAAACTTGCAGCATGACTGCTGAAGATAATGATCTCTCACTGGGTTAAATGTCTCAGCTCCTATGATACAGCTCTGCAAATAGGTGGATTAAATTTGCAATAAACAGCTACTGTGCAGTTCCCTGCAGCTCCTTGAAGATGCTGTCTAATCAGATTAACTCCCAACTAATCCTTCCAGTACCTGAAGGGAGCCTACAAGAAAGAGGAAGAGAGACTTTTTACAAGGGCATGTAGTGACAGGACACAGGGGAATAGCTTTGAACTGAAAAGAGAGTAAGTTTAGATTAGGAAGATATTAGGAAGAAATCCTTTACTTTGAAGGTGGAGAGGCACTGAAACGGGTTTGCCAAAGAAGTTGTGGATACCTTATCCCTGAAGTGTTCAAGGCCAGGCTGGAATGGGGCTTTGATCAAGCTGGTCTAGTGGGAGCTGTTCCTGCCTGTGGCATCTGGGATGGAAGTTGATGATCTTTAAGGTCCCTTCCAACCCAAATCATTCTGTGATCCACTTATTGTTTCTTTTAAGTTGAAGGGATAAATCTTTCATATTTACCTCTGGAGAACATTTTTATTCATACTATTACTCCCAAAATTATGTTTCCTTTCAATTTAAAAGAAAAGCAATTCCTTCTGACAGATCTCTTCTGTGTGTATATTCAGCTGAACACATCTGACTTGTCTGTACATGTCTGATGTTTGTCCACAGTACAAGCCTCAACAAAGAGCAACAGTCATAAGGAGAAAGTCTCTCATTTAAGAAATGTATTTGTTTTCTTCATTTAAAAAAATAAATCAATGAGTATATTTTCTTCTTTGCATTTATTAAATTTTTTTATCTTCTAGGCAAAGGCACTAGCAAGACCAGAAATATTTTTGTTTCTGATGAAATATTTGCTGACATTAATTGTTGGCATATCTCCAGTGTTCTGGGTGGGAAGTAAAAAGACCTGCTCCGAATGGGCCAATTTCTTCAACAGAAACCGCAAAAGAGAGTAAGAATTTTTTTTCCCTCTGTTTTTTAAAGCGTATACTTAAATTTGGCTTTCAGACATGTGTTTTTATATATAGCTCAGATAATCAAAATGTTGTCCTCAGACTATAAATGCTGCTTTGAGCATCAGCAGAATTCCACTGGAATCTGGGGAAGTTTTAAATATGCACTGACCCTTTAACAACAGTCTCAAGAAGACAGAAAATATTTTCCTCTGCTGATTTCTCTTTTGTAGAGCAGAAGGTGTGTTGCTGTGTTTAGCATTGGCTAATACAGATCTGGTTCACAGTCAAAGGAGGAAAGATAGTATCAGCCATCAGTTTAGTTCTTTTCAGGTGTTGTGACCACCTCATTTGACACAGTACTTAGTACTATGTTTACTGTCATGCAGTAATAATATTCTCTTTTCTCCTCTGCCAGGCTTGTCTTCTTTTGAAATTAATATTCATTGAACCCTCCTTACTACCACTTTTATTGCATTAATCTAGTGTTCCTTTTTTTTTTAATTAAACAGAAGAATTCAGTTTTATTACCTAATTTAAGCAAATTTATATCTGTGGATTTAAATAGCTTATAAATATTGTCTCCATTTCTTATAGTTGTTGCTTTTTCAATTCTTTTTTATGTCTTGATTATGTCTTTTAATTAAACAGAAGAATTCTGTTTTATTACCTAATTTAAGCAAATTTATATCTGTGGATTTAAATAGCTTATAAATATTGTCTCCATTTCTTATAGTTGTTGCTTTTTTCAATTCTTTTTTATGTCTTGATTATTTCTTTTCAGATTATCTGTTACTTATAAATGATATTGTGGCTTTAGATAATTTTGTTTCTTCGGTTTTCCCAAGGCAGTAGTCTCTAAGGTCTTTTTATTTTACATGTCCATTCCTCAATGGTGAATCTATAGCTTCCTTTCCCTCTCCCTTCTTTTTCCATTTCCTGTATAATTTTTGCTTGTGTTTCAGATGTCAATTGCTTTTAGCTACAAGGATTTAAAAATAATGAAGTTATTTTTACAATGCTAATATTTTTTCATTTGGAGGAGGTTGACTCTATATAGAGTTGGTAATGCAACTGCTTATGAGCTAATTGTTCTTTTCTCTCTAGTAGATCATTAATTCACTGTAGTCATTGGACCTATTTGCAGAAGTAAGAAATGTAGAAATCTGCTTTATTTATTTGTTCCACAGACAGTTACTTTGGAGCCGTTATGATTTTTCCTCCTCTTTTCACATATAATTTTTTCCCTGTGTTCATTAACACCCAGCTCAGGTTGCATCACTGGTTGCTATTCTTTCAAGGTTTTGTGTACTACTCTTTATTATATTATAGCTAACATTATCCTCTTTGTTCAGTGATGTGCTTGTACTCTCTTCCAGTCCAATCAGCGAGAGTCGAAGAGTGCTGCAAGAATCATGTGAATTTTTCTTGAGGCACAATTCCAAAGTTAAACATAAAAAGAAGCACTACAAGTCAACTTCACACAGACTGAAAGTCATTTCAAAGTCAATGGGGACCAGTACAGGTGGCACAACAAATCATGGAACTTCTGCAGTAGCAATCACTAATCATGATTACTTGAGCCAAGAAACTGTGGCAGAAATTAAAAGCTCTCCAGAGACATCTGAGAAGGAGATGGAGGCAGATGGAGCATCCGCCCGAAGAGTGGAGGAAGGTGAAACCAGCGGAGATCAGATGTTCCCCAGTGCTAAACTGACCGTGGATCAGCTGGAAAGGAGAAACAAAGCAGACAGCACCTGCCATATGAGTACTTTGGCTGAGAGTATTAAGAGAGTAGGTGAAGGAAGGTAAGGCTCCTGAACTCAGTGTTTTCTTTGTTTCTACATATTACCACTGATTTTATTGGTGTTCTGTTTCTTCTCTCTGAAGAATCAGGGTACTCTCAGGATGCACCTGACCTTCAGTAGCTGTCAAGAGAACTTGCAGACTGTGGCCATGTATGTTTGGCTTCTGGGCTGTTTTGTATTCTTGTAGGGTTCTTCTTTTTCTTTTAAGCATTGTGTGCTGGAGCTTCAGCTTGTAGGATATTCTTGCCTTGCTGAACAGTGACCCTCAAGAAACCTGTGTCTGCACTGCAATCACTTTGAGAGGTGATGAGTCTGAAAAAGAGCAATGATGATTGTAGGCTTGGAAAAGTGTACAGAACTCTACTGCATTCTTTTGAAAAGAATACAGCTGAATATATATTATGATTTCACTACTCAATTTTTTCCCAGTGTAATGGAAATTAAACTGTGCTTAAGAGTTACTGTCTTTTATTTTTCTTTACTTACAGAATAACTCCTAAAAATGATTTTAGTGAATCTCCTTCACTGCAAAGGAGCTGTTCCCAAATACCTGATGTCCCACAGTCACCTTCCATATCACTACTTGTCTACTCAGCTTCAGACACCAGAAGAGAGTTGGATTCAGGAAACAGTTCTAATCCTTGAAAGATGGAAAATGTATATGAACATTTGTATTGCATAAGACTGAAAATTTATATGAACATTTGCATTGTATAAAACTGACATGAGTTCTTTGTTACACTGGAAATAATGGATATTCTGTGCCTTATTAAAAACACATATATCCTGCTTTGCACTTAAAAAATGTATGTTTTGTTGTGGGGACAGCTAGCAATAATGTACTGTATTTAATCCTGTCCAGGACTAATGGAAATTGAAGTTCTGTAGGACATGGCAATAATGTAAGAAAAAGATGAGAGACAAATATTATTCCTTATATAAAGAACACTTTGTAATGAATTGCATTAAAATAATGCTTCAAAAGCACTGTTACTTCTCAAGGTATAAAATTCCATCTGCCTCTTCAATATTTTTCAAAACTTGTAATTTTTTCTCTTTTTTACTGTCTCTTAAACAACAGTATCCCTTAAGTAAGTGATGCACAAATTTCTAAATACTCTAAATGATGCATCATGTTGTATCAATTATAGCACTGGTTCATGGTAGCTTGTACACTGAATATGAAAAGGAATCTGAAATTATAGCAGTTTATTTTGTACATAAAAATGAATTTTGTAAATAAGTGACTGCATAAGGTCAATCTTTAGAATTGCTCTTTTGTATGTAATGTACAAACTTGGGAAAGTTCCTGTGTTTCCCTTAGGGTGTTGCTGAAGCCAGCAGTCCCCTGGTGATCAGGCAACGTGACAGTTCTGAGAAAAGCAGGCTGGACCTTTACCCATATCATGCACTGATGATTGGGCTGAGACAGGCCCTGCTGCAGGGATGCTGCAGAAGGTGCAGCTCTGTCTCAGAGAAATGCCTCCTGGAGCCTCTCCTGGCCTGGTGTCCCAGGGCATGGTGACAAAGGGGACACCTCAGACTCCTGGGCTCAGTGGGCACAGCCTGACGTGCAGGCTTGGGGCTTTTGTCCTGAGCTGCAGTGAGAGCTCATCTCGTGCTGTTTCTATGTGAGTAACTTCATTTTTTAAAAAATGCTATAAAGAAATATCTGCAGATAACTGCTGCAAATAACTGGTGAGTTATGAATATGCAGGTTTCTTTAACAATCTATTTACAGAGAAGCCTTAGTACTTTTCATCCAAAATCTAGTTTTCTACAAAGCCTAATTTTCTATTATGCTACAACAATATATTTTCTCTAAATCAAAAAGGCCTTAATACATATAGCCTTTCTTATGCTAGGTGGTTCTCAGGAGCAAGTACTGCTGATGTGGATGACAATTTCATTGTCTGACTTCATTTGAGTCAATTTTTTTAAAGAGCCAATGGGGTTTGTTACTTGAGATAATTTGGAGAGAGATTTTGCTGTTTTCGAAACCTAAATGTCTGCATTTTGTAAAACTGTCCAGCATCTTGCATTTGACCACTAATAAGAATGTGTCTCAATGTTATGGTATTAGGCAGAGAATTTACTGTGAGTTGGGGCAGCATTCATGGTGATGCATTGAACAATGAAAATTGCATGGTACAAAGGACATGTAAATGCTGGAACAACAGGAACTATGTTCTGATAAACCAAAGTTACTTGTTTTATCCATCATGCATTAAAAATGAAATTTCTTTACCTTTATATTACAGTATCTGCATTTTAGCATTTGTAATTTATTGCCATCAATGGGATATGCTCTTTCTTTTAGAATTTTCCCATTAAAAGTACACAGAATTCTTGCTACTGAGTGGGCAGTAGGAAAGATATGAAAAACCTCCTGTGAAAAGGTGCACAAAATACCCTTCATTTTTCTAGTTCTGTTTGTAACCAGGTAACTTTATACACATGTTCAGTAGTTTTGTTATTACTGTATTTGTTGGTAATAAAATATGCTGTTGTATAGTATGAGCTTCTGAGTGGATATTTCTCAGTAACTAGATGTGGCATGTTTGTTGCTCTACCCACTACTGTAGTACTTTTGCACCTAAAACACAAGTATTTTTTAGTAGGGCTGTGTGAGTTAGTAAGTATTGCAATGTTTTTATTTCTCCTGTGTGAGAAACTGAGACAGAACAATGCTGGAAATTGTTCTCAGGAACACAGACTTATGCAGGAGTAAGGAACTTGAACTAGTTCTTTCATCCTAATATTTACAGCATCTTTTCTTTCATGACCTCTAAAGACCTCCTTTAGATTATGTAGAATGTGTATTTCCAGACTGCTCATGCTGCCACCTTCTTAAAATACTGATTTTTAATTCTTAGTGCTATTCCCCCTTTTTATGAAGCTCTGGAAAAAACTTGGTTTTGTGGTAACTGCTCTACAAAAAGTAAAGTAATTTTGAAGTTACAGCAATACTGTGGGTTTAAAAATAGGTAAATTATCAAAGTGTGAATTACAAAGCAATAATCAAAACATTGACTGGCAGTGAAACTCATCAGTGGTAGATTGAGACTGTAGCACTTTGTGTTCCAGGGCAGCTGCACCAGAAAAAACAGAATTCCCAGGGTGATCCTTGCAGGCAGAGGCTGTGCCCTCTCTGGGTGCTTTAACCAAGTACTCAAGCAGTGAATGGGAAGTGAAAGTTCTGTTTGAATGCTCACAGCAGTGATGAGGAGAAGGAAACTGAGAGAAAAAGGGCAAGAGATGAGTCAGGGCCTGGAAGACTGACTGCCTTATGGTGAGGGGCAATGCAGAATCTCATAAGCAGCTTCTCTAACAAAAGGTATTTTTTGTTTGCTTTCCTCTTGTTATCTGAATGAAGTTAAACCATTCATGTTCAAAGGGCATTTCTGAACCTGTGAGAATGACTTCTCCCTGGGAAGAAGGGAGCTGATCTCCATCAGCTGAAGTTGTTTAATGGAGGCTAGCAGTCTTCTGGAAGATGTGCTGTAAATCCAGCTATTTACACTGATACAGCCATTTTAGTCTTGTTTGCTGCCATTGTTTGCAAGAAGCTAGATCACAGGATACTGACAGCTTCTCCAAACCTGGAATTATGTGTGCCAAATAGTCTTTCTCTGAATGAAGATGTCATAAATCTGTTCAAATTATGCATTGCACTGAGTTTTCAGGTTGCATAGAAAATCTTTCAAAGGACAAGATAAAATTAGCATATCAAATAATACTTGATTTGTGAAATAAACAGCACCTGAAATTACCAATATGGTACTTTTATGGTACATGTTGTTTATACTGTATCTTACTGCTCTATTTTGCTAAATGTGTTTGGTGAAAACCAGGGTAGACTTTACCTAGAGTGTAAATCTCTGCATATAGTTGAAAAAAATAAGTCTAAGTTTGAAAATATAAAGAAAATGATGTTTGTAACATTTAAAATGTGCTATTGCCAAAGGGAAAAAAAAAACCCACAAAAACCTGCAGTTATTTAAAACTTACTGGTTTTTTTAGAGTAAAAATCCCAACAATTCAGTGATGGAGCACTAACAAGCTGAAGTATCATACAATTTTCTTTGACAACTGTTCAGCTGATTTACAGAGAACTGTAGCTCCTTTTTCCTTACAGGATACAGAATATATTTGGTTTAAACAGTCAAATCCAGTTGAAATTCAGAAGCAAAATAGAAAAAAAAGTAATATGAAAAGTTGAACTTCTTTAATAAGAATAAGTTTAGCATTCTGCAAAATGCTGAAAAATGCAGTAGCTGAAGAGAATGAAAATCCTGTTCTGCTGTGGAGTTTGACCACCCAGTCTCAACGTGCTGTTTCAGAAGGCTGCACATCAAAGGACAGATTCTGCATCCTTCCTTTCACACTGGCCACTTGTTGGATCAGTCTTTGAAGGCATCTGGCTGCTCTCTGCCTGCATTCACTGGTAAAGCTCACTGCCAGTATTAACCAGTGGTATTTGCAGTAATTGACATGGCTGGCACCAAAGGTATTTCAGAGTCTCATGAGTATAGATGTTATTTCCTGCAAGTTTCTTTTTTTTTTTTTTTTTGCACTTATTCTTTCATGCCTTTACACTTATCATACTTGTACTTTTTAATGGACTGGAGTTTAATTAAAGCAACTTATACCATGCATTCATGAGCTTTCTGCTTTGTATACCTAGAAGTGGAGCTCAGAATGTATTTCTGATGTATGTCTATGAAATCCACTTCTGTTTATTAACTGGCTTTTAGTTCCTATTGAAAAGCACTTGAGATTAAAAGTATAATCTTAAAATTATAAAAAAAAAATAAATTAAATTATAATTAAAAACAAGCCAGGACCTTTATATCTGAGCTCTTTGTTGTTAATGTTTATTCCCTGCATTTCAAACTTTGATCACTGAAACAAAATGTGAAATAAAAGTTTGCTTTCTTTCAAGTTTTATTAGTCGAAATAAAGTAATGGCCAATGAGGTCTTTAAACAAATTACCTTCATTAAACGGGTCAGAGCTGGTTTCTTAGCAGACAGGAGCTGAGAGGAGAGTAGTTCCTGCTGTTTGGAAGAAAGCACTTTTTGTGGAAGTGCTAAACAGGCACTCAGTGCTGGGTGGAGGTGATGTGGAGGGACACTGACTTCCCTCCCAGAGAGCACTCTCATGTACAGCAGGATAGTCATGAGAGAACATCAGGTATTTTAAGGGGAAAGGTGTTTTAGGACTCATTTTTGCCATACAAGGTGAAGAGAAACAGCAAGAAGACATTTTGTTGCCATTGAGTAGGTTTGTTAGAGAGGTGAGGGGGGGATGATTAGACATGGCCATCAAAGGATTAACAGGAAAAAGGATGTTCCATGTTGGTTGTGTATGAAGGACTAAGAAGAGAATGTGTGTCCCCGTTATCTTCCTAATGTTCTACCTTACCACATGAAACTAGATCACAAGAAATTAATAGTTAATTATTTATCAGTTGAAGGCTTAAGCTCTCTGGGAAGCATTCCCTCCAGACCCAAATCCAGTAGTATCATACCTACTATCCAGGAATGCAGGTAAGTCTTGAATGACTGAATATGGAGGCTTTGAGGAAGCTGAAGCAGTTGAGCACTAGGTTTGAGTCACTGGTGTTACCCACTGGACACAGTCCTATCTGGGACTTGCTCTCCTCCTGCCAGATTCCTACAGGCATGGCTGTGATCCAGACTTCCAAGTAAAGAACAAGTGGATGCACTGCAGGGATAAATAATCTAGACATATGAATCTGTGGAATGTGGAGATGTGGCACTGATAGGTGTGATGTGCCAGTGGGTGGATGAGATGCAAATGTGTTGGGCTGGCTGAAGTCAGGGCTCACCATGCAAATTAATTTATTTTTCCTAAGATTATCCTGAGGAAAACTTAAATATGCTGATAGCTGTGATGAGGTTCTCTATGGAGAGAAATGGACAGTCACCAAACCTGCAGGAAAAGCCAAGAAAGCACACAGGCATACACACACACACACACACACAGACAAAAGAAAAAAAAAGGAGGAATTTGCCTTTTAAATTAATATTACTTCAACAGCATTTTTAGGGCACAAATCCTGAAAGTTGCTCTACTTGACAATGGGAAATGATGGACTCATAAATCAGATCTGTAATCAACCAAGAGGTGCTGTAATTACAGCAAAGTAACAAGGATAGAAGCAAGGAAACCAGCACTAAGTTATGCCTCACAAAAGTATAGTTAGATGTGCACCTGCTGTAAAAATATAATTTAAAGAAGGGCTCAAAACCAAATTTTTCTTCACAGGAACCTGGCGGGTCTTTTGCTGCTCTGGCCAAACACAATTTCATCTCCACATAAGCCAGGGATTCAGGTGCTTGATCCTTTTCAGTGCTACTGTACCAGTCACTTGTTGATGTAAGTCAAATATTATTCCTATATTAGCACATAAAACAACTTAAATACAAGAGTTTACCTATTTCAGTATCCTCAGGGCTGAAGGACGACCCCACTGAGCCACTTGTGGTGAACCTCACTGTGCCTGACCCAGCAGCCCCTGTCCATGCATTGCCCTTTCAGTGACAGTGGATCATGAGTGAGCACATGCTGGAGGTGGTGCCCAGAAGCTCCACAGCCCTGCTTGCCTCAAGCCATGGCACTTTTTCACTGAGTTCAGTGTGGGCATGGGGAGCCAGGTGACAGGAATGCCACAGGCTTCAAGATCCACCACTACATCCAAGAGGCAGAGCTGCTGTGATCACGTGTGTTCCCATCTGTCATTGTTGTTTGGCCCTACTCATCTGTCTCTCTTCTGAGTTTTGTACAAATGGGACAAAATTTGTTTGTTTCTTTGAGCAAATTTAGTTTGTTTCTTTGACCAAATCTTTCATGTACTTCTGTGCATTTTGTGTGTGCCTGTTATGGTGGCTATGGACCTCTGGTTTCTGTAAGCCACCTTGAAGGGCTGCAGAGCCCTGCCTCAGCCCTGCTCATAGCTTGCTTATCCTGAGGAACTTCTTTTCAAAGGGTTTACTGGACACAAATAAAATAAAACTTTCAAAGTTAAAGTCTATTCCTTTAATTTCAGGATTATCACTAATTTGAGCTACTACTTTCCAAAACTGGAAGAACAAACTTCTGGCAGTGCATTTGATGAGTGGTGTAGAAAAATGCAGATTGTGCCCTTCATTTGAAGAAGCCTTCTTGTCTGAATAGAGCACTGTATTTCACATCCTAATAGCCATTTATTAGCACAGGATTCAAGGAAAGTTAGCTTTTCAATTCTGTATAAGCCTTTCTATTCATTGAGGTTTCATGAGGTAGCCAAGTGATTTTTCTACCACTGGCTGATTCCCAGCCACTCTAATGAGCAAATGTTCCTCGTGAGACTCAGCTCTCCCCTTGCACGTGATGATTCACTGGTCACCCAGTGAATTTAATTTTTAACTGGACTGAAATAATTTTACCATTCTACAAGTCCTTGAACAACCCAATCCAAGTGGACCTGCTTCAGCCAGATGTGCTCCTAATGTCCCTGCAGACCCAAATGTTTCCGTGACTGCAGCTGGGATTGTGCCAGCTGCTCTTGGGAGCAGCCTTGCAGAGGCACAGACCAGACTCCTTCAGGGTCTGAAATTTGCAACCAGCAGCTAATGGAAGCAGGATGGGCTTTTCATCATAAAGTTTGCACTATGGAAACATCTGGATGTCCTGATTTATCCTTTGTCAGTGAGGCAGACAGTTCTCCCAAATAGTTCTATTAAAGTTTATCTCTCTCTGACTGTGTTTAGTTTAAAATATTCGGTGCCTCCATTATTACTGTAGAAACACAGCTACAAGCAAATGCAACTATAAATCAACTGATGACTTGGACAGAAAAAAACAGATCTGCCTGGAACCCCAGCAGGCAATGGAAGGAACTGTTTCCATAAGTTTTCATTGGTATCTGACCTATGTCCTGGTCTTGACTTGTCAGAGACAATGTTAAATATTTCTCTCCATAGAAAACATAATTAATATGAATAACAAAAAGTGTTGATTCTCTCATGTTTTTTTTATTTGTAAAAATACATTTCCTATAGTAACATTAAAACTGCCATGTACTTATTCAGAAAAAAAGAATTAACATTTACTGTCAGAATTTTTTTTTCTCACACTCAAAAAATGCTGTCCTCATGTGTGTGAACACAGGAATTCTCTTCTGCAGACAAGCCTCTGAAGGGTGAGTACATGCCCCAAATTAGATTTTAAGATTGAAATGTTAATATGTGTACCTGCAAAGCACTGCTGGGGCTATAATGCTGTTATAATTTTATGCAGAAGGTACTGGAATTTTTTTAAATAGGTCTATCTGTGCTAGTAAAGTAATAAAATAGAGAGAGAGACATTTTGGATTTTTAAAAAAAATCTTACTCATATCAATCATATATTTAAATTAAGAGGTGTTAGAAGGGACTAAGGCCACAATCCTATTGATTTTTATGCAGATCCAAAGGCTTCTTTGGTGGAAGTTGGAATCAATTTCTTAAATCTGTAATAAATTACATGAGAGATCTTACTTTGGTTTTCTTCCACAGCAGTACAGACAGCTCTTTGTCTCCTTGATCAGACAGGCAGCCTGCAAAGAGCCATTTGAAAAATTCAACAGTTTTCCCTGATCTCAGCCTTTTACACCAACTTATTATAATTCACCCTGAAATGTCAGTATTAAAGTGAACAAGATCTAAAATGATGAACTCCACAGTTAAAAGCACCAAGGGCAGGTTGGCAAGGATGCTGAGCGTTCTGGTGCTGAGCACTGCAGTGCTAACCTCTGTGCTCTGCTGCTACCCAGGGTATAACAACATGCTCCCCTGAGTGATGCAGAGATCAGGCTGCCAGCCTAAGTCAAAATCCCCAGACATCCTCAGAACAGGGAAATGTAGGAAGCAATAAGAGTTAAAGGCAGATGAAAAGTCCAAGTGTTGGCACTTACCTTACTGGGCCTCTTTTGTCTCAGGATCCTCAGCCTTGAACATTCTGTAATGTTTATAGACACCTAAGTCTGGTGCTCCTGGTTCCATGCAGTTATTTCACACTGTAAAGACTGAGGACTGAATAACAACTAAATTGAATAACAAATACTCAATGGATGAAGTCAAACCAGTGTGCTAACAAACAGGATCCATCAACTGGAATAGTTTGGACAGGAAAGGCAGAGAGACCCAGTGACCCCATAGGCAGTCCCTTGAATTTAAATATGTTATAGCTGAGGTGAATGGAAACACATGTGTGTATGGGAACATCCTTCTCTCCAGACTTGTGTGTCTGGATTTTTGGGATGCTGAGAGGCTGTGTGAGGGGGAAAGCAGCTCAAGCTGCAGCAGAGAGACTGCACTCATGGTACCAGCCTCATCTAAGAGCATCTGTGGTGCAAGATGCATTGACTGTGCCACAGTGACCTTGTGTGAGCCTGCCCAGGCTGTGCAGGAGCAGACTGGCCATCTGGGAGATTTTAGTGACATTAATAACAACTCCTAATATGTTCTGATATAAAAGATAAAGCCTATATCATATGGCAGGATGGATAAAATGAAAGAATCACTAGTTGATGTAATATGGATCATGGTCAGAGGATGCTCAGGCAAGTTTATTATCACTCCCTTGAACTGCAAAATAGTTAAGGCAAAGTAGATCAGTAGTTCTGATTCAATTTGAGTGTCTCACCAGCATTTGGCAGTGGTTTGTGCCCTCAGAAGCATTTAAATATATCAGAAGACCACAAAACATAAGCCTAACAGATGGCAAGGCTTGCTTGGGCTGAAGAAGGCTAAGGAGGATGTTGACATTTCTGTTTTCCAGATGGAAATGCACATTGCAAGTCAAACTAGGGCTAGGAGCTGCACAGTGCACTCACCAGAGCTCAAAGCAGATGTCCCACCGCTGTTTGCTAAGACCTTCTCTTACAGTGCTCCTCAGTTTGCTTCCTCTGGCAAAGCCATTTGGAATTTCAAAGCTTCTAAACCACACTCAAACATATGGTGAGCAAACCCAGGTGGGGAAATAATTGTGAACGTCCATGGAAATTTTATTCTCTAAAACCCTGAGTGATTGCCTTAGGAAGGCATGCAGTGCTGCTGCACTGTGTACTTCAGCTGCTGCACCTTGCCTGAGGAAATTAATTCTGTAATGCAGAAGTCTGGCACCCTGTGAAGGGACACACCTTAGCAACAGCCTGTGTTGATGCTGAGGATCCCAGCCCTCGGTAAGGACGCCTGTGTGAACATGCAGGTGACACAGAAATCAAACATCACCGCCCTCACAGCACGGCCATCAGCCCAGAGGCAGCAGGGTTTGCTGACAGCACTGAGCCATTGCTCAATTGAAGCCTCTGCCTGTGTTTGTGGATGCTGACTGAGGCTGTCATCAAAGCAATTGTTACAATTAAGGATTTACATCATTCCATAAAATTTCCCAGCTGGTTTAGGGAACCATTATAATTTACCAGCTGTTTTTTTGAACTTGGCAGGATGTAATGCTGCTCTTCTTCACAAGGTAGGAGTCCTCACCTCAGCAACGTGGCTGACGTCAGTCCCAGCTCTCAGGACAGCATGTGACGGGGTTGATGACAGCAGTGTGACTGACCTGTGGTGTAGCTCCCACTTCACTGCTATTGTTCCACAGGCACAGACATGGAAAGGGGAGAAGTGGCTTAAGTGAAGAGCCGCATGAAGGGGTTCAGCCTACACAAAAATATGGTTCCATGCAGCCTGTTTGAATGACTCAACTTCTTGTAGCATTCTTTCCTGCAAGAGAAATGTGTGGTTTTGTTAAATACTTCAGGGAAAAAAAAAAGTGTTGAAGCTTATCTCCCCCTTCTGGAAACTCTACCTCTGCAAATACCACGAAATTTGCAGTATACAGAAGCTACCTCTCAAACATTTGTTATTTCTATTTTGAATTCTTGAGAATATATCACATCCTTTATTTTACAGCGTTTTCTATTCTAGAATGATGAAAAGCAAAGTCTGATTCGGAATGAAAGCAGTATGGGATGGTTTACATTGGGTAGCCAAAAACTTTCCCTTCGTTACTAAATTGCCAATGTTCAGTCTGGCAATACCAGGTTTTTCGAAAAAGTCAAAAATCCTCTATTGTTCAGAAGGATTTTGCGTCCTTACCTCAACTTCTGTTAAAGTGAAATCTGTGACAGATGCCCAGCTGATACCTTATCACAGTTTCCCTCGCGGTGCATCAGCATTCCGCTGTGGCGTTTGGCGGTGTCTTGAGACACAGCTCCTTCATCGGAAAGGAGCTACCGAGCGCCGAGCAAGCACCTGAAGACGTGGAACTGCCTGGGGCTCCGGGAGTGCAGGAGGAGAGCCGGGAGGAGAGCCGGGAGGGGCTCCGGGAGCGCCGGGCATGGCCCCGCAGCGCTGCCGCCGCCCGCGAGGCTCGGCTCGGCGCGGCTCGGCTCGGCTCGTCTCGGCTCGGCTCGGCTCCGGCTCGGCTCGGCTCGGCTCGGCTCGGCTCGGCTCGGCTCGGCTCGGCTCCGGCTCGGCTCGGCTCGGCTCGGCTCGGCTCGGCTCGGCTCGGCTCCGGCGCGGCTCGGCTCGGCTCCGGCGCGGCTCGGCTCGGCTCGGCGCGGCTCGGCTCGGCTCGGCTCGGCGCGGCTCGGCTCGGCCGGGGGCTCCGGCGCGGCCCGGGGAAGGCTCGGCGGGGCCGGCCCGAGGGGGCGGGAGCCCCCGGCCCCGTGCCAATGGCTGAGGGGGGTGGCTCTGCCTGGCTGTCTCGCTCGGTTACAGGATGGAAATTCCCGGCCTCCCCGGGGAGGGAGCTCGGGCTGCGCGCTCTGAAAGGCTCATTTATCGCCGCGCTGCCGCCCAGAGCGGGGAGCCGGGCTCTGCCGCGCCGGCCCCGCGCATCCCGCCCCGCACGATGCCCCGCGGCCCGGCCGCCGCCGCCGCCCCGCTGCTGCTGCTGCTGGCGCTGCTGCTGGCGGCGGCCCCGCCGCACGGCGGCTCCGAGAGCCCCAGGGGGAAGCAGAAGGCGCTCCGCCAGCGGGAGGTGGTGGACGTGGTGAGAGCGGCGGGCCGGGGGCCGGGAGCGGTGCGGGCGGGGGGTGGCTGGAGGAGCCACGCAGCCGCTTTGTTATTGCAAAGATACGAAAAAACCTATAGATCGGAGGCTTTCGAAAAGCCTGGCGGCCGCTCCAGGCAAGGCAGCGCCGGTCCCGCGCCGCTGGGCATCTCTCGGTTCAGTTAATTGAGCCCTTGTTGTGCTGAATCAGGAAAAAGCGGAGAAGGCGCTGCACGGGCTTTGACACAAACCGCGGGGTCTCGGCGGCCCGGTGTGTGTTTGAGGGCTTCCCCATCGGGCCCCGGGCGGGGATGGCGGCTGGAGCCGGCCCAGCCCGCACTCCCCGCCGTGCCCGGTGCCGGGGCTGGCTCCGCGCACGGCAGGGGCAGCGCCGGAATCTTCCAGCCCTTCCAACATCAGCAGTGAATGCTGCTTAGTTCCTTCCAACGTAAGCAGTTAACTGCTGTTTAGCTCCTAAAGTGCTAGTGGATAAATAGTAATGAGAAAAACTATCTGCATGCTCTGAAAACTATCTGCATGCTCACCGAGCACACTTTTCCTTGGAGTTGCATGAATGCACTATTTCCTTTGGCGGCAGGGACTGCACACCATTGTTTGCAATTCCACTGCTACTAGAAACCTGAATGCATTGGGACTATCCCATCTCAGGGATAGATGACAGGAGGGAAATTTTCCAGTCCTTGGAATGTAGAAAGCAGATGTGAAGGTATTTCTGTGAGTTGCTGGAGTGTCAGTGGTATGACCATTTCTTCCATGATCTCCAGAGAGATCCCCTAAAGTGATGTGCTGGAAGCAACACTGCTAGCAAAGCTCCTTCCCTTTCACACTACTTCATTGCCTTTTCACTTTTATTGTGGAAATTGAATTGCATTGAGAATAAGGAACCTGTACACTTGGATGAGCTAACATTTTCTGAGCAGTGTTTCAGGGTCCCTCATTGCATTGAAATTGCTTGGTGCTTTTTGGATGCAGCAGAGTGAGCAGCAAAGTGTGGGTAAATCAACGGCAGCTGACTCATGCACAGCCCAGCTGTACAGATGCTTCTGCAGAAGCCCTGCCAGGGCAGAGTGGAGGCAGAACCGAGGGGGGATCCTGCCTTCAGTGGATGTTTAAAGTATGTTTTATGCATTTCCAGCTTAAGCAAACATGAAAAAGACTTGACTTGGCAAGACAGACCATTTTAGCTGGAGTAGAGCCCAAAGCCCAGGTGATTCTTGTGCTCCCATTTATTTTTTGGGACGTGCCATGGCTGAGGTGCTCTCCCTGTCTGGCTGTGAGTGGCAGCCCCTGTGTGGGGACAGGCCAGCCCTTCCTGGTGTCTCTGGGGATGGGGGCAATAGGCCACAGCTTTGGCCTGACCCAGCTCTTGCCTATTTCCACATGCAGGATTTCTGTGGTGAGGAACCACATGTGAAAGCCAGAGTCAGTCACCATTACAAATGGAGTCCAGTGGGAAAGCAAGAGCAAAACCAGATAACTGTTGCTGTGTGAAATAGAAATGTCCTTGCATTGTTCTCCTGGGTTGGTGCTTTGCCAACCAGCCCTCTCTCAGCTAACTTTTCTGAAACATGGTTTTCTTTGTGAAAATATTCCAATATTTCCACTGCCTTTAGCCAGCAGGGTTTTCTTTGGTAAAGGTAGTAAGAAAGCTAGCAACCATTAGTCAAACCCTCATCTGACTTCTTACTAGACCTCTCCATGTAGTCACTGATTTTACTTTTGTTGTGGCTCCAGCTAAACCTGTGATGGCTCTGCTGGTTTTGCACCAGAACCTGTGAAAAGGCACAGCCTCAGAGAAGAAAATTCACCAATCTGACAAAGGAAAGAGGGCAGAGGCTGTAGTTTACAGCTCCTGCAGTGCAGACAGGGGCATGGCTGGCATGAGGGGGAATAGCTGCAGCACTGTTTCTTTTTGAAACAGATAGGCATTAAGTGGTTTAAACTAGATGAAGACAAATAAATGTGAGAAAGTGGAAGGGCAGAATCCTCACAGAATCTGTGAGGATTTGGGATGAAGACTGGAGGAAGCAGTCAGTCACCAGATAGGACAGAGCACATGAAGTAAAAGCCCTGGCCAGCCCCTGCAGGTTTCTGCTCACCATTCCCATGCCCAGTGCTCCTCCCACATCCCAGCCCTCAGGCTGCTGAGGGAGAGAGCTCTGGGCTTCACAAACCTACTCTCCAAGGTGGGCAGAAAGTGGGAAGGTGATGTGTGTTAACATGGAGTTTGGGAGAGCAACATTTGACCTTTCCTAATGCTGTGATGTTAGGAAGGATGTGAGTGTGCCCTCCTCCCATGTCTGCTTTCCCACTGTTACAAACAGCTTCCTGAGTTCAGCTTTATTCCAGGATGCAGCTTCCCACATCCATATCACCATCCATTTGTGTGCATATTGGAGACTGAATTGTGGGGCTTGATTATCACCATGTAGTTGTCACCTCCTCACCAGAGGAGCAGTGAGAGACGAAAAGGGGCATTACCCTTTGCTCTCTATGAAATGGAAAATTTTCTTAAAAAAAAAAAAAGGAAAAATAATACTGAACATGTATTAGCACAGACAGTTATACAAGTGATGGTGGGTTAGGAGAAAGTAATTATTAACATGTGACTTCTTTTTTTTGTTTCTGTTTTGACTCTTGTGAGGTTTTCCAACAGGTTTTAATTCTTGGACTAGGCAATTTTTTAATGCTAGGATTTATGCATCTTTTAATTTAAAAAGGCATCTTATTTTACAGCAAATTCTGCTGGCACTGCTCATTCTTCCTTTTTTTTTTACTTCAGTGGAACCGTTTTCTGGGAGATGCAGAAATAGCCCATTGTGGCACAGCAGGGGGTGTGCGCTTTGTTGTTATTCACTTGTGTTTGACTTGGTTAGCCTCGGAATGGAGGGGTGGAAGCAGCAAGATCTGTTCTCTCTTCCAGTATAATGGCATGTGCTTGCAAGGCCCCAGCGGCGTTCCTGGACGGGATGGAAACCCGGGAGCCAATGGGATCCCTGGGACACCTGGGATTCCGGGAAGGGACGGGCTGAAGGGGGAGAAGGGCGAGTGCATGCGCGAGAGCATCGAGGAGTCCTGGACGCCCAACTTCAAGCAGTGCTCGTGGAGCGCGCTCAACTACGGCATCGACCTGGGCAAGATCGCGGTAAGCGGCGCTGCCCCCGCGGGCCAACACTGCACCGGCCTCACAGATTTCCTGCTTTTCTGCATGCCAGGGGGAACTTCTCAAGGGCCTAGCTACTTTGGATTGCTCTCAGCTGTGCTTCAGCTCTGTGCCTCTTGCATTCCTGGAATAGGGTTTCGGAAGAATTTTGTAGCTGGTGTAAGAGTACGTTCAGTAGACCAGATCTGTAACTGTAAGGCTGAAAGTCACAGTACCAAAAAAGTACCTCTAGCTTGCCCAAAACAGGGCAAGGTTTTCACCATTTCAATGCTAAGAAGGGATGAACATCTTTAATCGGTTATTTGTACCCATCTTTATAACATTTGCTTCATAGTGGTTACTCACTGAAACTCAGTTGCAGTTGCAGGATGCTACTGCAAAGGATCAGCATTGCTCAGGAGCAGAGTTGCCAGTGTCACCCAGACTGACACGAACAGTCTGTCCTCACTGCAGCCCTGGGTGTAAAACTTTTAGAAAAAATCCTTGCTCAATCCCAGCTATGAAGCAAAGCCCAGAGTGATTATAGCAGTTTAACTGCTGTGCTGTGGCTAGAGAGAGAATCAACTTTTTCAGTAGACTTTTCTTACTGCCTGCCTTGTACTTGCAGAACGGTCCCTAGCTTTTTTTTTTTTTTTTTTCTTTTTTCCTTTTTTTTCCCCTCTTTTTTGTCTTTTGACTTTTTTTTCTTTTTTGGTCTTTTTTGGTCTTTTTTTTTTTTGTCTTTTTTTTTCTTTTTTTTGGTCTTTTTTTGGTCTTTTTTTCCCCCTATGATATCAAGCATTTTGAAGACAGGTTAACAACCACTTAAAAACCTGAAAGTATTTATTTTTCAGCTGTGGAGCTTTTATTGGGTATAAACTGCTCAGAAGTCTTGTGATAATCGTTAAGTCCACGATTTCTGTTAGCAGAGACAGAAACTGTGCTGTCTTGTTGTGTAAGGACTTGGGGGTTGGCCTAGATAATCTTCAGAGGTCCCTTCCAACCCTTATGATTGTGTGATCCTGTGGCTTGAGTGCAGCTTTCAGAGAGCTTATATCCTTTTACATAAATCCCAGAAGGTGACTAGGCTAGCAATTTAACAGCAGGTATTGTCTAAATAAAGTTAAGAATTTCCATAATCCATTTCTCCTTTACCATCTATGAGGTGCTGTTCTGATTTGCATCTTTGCACCACAAGGGATTTCCCAGGCTGTAATTTTTTTTTCCCCCCAGAGGGACCTAAAGAGAATAGCCAAAACATTTTGAAATAAATACATTCCTAAATCAGTGTCCTAAATATAAATATATAGGAAATAAATGGGCTCAGACCCAGAGGTTTGTGCCAAAGCACCTTTGTCTCCTGTCAGGAATGCACGTTTACCAAGATGCGCTCCAACAGCGCCCTGCGCGTGCTCTTCAGCGGCTCGCTGCGGCTCAAGTGCAGGAGCGCCTGCTGCCAGCGCTGGTACTTCACCTTCAACGGGGCAGAGTGTGCCGGCCCACTGCCCATCGAAGCCATCATATACTTAGATCAAGGAAGCCCAGAGCTGAACTCTACCATTAACATACACAGAACTTCCTCAGGTATGTATGCCGGGAGAGCAGAGATGGAGCAGAAGGAGGGAGCAGCAAACACAGAGAGTGGCCAACTCACACTTGTTCTCTTACTCTGCTGTCTCAGAGCTGGCTATTGATAAGTGACAGTATTATAATTATTTATTAAGTGGTACTTTCTTGCTGTGGTACTTTTTGTGGTACTATATCCTGAGATTTAGAAATGGAAGAGATTTCTGTCCAGACAGGTCTACTGATCTCTGCCACAACATGACTACAGAGACATTCTGTGCTGTATTAACCCATGGAGAAACAGCCTTACTGCCAAGTAGACAGTGTCATCCTGGCTTAAAATACCGGTATTTGCACATTATCAGTGCAAAAATGAGACTTTCCTCCTGCAATTTCTACTCTGATTTCAGGAGGGGCACAAAAGTACCTCCAAAGTGGGGAGCAATCTGGGAGCAATTATTCATTCGCTTAGCAGAGGCAAATTAGTGAATTCATTCAACATAAAAGGATGTGATACTAAGAAAAAGGAATGTAATGTCTGTGTCCTTTCTCCATTTTTCTCCTTGTACTGCATGACTGCATGAAATCTAATGTCTAGAGCTGTTATAGGATTTTTTCAGCATAGGGGGTAGAGCTGACTTGTCTTCATTACCCCACCTCCATCTAGTGGTGCTAGTGAGGCATCAGGAGTGCAACTTCCTGCAGAAGCAGTGACGGATGAGTGGAAAAGCTTACAGGGTGGCAATCACCTTTACAGAGCTGGGCTGTAAACCCCACCCCCTCCCATCACTGCTAGAAAGATGTCTGGAAGGGTATGAAGCCATATTCCAGCTCCCAGTGTGTAAATTTGGGTTTTAAAGCAGCAGCTATACCTCCCATTTCGCCATCCTGTGGATGGTGATCTGCTTCAGGTACTGCAGTGAGTGTCAAAGAGCAAAACAGACAGGCACTGCATGCCTTTAACTGATGTTGCCACATATCTACATTAGAGTTTTTATTGCTGAAATTGTTTTAAAATTCTAAAACTTTTTCACATTTAACTAAATAGCACAAGCTTGCAACAAGCTGCTGTTCTTATGCACTTGATTCCACCTTCAGTTGTGAAATAGAAAGGGATTGTGTCTGCTGAGGTAACCTGACTTTTGTCTTTAACCAGTGGAAGGTCTGTGTGAAGGGATCAACGCTGGCTTGGTGGATATTGCCATCTGGGTGGGGACGTGCTCAGATTATCCACGGGGAGATGCTTCTACTGGATGGAATTCAGTCTCCCGAATCATCATTGAAGAACTGCCAAAATAACTTCCCTCTCTTTTTATAATACCTTTTTTTTTTTTTTTTAAATTTTGTACTATTTTTTTCAGAATTTATTTCAATAGAGTTGGACACAAGTACTGGACTGAAAGGCACCAAAGCCTTGCATCTGTAGCCTTTGTCTTGTTCTGTACACAGCAGAGGCTTTTTATAATAATCATTTTAGAATACAAATATCAAAACCAAGTTCATTAACATTTTAAATTTCTTTTTTGATGTTATACCACCACTGTTTTTAGAATTAACCATAACTTTTTGTATCAAATAAATAAGACCTTTTACAAAAAAGAAATCCGGGTTATTTTATTGAACATTAATCTGTTTAAGGTATTTTACATGGTGTTGTGATACACGATTTCTTTAGAAGGCTTTATAGATAAAGTTCAAAGAAAGTAAAATCAGGTGTTGGCTTTAGCCTTCAGAAAACATACATAAAATGCACTCCTGTAAACCTGACTGCAGAATAGGATGCTCTGCTGTTACAGTCTTGTCTCAATGAACTCCTGGTGAATTAACTGTGACCCAGACAATGTGGTAAGTGTTAAATACCTCATTATGAATAACTGAGCAAAACCAGACTATCTAAGCTCTTCTTCCCTCTCTTGCTTCTTGATAGACTGGATTTCAGTGTAATATCTATGACTGGTCTCCACTACTAAGATGCAGACACTAAATAAATTTACAGTTACAACACTTAATTTCATTGCTCCAATATAATAATTCTCCTGGATTTAGCCTTTCAGTTATACAGAATCACTTTGGTGTTAGTTAAAAGCTAGATGTATTAAACTGTTTAGAAGATACAGACATAAGACAGGTTGAAATGCCTAGGCTTTCCAAAACTGAACTGGTAAAGTGAAACAATGATGTCACAGCTGTTTGACAAGTGACAACACTGATCATGCCAACAGACCATAAGCTTCAGTGTTTTAAGTATTTTCTTTCAAATGCTGCAAGTGGCATATTCAAACATTTTTTAAATTTTTACATATTCTAAAGAGAAACAACAATCATATTTGTATTACAAAACCAATTTTACATTAACAAAATAAAAAAACTCATGAAAAGCATGTACAACATGCAAAAATCTCCACTCTTCCCAGAAATTAAAAGGAAAAAACCCATTAAATCTGAGATAATGAATTTATTTCAGCTATTTAGAATTAAATCTCATTTTCTTTTATGAACAAGCTGTAAGATTTGCCCCAGGATGGGCAGCCCTTGCCTGTAGCTGTTGTTGCAGATACTGGGGAGGACACCTGCAGTGAGGGGAGCACTTGGGCTCGCCCAACTGCAAGATGGTGTGTGAGATTTGCTGCAAGCCAGCAAGTTACACAGCTGGTATTTTGTCTCTGAAGAACTGCAATGTTTTCACTGGCTTGGAGGATGGTTTTAAGGTACCTGAACACAAACAAGTTACTATGAGCTGGGCTGTGGTGTGAACTTAGAGAACGTCAGCTAACACACAGTGAGTGATTGTGCACATGCTCACAGCCTGCCCCTGCATTTATTCTGAAGCATGGGTAAGCTGTTCTGGCCCAGAGCACACTAATCCAGGCTAGTACATGCACAGCTTTTCCTCTTTTATCATGTTTTCATATGTCTTCACAATAGATTTTGGATCCTGGGTGGTAGAGTTAACTCAGCGTTCCATTAAATTCATTCTGTGTACCACAAAACACACAAACCCCAGTAAGCACCCTCCAAAGGCAGAAGCTTCTGCCAGTAAAACTTCCAGTAAATTTATCTTCAGCTAAATACACACAGAACCTTCCGTAATAAAAACCAAAGCCA